>NC_068437.1:14096598-14457468 GCF_023373465.1 Oncorhynchus keta | reverse complement strand
TTGCTGTTCTCCGGGGAGATACATCTAGCTAGCTACATCAGAAGCTAGCTAAAGGTATCTGCCGTTCAACTGTATTTGGCCAATTTTTTTGGAGTGACAGTGGAATCAACCAATCACATTTTGACTTAATGGGTGGGACCATTTTTACAAAAACTTATGGAAACTTCTGCCTTCTTAAAGGAAACAGGTCACAATAGCGAGCAATCGTTTTCCCACGGTCGCTAGCTAGCTTTTGTTGTTGGCTACTTTGCAGCGGCTTCAGCAGGTGTTATCAAAGAGGATGTTGTTGCTAATTTGTTAGCGTCTCCCTTTTCAAGAATAACTTTCAACAAGAAGGTGATCATCATCTGGTGAGTGGAACTGTGTTTTTTTATTGCAGCTTGCTTGCTGTTGTTAGCCATCTCTTTGAAATATCTTATGTGTGTGAAACATTGCTGCATTTAAAGTGGAACTGAAAGCATTTTAGCAACATGAAATCTTATTAAAAATAAGTTTCTATACAGCCCCAGGAAGAATTACACTTTTACATGTTTTTATTCTTAAATTCTTAGAATGTTTGGGAATTAGGTATACTAAGGCATTTGTGACACCTCTATAGTAATATAGAGTGGGAAAGAGTTTGTGCGTTTGGACAATTAATAGACACTGCAATAAATAAAATGGAATAAAAACATCTGTCTTGTCCAGGACCAGAGTCTACACAGACATGTGCACTATAGCCAATCAGAGCTACAGTAGGCCTTTATACAAACAAGCCATATGCCACAAGGGCCTGCCATGATTCACTTTGAACTGGACTGTGTGTTTACAGGCAGTTGCAACAGCGCACCTTTAGATCATTAGAATGTGTTCGCCACAAAATGCACCTGAATGAATTTCTGCAAATATGTAAACACCATAGGTGTCCTCAAACATTTGTGAACTTTACAGTCCTATTGAAGAGGTAGGCTCTCTCTCCTTCAGTTATGCACATCAACAACAAGATCAACAACTAATGCTAGCCAGAGCGAAATGAGCTAAAATCTAACGAAGGAACATTAGATAAACCCTCTCCAACTTTTTCAGTTGGCTGTCAAAATTGCACTGATAAACAATGGGGAATTATAGCCTCATTGTCCTTCTGCAGCTTGCCTGCCAATGTATGCTTGTCCCAACCAAGCACCTGAGCTAACTGGCTAAAGTTGGCTAGCTTGCTAGCTAGGTACTTCCAGACACAAATGAGAGAACACCTCACTTTGACCATTTTACTCACCATAGCAAAGCTGGTTAGGCTGTTTACATGTTATCTAGAGTGTTCTTCACTAACTATTCATTTTTTTGCCTACGTTTACTGACACCAGTCATATTCATAAGGTGTTGAACGTTAATAAATTCATCAGTTGTTCTGTTCTCTGGCACACTCAGACAAGAGTGCTTTGAAATCGGAGTAGATAGCCAGAGTGAATTTACGACCGCAAGAGATATGCTAACTGCATAACAGTCATTCAAGTTCTTGCTAGTTAACCTAACCAAATAACACCTGCATCTCCAGCTGTGTAGCCACAGAAAAATGATATGAGGGGGAAAAGTCAGTCACTCACTCCTCATATGGCATGACATGACATTCATCTATCATCTAACATTAGACTCCATTTTTTTTAGCATGCTACATAATTAGATATTCTAGCCTATCAGCCAAGTTATGACTGACTTGTGATCATTGCCCTAGCTAGTTTGATTGTATTGACAATCCCAGCCTTAGTTACATTTGTCTGTTTGTGTCATTGAAACTGAAACAGTGCATCCCGAACGGACGCAGCAAACAATGTACCAGGCCAGCTGTGATTTACAACCTGATAGCAATATTTTTTTGGACTACCAAGATTTTTGGGGGTGAATTATATTAATCATGCATTGAACTGCATCCATCTAATTTGCCAACAATACCTTAGTGTACGTCATGGAACTTGTGAGTTGAAACCTAGTTTGCATACCCATTGTTGTCTTGGTTAGCATTTACACGTACACTATTACGGTATTATTGCTGGTATTACGGTTGCTGTCCTTTCAGTATCACAAACCAGTCACACACTCAAGTCCTATAGGTTTGCCATTGCGCAAACATGTCTATAATAGATATAAAGCCTTTTAAGACCTTAGTGCTTAAAGAAAATACTTTATATATTTGTCCTGGCAAAGTGGTTATATTGCCCTGACTGAATGGAAGCTGAAAATTGAGTCCTCACTGTCCAAGATCGAGTACACAAATGTACAAAATATGTTTTATTGTCACATAAACCAGACGTGTGATGTTTTACAGGCCCCTGGGGCAAATTAGGGTTAAGTGCCTTGCTAAGGTTTTTCACCTTGTCAGCTCAGGTATTCGAACCAGCAACCTTAATCGCTAGGCTACCTGCAATTACAATTCGATGACAATTTGACACAAACACTGTAGTGATAAATAACAGCAACAAATGTAATTCAGTCTGTGCTATTGACTGGCTCGAGGAAGTAGACTTTTTGACCCCATGGTATGTCATGGGCAGTGGTGGAATAAGCACTAAAATTGTCATATTTGAGTGAAAGTAAAAATACCTGACTAGAAAATGACTCAAGTAAAAGTCACCCAGTAAAATACTACTTGATTAAAAGTATTTGGTTTTAAATATACTTAAGCATTAAAAGTATAAATCATTTCTTATTCCTTATCTCAAGCCAAGCAGACGGCATGATTTTCTTGTTTGTTTTTTCATTAATGGATTGCCAGGGACACACTTATAAATAAAACATGTGTCTTTAGTGAGTCAGCCAGATCAGAGGCAGTGGGGATGACCAGGGATATTCTCTTGATACGTGTGGTAATTGGACCGTTTCTCTGTGCTGTTAAGCGTTCAAAATGTAATGAGTACATTTGGGTGTCAGGGAAACAGTAAAGTACAGATACTCAAAAAACTTTAAAATATTTTTTACTTAAGTTCTTTACACCACTGGTCATGGGTACCTCTTGAGCTGACAAAAAATCCTAGTCCTCAAAAACAGGTTCTAGGCTGTTTAAATAAATAAAATAAAATGTATTGAGTAAAACTGAAAAGTCGAACATGAACATGACATGGTTGGTTTTCAGCTCTCCGCTGTGCTCCCAATGGTGTGCATCATACTGCCATACAGTGGATGTAAGTGGTACTACATGACCTATTTTTGTAACAGTCCCTGCTAAATGTTCATTGGCTCAGAGAGACTCATGTGAGGCTGTAGATATGCTTGTGAAAAGAAGACAGCTGAAAGAAGTCCTAGTGGAACCATGGGCCTCCAATCTTGGCGGAAGTGAATGCCAAGTTTGAAACGAGAAGCGTGTTGAGTGGAGTTGGAGAAGATGAACAGACATCAGTAGTGTCGAAGAATGGAATGAAATAGAATTGTCTATAATTGAAGGGGATGTCAAGTGTATTTCGAACAAGGATTTGTTTCTTGATGGGGTGCGATTATTATAATTGTTTTATTTATTGTAATTATTTTTTCGATGAGGCTGTTTACCTGGGAGATCCGTTTGGGGTCTCAAAGATGGTGTATCGTATGTTGGGAAAGTCCAGCAGTGGGCTTATCCTGATAAATGGTGTGTCTGAGGAACAAAGGAAGATGGCAGTGGGCCTCAAGGGTGTCGGTGGAAGTTAAGGAAGAAAACCTCCTGACGAAAATCCCAGGTGTGGTTTGTAAAGGAAATTGTAAAGTATTTGGCCATGTTTCAAGGGTGTGCTGACAGGTGGAGTATACACAAGATTGGAATGAAGAACGGCCATGTTGCAATTGTGGTGGGGATCATGACTCAGAGTTTGTCGAGTGCCCTGTAAGAGTGAAGGAGGTTGAGGTGGCAAAAGTTATGGTGGTCCATCGGATCTCCAATCGGGAAGCAATCAAAGAAATTGAGGGAGCAAGTGAAGTTGAAGAAATAGTAGTGGATGGGGCACAGCCCATAGTGATAGGCCTATTTGTCAACCAAGATAACCAGACATACTGTACGTGAAGAAAGTGGATTCTGTGGCGTTCATTGCAACTGTGATAAACTCCATGGCTCACGTAGCATGGAAATCAAAGAAATTGGACATCATTGTGGCTGCAGGTCACATCAGGGGAGAGTAGGGTTGACAGAGGTTTGGTTTGCAGTGTTGTATGGAGAGAACTTGAATTCAAGGTGTTGGTGAAGGATGGAGTCACGGCAGTGAGTCCGATCGAATTGACTAGTGATTTGAAGAGTACATTTTTCGTAATGGAAGTTTGGTGGCATTGTGTGTCGATGCCAAACAGCGTGAGAAGGCGCTCCAACTCAAGCAGGTATGTAAAGGTGTGGTTGATAGTGCCGGATAAAACTGCGTGGCAGTGGGTTATTACAGGAGTTCCAGAAATTGTTAACAGGGAAAATAAATAAAGGAACACTTGAAGGGAGGCTCTCTTATTGAGGATAAGAGCCTCCAGATGACACGAAATAGGAAGAAAGTGGATAACCTTTCAGTACTACTAAACTTTGAGGATCTGGTACTGCCAGAAAAAGTTAGGATTGGGTATATGATTTAATATGTGCAAGCTTATGTTCCCGAAAACCATTGCGTTGCTATAACCGTCAAACGTTTGGGCATGTGGCAGCAGTGTGTAAAGGCAAAAGGAGATGTGTGAGAAGTGTGGGGGAGAACAGGCATGCGGGGAATGTGGAGAAGTGGTCCGCATACCTTTATAAAGCAGAGGATCCCATATAGGCTTGTGGGAAAGGGAGTTTGTAGTGGTAGAAGTGTGGTTGGGAGGGGGGAATCTGGTAATAGTGATCTTCTACATCCTGTTTTAAGGCTATAGTTGGTGGCCCTTGGGAATGTAGAAGGTCAAGATAGGAGACGGGCAAATTGGTGTGGGGATTTTAATGTCCACAATATGCTCTGGGGAGGGTCACAGACTGATGTAAAGGGACAAATGTTGGAGGAACTCCTGGATGAGAAAGGGCTTGTGAGTCTTAATGACGGCCCCGGGGAAACAGGGTTGACCCAGTAATCGGAAATTCATCTTTTTTCTTCTTTTTACCTTTATTTAACTAGGCAAGTCAGTTAAGAACAAATTCTTATTTTCAATGACGGCCTAGGAACAGTGGGTTAACTGCCTGTTCAGGGGCAGAACGACAGTATATATACACGATCCAATCAGCTCTGGATCTTACTCTGATCTCAAGTTCAACGGCAGGAACATGTAGTTGGCAAGTATGGGAGGAACCTACAGTGGATAGCGATCACTATCTAGTCATGTGTATGGTAGGAATATGGGTGGAAGATACAGCGGGAGATGGATATCTGGGAAAGCGGAATGGGGTTAGTTTCAGGAGTTGAGGGAACAGGCGATGTTGCAGGTGGATCTCAGTGACAAGTAAATGACAAGTAATTGACCAATCCTGGCACTAGGATTTGAAAACAGAAGAGAGCTGGCTTTAACAGTTCGAAATTGCAAATGAGCGTGAGTTTGACAATTTGCTCTGGCATAATGCCTGCAGAAAATAGACCCTAAAAAACAGATCCCTAAGTGTCTCTGAAATTGGTATAAAGTAACACATAGAGAGAAAATACATGTGGGCTATAGCCTTTCTTTAATTGGTAATGAAAGGCTTGATGAAAAATGCAGTATTTTCCATGAATATGGGGTTTCTATGGGTAAAATTACAGTTTTGTGTGTGTGTGTGTGTGTGTGTGTGTGTGTGTGTGTGTGTGTGTATATATATATATATATATATATATATATATATATATATATATACATCACACAACATATTAATATATCCATGAGTATCAAAAGTAATTGGACAACCAACCTGAAACATATTTCAGAAGCTGTGTCCCTGTCAATGACCAATAATAATATTTTTCGTAATACTTACCCTGTTGAGCTTGAGTTGATCTGTGATGCAAAAATACAAGCAGAAAACTCAACACGGTCCTCATAGATACTTTTGTGTATATAGTGTATGTGGACACCCGTTCAAATCAGTGGATTCTGCTATTTCAGCCACACGTGATGCTGACTGGTGTATAAAATTGAGCACACAGCCATGAAATCTCCATAGACAAACATTGTCAGTAGAATGGCCTTACTGAAGAGCTCAGTGACTTTCAATGCGGCACCGTCCTAGGATGCACCGTCCAAGTCAGTTTGTCAAATTTCTGTCCTGCTACAGCTGCCCCGATCAACTGTAAGGGCTGTTATTGTGAAGTGAAAATGTCTAGTGGGCACGCTGAAGCACGTAAAAATTGTCTGTCTTTGGTTGCAAAACTCACTACAGAATTCAAAAACTGAATCTGGAAGCAACGTCAGCACGAGCTGCTCGTTGGGAGCTTCATTAAATGGGTTTCCATGGCCGAGCAGTTTCACACAAGCCTAAGATCACCATGCGCAATGTCAAGCGTCGGCTGGAGTGGTTAAAGATGCCACCATTGGACTCTGGAGCAGTGGCAACGTGTTCTCCTGAGTGATGAATCACGCTTCGCCATTTGGCGGTCTGATGGACGAATCTGGGTTTGGCGGATGCCAGGAGAACGCTACCTGCCCGATTGCATAGTGGCCACTGTAAAGTTTGGTGGATGAGGAATAATGGTCTGGGGCTGTTTTTCATGGTTCGGGCTAGGCCCCTTAGTTCCAGTGAAGGGAAATCTTAATGCTACAGCGTACATTGACAATCTAGACGATTCTGTGCATCCAACTTTGTGGCAACAGTTTGGGAAAGGCCCTTTCCTGTTACAGCATGACAATGCACCCATGCACAAAGCAAGGTCCATACAGAAATGGTTTGTTGAGATCGGTGTGGAAGAACTTGAAATGGCCTGCACAGAGCCCTGATCTCCACCCCATCAAATACCTTTGGGATGAATTGGAACGCAGACTGGAGCCAGACTTAGTCGGCCAACATCAGTGCCTGACCTCACTAATGCTCTTGTGGCAGTAATGTTCCAACATCTAGTGGAAAGCCTTCTCAGAAGAGTGGAGGCTGTTACAGCAGCAAAGGGGGGACCAACTCCATATTAATGGCCATGGTTTTGGAATGAGATGTTTGACGAGCAGGTGTCCACATACTGTACTTTTGGTCAAATATCCACAATTCTCTTTGAGGACCATGTTGATCTTTCTTCTTGTGTTTTTGCTTCACAGATCAACTCAAGCTCAACAGAGTAAGTATTACTAAACTGAGTAATACTACATCCAAGATTAAAACATGCCCTGCTCTATTGCCCTGTTCAATTGTACTATCAATCCTAATGGGTAGGACTAGTGTGGCCTTCGTACTTGTCTGCAGTGTCAGTCTGGCCTGAGGAGAGAGAACTGACTTCAGTCCCAACCTTTAACTATAGGGCTTATCTGTTATTTTATGATCAGAGGAGAGGAGCATGTCTATGGTGGACTTTCCACTCATAAAACACACACATTGGTTCTGGAGACGTCAGACAATAATGCGAGCCGCATGACTCCCGTTTCATTTGCAAAAAAGTTAATGAAAGCAGATCTGTTTTTGAGATTGAGATGAGATCTATTTGTCTGATCATTATATGAGAAATGCGCACGTTTTGAGGGCAGTATGGGAGCATACTGTATCCAGTCCTATAGGCTATAGCATACAGAGAATTGAACCAACATGTGTTAAAGTAGAGTGAATAACCTGTATGAAATGATGTAAGACGTAACCTTCCTAAAATACGAGGAATAAGGCCATATATGGTTCTACTATGGAACGACTAGGACACAAGTTCTGAAGGATAATGGAAAACAGGAATGTGTGGAGGCACGTTTAGTCAGTGGCTATAGACGTCATGCCTGTGTGCTGTAAATCTACAACAACCATCCCCATGAGCCAGACAACAAATAACAGAAGTTACAAGAAATCTTCCGTTTTTTTTGTTGTTGCTTTAACTTTGTGAAAAGGGACAGCATGACAAATGATTGCACAATATGATTTTACTGTGGCACCGCACACAAACCAAGCACACAGAGAACAGGAAACCGTTGGCCAGTGGGAGTCTGCCTCGTATAAGGAGGGAACAGAAGCAGGAGACAGATAGGCCTATATTACTGACTATGTAAGCATCACTGTTAACTGCACCGTAACACATTTCCTGTTTTGTTTATGCTAACTTAAAGGTACAGTATGTTACCATACTGAATCTTACTGTAGCCAATACTGTTACTGTATTATGTTTTACCGTTGCTTTTACATTATCTGGCTGCTTGTAATTTACCATAAAACAGTACAGTGCGTGACTGTAATCTTTTTACAATAATTGTAATTAATGAAATTTATTGAGGGGAAATGGGGTTTGTATTCTACTATAATTGCATGGGATTGGTGCAAGCAGGCTGGCTGCTAAGTAATGTGTTGAAATTACATTTATTTTTTTTCAGATCAGTAGCACTTCTATAGGCCTTAATTAACAAAGGTGTCAACTGGCTGCTACTCCAATCTGCCTCCAATACACATTTCTGGAGTATTACAGTGGCTTGTGAAAGTATTCACCCCCCCTTGGCATTTTTCCTCTTTTGTTGCCTTACAACCTGGAATTAAAATATATTTTTGAGGGGTTTGTATCATTTGATCTACACAACATGCCTACCACTTTAAAGATTATTTTTTTTATTTTTTATTGTGAAACAAACAAGAAATAAGACAAAACAAAATTAACTAGAGCATGCAAACCTATTCACCACCCCAAAGTCAATACTTTGTAGAGCCAAAATGAAATTTTTCTGGGCACTCTTAGGTAAAGCCCAGCTCTGTGGAGTGTACGGCTTAAAGTGGTCCTATGGACAGATACTCCAATCTCCACTGTGGAGCTTCGCAGCTCCTTCAGAGTTATCTGTGGTCTCTGTTGCCTGGTCTGTGAGTATTGGTGGGCAGCCCTCTCTTGGCAGGTTTGTTGTGGTGCCACATTCTTTCATTTCTTTTGTAATGATTTAATGGTGCTCCGTGGGATGTTCAGAGTTTCGGATATTTTTTATAACCCAACCCTGATCTCTACAACTTTGTCCCTGACCTGTTTGGAGAGCTCCTTGGTCTTAATGTTGCTGCTTGCTTGACGGTGCCGACTCTGGGGCCTTTCAGAACAGAACAGGTGTGTGTGTATATATATATATATATATATATATATATATATATATATATATATATATATATTGCACAACTTTGGACTTTCTTTGGACTTTCTTTAACTAATTATGTGACTTGTGAAGGTAATTGGTTGCACCAGATCTTATTTTGGGGCTTCATAGCAAAGGAGGTGAATGCACACACCACTTTTCCATTATTTATTTTTTTTATTTTTTATTTTTTTTTCATTTCATCTTCACCAATTTGGACTATATTGTGTACGTACGTCCGTTACATGAAAACCAAATAAAAATCTATTTTAAATTACAGGTGTAATGCAACAAAACAGGAAAAATGTCAAGGGGGATGAATACTTTTGCAAGACATTGTACTACCACATATCTGTTAAATTGGTACAGCACTCACATTAACGGATACCACAAATTTAGCCTCTTTCAAGGCATGCCTTTCAAGGTTTTGGGGGCTCCAAAAATATGGTACGGAACTGTATTCTGTGGAGTGGAATTACAGTACCGTTTTAAACGCAGCAATTCTTTCCCCGCCCTCAACAATATCCCACAATGCACCATAATTTGCAGTATACTGCTGTATAATGCTTCACAGTATTTTACTGGTGATGAATGTAAACATTTATCATATAAATCAGTGTTCCATTACAGTGTAATATTCGGTATGATAAAATGAAACGTATGTTGTATGCACTTTGTTTGGTTGGTTCACTTCAGACCTTGATGTCTCTCAATCCAGTCAGAGTTGTTTGAAAAAGTTGCTACTTACCAATTCAACAATACTGTGTGGTTATGGTAATGTGCTGTTAAACCAACAGTTCTTTGGAATTAACAATATTGTTATTATACATTTTGTTTATTTTACCTTTTATTTATACAGGTTTTCCTCATTGAGTTAACATCTCTTTTCCAATAGAGACCTGGTCCAATATTTACCTTTTTATGCCGAAAACCACCCAGAATGCATAGCCATTTACAACACTTTGCTGTAAATAATGCATACAGTACTTTAGTGTTAGTTTTTACAGCATTATACAACTTTTAAAATATTTTTTTTATACAGTGTATAGCAGGCTCTACAAATGATTTGGGATAAATTACATCCATATAACACCCATAAATGGATTTAAATGCAAGTAAAACTAAGTGCATGCTCTTTAACTGATTGCTGCCTGCACCCTCCCGCACAACTAGCAACACTTCTCTGGACGGTTCTGACTTAGAATATGTGGACAACTACAAATACCGAGGTGTCTGGTTAGACTAGAATTGGCTTCCTATTTCGCAAAAAAGCCTTCTTCACTCATACTACCAAACATACCCTTGTAAAACTGAATATCCTACCGATCGTTGACTTCGGCAATGTCATTTACAAAATAGCCTCCAACACTCTTCTCAGCAAATTGGATGTAGTCTATCACAGTGCAATCCGTTTTGTCACCAAAGCCCCATATACTACCCACCACTGCGACCTGTATGCTCTCGTTGGCTTGCCCTCAATACATATTCGTCGCCAAACTCACTGGCTCCAGGTAATCTATAAGTCTATGCTAGGTAAAGCCCTGCCTTATCTCAGCTCACTGGTCACCATAGCAACACCCACCCATAGCACTCGCTCCAGCAGGTGTATTTTACTGGTCACCCCCAAAGCCAACACTTCCTTTGGCTGCCTTTCCTTCCAGTTCTCTGCTGCCAATGACTGGAAATAATTGCAAAAAATCACTGAAGCTGGAGTCCTATATCTCAATCAATCAAATGTATTTATAAAGCCCTTCTTACATCAGCTGATGTCACAAAGTGCTGTACAGAAACCAAGCCTAAAACCCCAAACAGCAAGCAATGCAGGTGTATCTCCCTCTCTAATTTTAAGCATCAGCTGTCAGAGCACCTTCCCGATCACTGTACCTGTACACAGCCAATCTGTAAATAGCATACCCAACTATCCCCATATTGTTACTTAACCTTTTGCTCTTTTGCACCCCAGTATCTCTACTTGCACATCATCATCTGCACATCTATCACTCCAGTGTTAATGCTAAATTGTATTTTCTTTTTGCCTCCATGGCCTATTTATTGCCTTTACCTCCCTACTCTTCTACATTTGCACACACTGTACATAGATTTTTATATTGTGTTATTGACTGTACATTTGTTTGTGTAACTTACAACTCTGTGCTGTTGTTTTTGTGGCACTGCTTTGCTTCATCTTGGCCAGGTCGCAGTTGTAAATGAGAACTTGTCTCAACTGGCCTACCTGGTTAAATAAAGGTGAAATAAAAATAAAATGGTGCAAATTAGTTGACAAGGGTCTCTTGGCTTGAGGAAAACTAGTTTGTGTTTTCAGTGTTGTCACCGAACACATGGACATAAACAACATGCAACTAGTCAAGTACTCTTTATTCACAACAATGACAATAAAGGAAGGAACATCATGTGACATTTCAGAATTGTTATCAGGTACATTTACAAAGAAAAGGGTAAGTTCATGACAGTCTTTATATATACTCTTAGAAAAAAAGGTGCCATCTAAAACCGAAAAGGTCCCCATAGGAGAACCCTTTGAAGAACCCTTTTTGGTTCCAGGTAGAAGAACACTTTTGTGTTCCATGTAGAACCATTTCCACAGAGGTTTTCTCCATGGAACCCAAAAGAGTTCTGCCTGTAACCAAAAAGGGTTCTCATATGTGGGATAGCCAAAGAACCCTTTTGGAACCCTTTTTTGTAAGAGTTCAGGTTCAGGTATCATTTTACCTACCCAGTCTATAGATTCTTGGGTAAAGTTTTTTTTAATAACTTTCATAAATTAGCCATTACTTTTAAAAATGTTATAAATACTCATAAATAATCATGCTTATAAATGTTTTCATATGTTTACAGATAATAAAGTACATATTTATGAATAGTTTGTTAATGCTTAATCATGAACGTCATTATTTGTAAAGTGGTACTGACACTAGTGGTACAGGTAGGATATGGATAGATATGGCTTTCTGAGACGTTTACATGTAAGAGGGGTAAAGAAATAGTTTTGGATCTTACACATCCACTGAACAGCCAATATACGGTACTGCCATCAGGGAACAGACTCAGGTTCTTAGCCACTTTAAACCAAGAGAGCCACTACAGTTTTGTACCGATATCAGTACATCTTTTAAGTGAACATTTTATTTGTGTGACTTGTTTGTCTTGTAGAGCACAGCTCTTTAATTAAATAGAGTTGTGTAACTTACATTTATTTACCTTGCATATATCTTGTAAGCGTTTATCTGTCATGTGTGAATGTTGCTGTTTATATGTTCACTATATATCGTTAGATTTATCTTATCCAACTTGCCACAACTGAAGTTCCTTCTGGAAGAATAAAGTCATTCAAATAACTACAGATTAGTCAAATTAATAAACCATATTTATTACCCTCTGAGACCTCCAAATGTCATAACCTTCCATGACTGATTAAACATAATCTAATAGAATAGTATCTTAAAATGTTCAAACAACCCACTGGTTACTACTGTAACATTAGGCAGTCAGGCTTCCATAGTAGTCCAGGTTGGAGACTTCAGTCGTTTCCCACATTTCCAGCCCTGTTGTCCTCCAGTTATAACTCAGCTGCCCAGTGGTAGACATTGGGACACATGTACTGCTTCAACAGCAGGTTGACCTTCTCTGTATCTCCTCCTAACCCACTGTGGACAAGCATACAGAGTGATATATTAAATCAGGGATGGGGAACTTTTGATGGGGGTGGGGGCCACAAAAAAAAAAAAAATCAACCTATCATGAGGAGCCACAGTGGCTCACGGCCCGGTCTGCTTACCCACATCCGCACCCACACATGCAGTCAGAGCCAGACCTAGCCATTTGGGGGCCATAAGTGAAATGTTGATATCTGAGTGAGAGTGACAAACTCAATGTGAACCCCCGGTCAGTAATTCCACTAGGATTTCTACAAATTTAGATAGCTGACTAGACTTACACTACCAATTCAAAAGATTGGTTAAGAACCATGATGCGTTGGGGGGGGGGGGATCAGCGGGCCTACAAAAAGGGCATGTTGCCCATCCCTGTGTTAAACTATTACGAGTTGTGATGCGTACAGCAGGAAACACCAACGCATCATGGTCATGAAGATGTCTGTTACTTAGTTCATGTTCTGTTACAGAGAGAGAGAGAGAGAGAGACACTATGATGACCCTGGCGACGTCATCAGAACTAGAACCTATACAACTGACATCCACACTCAAGTCAACGTTATGTGATAGTAGTTCTATTTCTATGAGTGACACTGACGTTACCTTTTCTTAGCACTCTGCATGCGTCGGAGGAACGCGCAGATTGAGCTGTGCTTAGCTTTGGACCTCAAGTACTCAGCGTATCGGTTGGAAAACTCAATGTCCCCCAACTGTCTCGTCTGTGGGCCCGATCTGGATTGAGTGGAATAACAGGGGGATAATTGAAATGGTGAAAACGTGAGTACTCGTGCTTATATTGCCAATATATTCTTATTAGGATACTTAACTAATGCAGTTATATGTCACACATGAAGCCCCCATAGTAAGAGAGACTGGTTGATATGAGGAGCATGTAACTTACCTCAGTCTGGCTTCAACCAGGGCATTCACATAGTTCCTGGCGAACAGGGACTGGGTGTTTAAACGACTGATCTCATTCCCGATGATCCCCTCCAGATCCCCTTGGTTACTGTGATGTGATGAGATGATATGATATTATGTTGTCGGATAACATACACCAGCTACGTACACCCACTACACATGGTCCTCTATAGGTTAGTTGCTAGAACATGGCACTTGAATCGCCAGGATAGTGGGTTTGATTCCCGGAACCACCAAGTTAAAAGTGTCTGCTAAATCAAATAAATTATTATATTACCTATGTATGATCCCAGTGGGCAAAACTGGTTGAAATTATGTAGTTGCAGAGGACCAAATGGAGTGAAGGTGATCTCTAAATTAGTGGAAAAGAGAATCTTACCTCTCCCACAGAGGAAGGGATCCTGTGTGGTGGAAGATAACTGTTGTGAGCAGTAGCATCTGTCCCAAGGTGATGAGAAAGGCCATGGTTTTACCTTGGAAAAATACAATCCTTCAATAGTTTGGGACTAACAAGAAAATCACCTGTGTCCTACAGTATATCTAGTCTTCAAGTCCCATAATCTGACCAAAGATGTTGTCTAATGAATCATACTGTAGGCCTACATGAGACCTTTTTCACCAGATTTGAGCACAAACACAGCAGTGAAACACTAACCATCCCAGATGCGATTCACCCGGTTCCTAGCGGCCAGAGTCGCCAGACTAGCACTAAGAGTCTCAACGCCTTAGAAGTACCTTGAGCTGCTCCATTCAGCTGAAGTGGTGGTGGCTCTCCAGATCTAACAGAGAGGAATGAGGGCAGTAAGCTACTCACCCTGGGCTGGAGCGAAGTGGAGCAGAACAGTGACCTTCACCTCAGAGAGAATGCAGGGTCCCTTTGAGCGGGCGCCTTATGTAGCCCTGGACAATATTGACCCCCTTCACGGAACCGATGAGCTATGATGTCAGCGGCAACCTTCACAATCAAATGGACCCTCTCTGCCTCTCTGTCATATACTTTTATTGTCATTCCTATTTGCTAATGTCATTAAATCTCTGTTTAGTTGGTGTTCTAATCAGGGCACGATGTTCGTGTTTACTTTATTTGATAGAGATCAATCACATTACCGGTCTTCACTTCCTTAATTGGTTTGAACTGCTGCAGATTGCTACTGTTTGGCATGTCATATGGGTGTTTTCACATGATGAAATCTGAGAAAAAATCAATTTTATTATTTTTTACCTTTATTTTACTAGGCAAGTCAGTTAAGAACAAATTCTTATTTTCAATGACGGCCTAGGAACAGTGGGTTAACTGCCTGTTCAGGGGCAGAACGACCTTGTCAGCTCGGGGGCTTGAACTTGCAACCTTTCGGTTACTAGTCCAATGCTCTAACCACTAGGCTACCCTGCCGCCCCGAAAAAAATCAATGTCAGACATTAAAATGTAGGAGTTCATCCTAGATTATCAAGTACTTGCCCACTGGGAACAGGTGTCAGTTCAATGTCTCTAGTTTTGATTTACATTTTGAGTTGTCAATTAACATGAATTCAACATGAAATCAACAAAAAACATTTCACTGGATTTAGGTTAAAAGACTAAATGCCCTGACGTTGATGACTTTTAGCAAATCCAATCAGTTTTCCATGTTGATTTAAAGTCATTACATAGGTTTTTTTGGGTTGAAATTATGTGGAACAACGTTGCTTCAACCAGTTTCAACCCAGTGGGTAGTTTGCCTCATTGGCACTGAAAACAGACATGTTAATGTGGCAGATGTATCAATTACAAGTACTGTAAGATTCTCTGATCAGTCAGGTCAGTTTTGACCATGTAAGGTTCAACAACAAATGTCTCTATTTGTGTGATTGGTTAAATGTTTCTGTAAATGTCCTTCAGTCCACAATCTGTTCATGCTGGATCTGCTACAGTATTTGACAATAATAAATATAGTTGGGGACAAAAACAACTGTAGATGGCAGCACGGAGCCAGCATAGCCAGAATCATCAATGCGGGCTGAACGTATGGCCGATCTAGATGTTATTGCCTCAATAACCATTCAGGACAGAGAGAGTAATTATAAGGCATATAGAGCTTCTTCTAGTAGCATCTTTCTTTCTCTCTCCGTGTGTGTGTGTGTGTGTGTGTGTGTGTGTGTGTGTGTGTTCTAAACAGTTAGCAAATGTCAGCCTCCATCATTTTCAATGGGAATTCAAATGTTATTCTAATTAGGCCACATTCAAAGTCTAATCCTCAAGGACATACAATTGATAAGAAAAAGAATCTCCTCTGGAAAATAAAGCCTTAAATAAACTTCTGTGAACTTGAATAAACTTGAATGAACTTCACTGCAACGGAAGCCTGTCATTGATATAGTAATTTGGGGTATTATCGACAGTAACATTTTGAATGGTATGGTCATTCCATCCTTCAGAATACAGTGCCATGCCATATTTTTGGAAGTGCCAAAAACTTTGGATCACTACCGTGGGCATGGTATTGTTTTTCCTGCGCCTTGTTGGAGGTTATATTTGGTGCCCCCGTTGGTGAGAGTGCTATACCAATTTAGCTGTTATGTGGTAGTTGTGCCCCATCCACTTTAAATGTATAGGGGACTGATTGGAGTGGAAGCAAGTCTTAATAACCCATTGATGGTTGATCATTTTGCTAAGTAGGACACTGTCGGTTTGGAAGCCTTCGTTAAGGCCTCTAGAAGTGCAAGTGATATTAAACACCAAATATTCATTGAGATGCTGTAATGTGTAAGCACAATACCTCGCAGTCAACATGCTTTCACCAATCCCATGTAATTAAAGTAAAATACTGTGAAATACAAACACCATTTCTCTCAATGAATTCCATTAATTAATTAATCCATTCATTACAAGTACAGTAGCATTTACAGTACTTATTTGTATAGTATAATAAATTACATTTTATGATACTGTACTGTGTCATTACACAGTACTTGCTTTGATACTGTATTTAGATTACAGTAGCTGTACTGCATTATGAAATATAATACCTCACTAGCTGCCTGTAAGTGACTGTCAAATTGACGGCAACCCCTTTACAGTGTTGAATAATTTGTACAAATATTTAAATAACTTTGATTAAGTTATGACAACTTCAATTAAGTTATTAAGTAGGACGGGACCATATTTTCTATCCTCAAGTACATCTATATTCCATTGCCCCCTTCATTGCATGCACACACAAACCCAGGTGCAAGGCAACGAAAGACCCCAAGGTAAATACTCAATTTATTTCAGCATTGAGACAACAGAAACAGACGAGATAACGTCAAGCATTTAGAATGAGACTCGTCTGCCACAGTTCAGTGGTTTTCTGCTTCTAAGAATACACATTGATCTCAAGTGGAGTTGCTTATTCTTCATCTAATCTTTAAAAAAACTTTTTTTTTAGATACATGGGTGCTGAAATTAAAGTTTTATGGATGAGACTGTGTTTGCAGTATATTGATAAATTCTCAAACACAGAAGCTTACTGTGAGCTGCTTGACGGTATGCCAAGTTCCCCCAAAAAATAATAATCAGGCAGCTCACACTCTCCCCTCAAGTCAGGTTCTTGGGAAGTGCAGTATACCATTGAATACTTTTCATAATATTCTGGTTGTGTAACTCACTCCATCCCACAAAGTCAAATTCCTTACTATGATTTGACCGGTGGAGATCTGAGACAATAATAGGGAGATGTATTCAGGATTGCTTTTCAATTTACAAATAACATTCATAGCTGAGATTTTACTCTATCCCTCTCTTTTTGCTCTCAATGGATCCTCTGAAATGTAGATCATCACTGCAGTTTTAATTTTCCCTCTCACTTAGCCTGGCGTGACCCACGTTTTAATATCACCAGACTAATAAGCACCGGATTACAAATCGTTAATAAAGTATCATCATCTTCATGATTACTGTGGCTGTGAATAAGGAGAATAGGAGATTGTCGCTTTCTAATTTGATGGTTCAATCAGTTGCATCTTCCTATGTGTTGGAGTTTATTAAAAGCATTTACATACTGCTGCACACAGTTATGAGTTAGGAGACAATGTGGCCTTGACTGCCTTGTATGTCAACTCCTCGGGCTCTGACCACAAGGCACTACAGAGGGTAGTGCATACAGTGCAGTACATCACTGGGGCCAAGCTTCCTGCCATCCCGAACCTTTATACCAGGCGGTGTCAGAGGAAGGCCCTAAAAATAGTCAGACTCCAGCCACCCTAATGATAGGGTTCTCTCTGCTACCGCATGGCAAGTGGTACCGGAGCGCCAAGTCTAGATCCAAAAGGCTTCTTAACAGCTTCTTACTCCAAGCCATAAGACTCCTAAATAGCTAATCAAATGGCTACCCAGACTATTTGCAATGACCCCCCCCCCCTTTTACACTGGTGCTACTCTATTATCTATGCATAGTCACTTTAACTCTACCTACATGTACATATTACCTCAACTAACCAGTGACCCCGCACATTGATTGACTCTACCGGTATCCCCTGTATATAGCCTCACTACTGTTATTTTACTGCTGCTATTTAATTATGTGTTACAAATAAAAATAAAAATAAATTTATTAAATTGATTTACAGTTGGTGAGCTCCATTTCAGACCAGCTGATCAGATTCAATAGCAGCCTCAGAGGCTGATAAATCAGGATGCTGCTTTGTAGGCTGTTCCATATGTAAGGTTCCTTGCAGAAAGCCTACAAGGCAGCATCCTGACTTGTTAGCCTCTGAGGCTGAAATTGAATCTGATCAGCTTGTCAGGAATGTAGCTCACGGCACTCTGTAGATTTGTCCCTTACAATTATACACATATCAGTTGTGCAAGCTAACAATCAACATAGATAACTAGCTAGCTATCTAGCTAACAAGACTACTTAGCTAACAAGACCAGCAAAGTTATCTGTGTTGCTGCTTGCGTGCGATTGGCTCTGGTCTTGAGGGTGGAACACAGCCTTGGAGACAAGGCTGCCAGTCAGGCTTGTTCAGAACTTAAATGCCCCATGAGGGCTTAGCTCCCCCATGAGCTCTTAGCCCAAGGTAAGAGATGTTGCTTTTTAATATTCTAATTTATAAACTGATAATGAGCTCCAAACACAAATAAAAGCATGGTATTAGCATGAATTGTACCATCCCTAAGTGTAGAAATCAATAACAACGTATGTGCTAAGGCCTCCCGGGTGGCTAAGGGTGCTGTACTGCAGCGCCAGCTGTGCCACCAGAGACTCTGGGTTCGCGCCCAGGCTCTGTTGTAACCGGCCGCGACCATGAGGTCTGTGGGGTGACGCACAATTGGCCTAGCTTTGTCCGGGTTAGGGAGAGTTTGACCAGGAGGGATATCCTTGTCTCATCCTTGTCTCATCGCTAACCAAGGTTGCCAGGTACACTGTGTTTCCATGAAATTGGGTAGAAAAACGGGGGTAAAAATTTTAATTTAAAAAACATGTGCTAATCCACTGGGGTCTCTGCCACTTCAGCCATATGGGCAGTTTTTGCTGGCTACGACCGAAAACGTTCCGTGCCATCATGATCTACTATTATGTATTAGATACAAATTTGAACTCTGTAATGGATTTTTTAATTTTTTAATTTTACATTTATTTAACCAGGTAGGCAGGTTTAGAACAAGTTCTCATTTACAACTGTGACCTGGCCAAGATAAAGCAAAGCAGTTTGACACATGTAACAACAGTTACACGTGGAGTAAAACAAACACAGTCAATAATACAGTAGAAAAATAAGTCTATATACAATGTGAGCAAATGAGGTGAGATAAGGGAGGTAAAGGCAATAACTAGTCCATGGTGGCGAAGTAAATACAATATAGCAATTAAAACACTGGAATGGTAGATTTGACAGTAGATGAGTGTGCCAAGTAGAAATACCGGGGTGCAAAGGAACAAAATAAATAAATACAGTAGGGGAAGAGGTGGTTGTTTGGGATATTTATAGATGGGCTATGTATAGGTGCAGTGATATGTGAGCTGCTCTGACAGCTGGTGCTTAAAGCTAGTGAGGGAGATAAGTGTTTCCAGTTTCAGAGATTTTTGTAGTTCATTCCAGTCATTGGCAGCAGAGAACTGGAAGGAAAGGCGGCCAAATGAGGAATTGGCTTTGGGGTGACAAGTGAGATATACTTGCTGGAACGTGTGCAGCTATGGTGACCAGGGAGCAGAGATAAGGCGGGACTTTTCCTAGCAGGGTCTTGTAGATGACCTGGAGCCAGTGGGTTTGGCGACAAGTATGAAGCGAGGGCCAACAAACGGGCCAACAAACGAGAGCATACAGGTTGCAGTGGTGGTTAGTATATGGGGCTTTGGTGACAAAACGGATGGCACTGTGATAGACTGCATCCAATTTGTTGAGTAGGGTGTTGGAGACTATTTTGTAAATGACATCGCCAAAGTCAAGGATCGGTAAGATACGAGGGTATGTTTGGCAGCATGAGTGAAGGATGCTTTGTTGAGAAATAGGAAGCCAATTCTAGATTTCATTTTGGATTGGAGATGTTTAACGTGGTCTGGAAGGAGAGTTTACAGTCTAACCAGACACCTAGGTATTTGTAGTTGTCAACATATTCTAAGTCAGAACCGTCCAGAGAAGTGATGCTGGACGGGCGGGCAGGTGCAGGCAGCGATCGGTTGAAGAGCATGCATTTAGTTTTACTTGTATTTAAGAGCAGTTGGAGGCCACGGAAGGAGAGTTGTATGGCAATGAAGCTCGTCTGGAGGGTTGTTAACACAGTGTCCAAAGAAGGGCCAGAAGTATACAGAATGGTGTCGTCTGCGTAGAGGTGGATCAGAGACTCACCAGCAGCAAGAGGGACATCATTGATATATACAGAGAAGAGAGTAAGCCCAAGAATTTAAGTTTGCAAAAATTGCAGCAGATAATTATAGATAGAAAGGGTCCAGATTGTCTGGCCTGGCTGATTTGTGGGGGTCCAGATTTTGCAGCTCTTTCTGAACATCAGCTGACTGGATTTGGGAGAAGGAGAAATGGGGAAGGCTTGGGTGAGTTGCTGTGGGGGGTGCAGTGCTGTTGACCGGGGTAGGCGTGGCCAGGTGGAAAGCATGGCCAGCCGTAGAAAAATGCTTATTGAAATTCTCAATTATAGTGGATTTATCAGTGGTGACAGAGTTTCCTATCCTCAGTGTAGTGAGCAGCTAGGAGGAGGTGCTCTTATTCTCCATGGACTTTACAATTTCCCAGAACTTTTTTGAGTTTGTGTTGCAGGAAGCAAATTTCTGCTTGAAAAAACTAGCCTTGGCTTTTCTAACTGCCTGTGTATACTGGTTTCTAACTTCCCTAGAAAGTTGCATTTCATGGGGGCTGTTCGATGCTAATGCAGAACGCCACAGGATGTTTTTGTGTTGGTTAAGGGTAGTCAGGTCTGGAGAGAACCAAGGGGTTTATCTGTTCCTGGTTCTACATTTCTTGAACGGGGCATGCTTATTTAAGATGGTGAGGAAGGTATTTTCTTTTAAATAACCAGGCATCCTCTACTGACGGGATGAGGTCGATATCCTTCCAGGATTCCCGGGCCAGGTCGATTAGAAAGGCCTGCTCGCTGAAGTGTTTCAGGGAGCGTTTGATAGTGATGAGCGGAGGTCGTTTGACCGCTGACCCATTACGGATGCAGGCAATGAGGCAGTGATCGCTGAGATCTTGGTTGAAAACAGCAGAGGTGTATTTAGAGGGCAAGTTGGTTAGGATGATATCTATGAAGGTGCCTGTGTTTATGGCATTGGGGTTGTACCTGGTAGGTTCATTGATCATTTGTGTGAGATTGAGGGCATCAAGCTTAGATTGTAGGATGGCCGGGTTGTAAAGCATGTCACAGTTTAGGTCACCTAGCAGCACGAGCTCTAAAGATAGGGGGCAATCAGTTCACATATGGTATCCAGAGCACAGCTAGGGGCAGAGGGTGGTCTATAGCAGGCGGCAACGGAGATTTGTTTTTAGAGAGGTGAAATTTTAAAAGTAGAAGTTCAATTTTTTTGGGTGCAGACCTGGATAGTAGGACAGAACTCTGCAGGCTATCTCTGCAGTAGATTGCAACACCTCCCCCTTTGGCCATTCTATCTTGTCTAAAAATGTTAGGGATGGAGATTTCAGAGTTATTGGTGGTCTTCCTAAGCCAGGATCCAGACCCGACTAAGACATCCGGATTGGCAGAGTGTACTAAAGCAGTGAATAAAACAAAGTTAGGGAGGAGGCTTCTAATGTTAACATGCATGAAACCAAGGTTTTTACGGTTACAGAAGTCTTCAAAAGAGAGCGCCTGTGGAATAGGAGTGGCGCTAGGCACTGCAGGGCCTGGATTCACCTCTACATTACCAGAGGAACAGAGGAGGAGAAGGATAAGGATAGGTAGGATGGCTTTAAAAGGTAGCGAAGTGCAATACTTAATTCAAAACATATACTATTTAAACATAACTATGTGGGAACCCCTTCAAATTAGTGGATTTGGCTATTTCAGTCACAACCATTTCTGACAGGTGTATAAAATCGAGCACACTGCCATGCAATCTCCATAGGCAAATGTTGGCAGTAGAATGGCCTTACTAAAGAGCTCAGTGACTTTCAATATGGTACTGTCATAGGATGCCACCTTTCCAACAAGTCAGTTCATCACATTTCTGCCCTGCTAGAGTTGCCCCGGTCAAGTGTAAGTGCTATTATTCTGAAGTGGAAACATCTAGGAGCAACAATGTCTCAGCCTCAAAATGGTAGGCCACACAAGCTCACAGAATGGGATCACCGAGTGCTGAAGCGCATAGCATGTAAAACTTGTCTGTTCTTAGTTTCAGCACTCACTACCTTGTTCCAAACTGCCTCTGCAGGCAACATCATCACAATAACTGTTAGTCGTGAGCTTCATGAAGCGGGTTTCCATGGCCGAGCACTCAAGCCTAAGATCACCATGGACAATGCCAAGCGTTAGCTGGAGCGATGTAAAGCTCGCCACCACTGGACTCTGCAAAAGTGGAAACACTCAATTAGTATTTGGTAGCATTGCCTTTAAATTGCTTAACTTGGGTCAAATGTTTTGGGTAGTCTTCCACAAGCTTCCCACAATAATTTGGGTGAATTTTGGACCATTCCTCCTGACAGAGCTGGTGTAACTGAGTCAGATTTGTAGGCCTCCTTGCTCGCACAGGCTTTTTCAGTTCTGCCCACAACGTTTTTATATGATTGAAGTCAGGGACTTGTGATGGCCACTCCAATACATTGACTTTGTTGTCCTTAAGCCATTTTTCACAACTTTGGAAGTAAAAATAAACGATTTTCTAAATCACAGTTGTCACAGTTCTTTTACATAGGAACATAATGTACTGTATGGGGTTTATCAGTCAGTTAAATTGAGTAGTCTTTCAGGTACACTATCAAACCTTGCAAATGGAATACCCATTTGCAACGAAGCTTTAACTTCCTGACTGATGTCTTGAGATGTTGCTTCAATATATCCACATAATTTTCCCCCTCATGATGCCATCTATTTTGTGAAGTTCACCAGTCCCTCCTGCAGCAAAGCACCCCGACAACATGATGCTCCCACCCCCTTGCTTCACAGTTGGGATGGTGTTCTTTGGTGTTCCTCCCCCTTTTTCCTCCAAACATAACAATGGTCGTTATGGCCAAACAGTTATATTTTTGTTTCATCAGACCAGAGGACATTTCTCCAAAAAGTATAATCTTTGTCCCCATGTGCAGTTGAAAACCGTAGTCTGGGTTTTTTTATGGCGGTTTTGGAGTAGTGGCTTCTTCCGTGCTGAGCGGCCTTTCAGGCTATGACGATAAAGGACTCGTTTTACTGTGGATATAGATACTTTTGTACCTGTTTCCTCCAGCATCTTCACAAGGTCCTTTGCTGTTGTTCTGGGATTGATTTGCACTTTTCGCACCAAAGTACGTTTATCTCTAGGAGTTTATACTTGCGTAATATTGTTTGTACAGATGAAGGTGGTACCTTCAGGCATTTGTAAATTGCTACTAAGGATGGACCAGACTTGTCGAGGTCTACAATTTTTCTGCTAATGTCTTAACGGATTTCTTTAGATTTTCCCATGATGTCAAGCAAAGAGGCACTGAGTTTGAAGGTAGGCCTTGAAATACATCCACAGCTACACCTCAGATGCTTCTAAAGCCATGACATTATTTTCTGGAATTTTCCAAGCTGTTTAAAGGCACAGTCAACTTAGTGTGTGTAAACTTCTGACCCACTGGAATTGTGATACAGTGAATTATAAGTGAAATAATCTGTCTGTAAACAATTGTTGGAAAAATTACTTGTGTCATGCACAAAGTAGATGTCCTAACCGACTTGCTATAAACTATAGTTTGTTAATAACAAGAAATTTGTGGAGTGGTTGAAAAACAAGTTGTTTCCTGCATTAGCCTTAAGGAAGAGTTCCAATAAGGAAAGAAATAACATTTTGTTTAAATGTCAGCACTAACATCTAAATCACGCTAATAATATACTCTATATGCAAATGTTACACCACAAGAACAAGGCAGACATAATAGATTGCACTGGAGACAAAGAAGTTCAATGGACAAGAAAACTATACTGTTGGTGATAGTAACCTCAGTTGCCATAGCAACATATTCACCACTATTTGGGAAGCCTTTATTAACTTGCGGTAAATACACTTTTCTTTAAAGTGGCACTCGAAACTCCTTTCCATTTCATTTAAAACCTGATTTACATAACAAAAGCCACAATAGGTGGTCCAGGTAAGTCATGAAATAACACAGACGATGGAGTGGGTTTTCCTCTTTGTTTCTCGATTGCTCCTCTATTGTTTATCAAGCAAGGAGGAGGCTGACGACATCATGGATTCCCATCAGACCAAGTCCTTGAATGCCCCTCTCCTTAAAGTTTGCAGTGTCTGAAAACCAATACTTTGGTCCCCCAAAAAATGGGCCAAACCTGGCCCGCAACAACATTATTCGGTTTGGCCCTACAGAAGGAACTTAGTCATGGTCTCAATTTACTGTTGAGTTACAAATTTAGAATACATAAGGTGCAATTTCGAAATGTGGTAGTGCATCAGCAGTTTTTCACATATGTCAGTCACTGACAACCACTCAATTAGTCCATGTCAGCTGAATGTTTTTAGATAGCTGTCTAGACTACCTTACCTAGCAATCTAAACCTTCTGGCAGGCTAAACCTTCTGGTAGGCTAAAAGCTGCGAATTTTCGCAGCTTTTTGTTAAAAATCGCGCAACATTTCAGCGCCCTGCTACTCATGCCAGGAATATAGTATATGCATATGATTAGTATGTGTGGATGGAAAACACTCAGACGTTTCTAAAACTGGTTAAATCACGGCTGTGACTATAACAGAACGTGCGTTTCATCGAAAAGTGCAGGAAAATCTGATCACTGAAAATGGAAAAATATATCCATGCGCAACTTCAAACAATTGTTAAAAGTGACCCCCATTAAATGGAGCCGAGGTTGCAATACCTACAGCTTCCACACGATGTCAACAGTCTTGTCATTTGCCTACTATTTTTTTCTTGGTCAAACAGACACAGGGCAGAGCAGTTCTTCCGGTCTCCGACCGGATATTTTGGTTGAGATTTACCCGGACATTATTTCCAGACGCACAGCTATAGAATATAATTCGCCTCGTGATCAATTTGATCGCTTATTAACGTTTACTAATACCTAAAGTTGCATTACAAAAGTATTTTGAAGTATTTTGTGCAAGTTTATCGTCGACTTTTTTAATTTTAAAAAATGACGTTACGTTAAACGCTATTTTTTTCGTTGATCACACACTCTTCATAGATCGATATTTAGGCTATATATGGACCGATTTAATCGAAAAAAAGACCCAATAGTGACGATGGGACATCTAGGAGTGCCAATAAAGAAGATGGTCAAAGGTAATGAATGTTTTATATTTTATTTGTGCGGTTTGTGTCGCGCCGACTATGCTAATTATTTTGTTTACGTCCCCTGCGGGTCTTTTGGGGTGTTACATGCTATCAGATAATAGCTTCTCATGCTTTCGCCGAAAAGCATTTTACAAATCTGACTTGGTGGATAGATTCACAACGAGTGTAGCTTTAATTCACTACCTTGAATGTGTATTTTAATGAAAGTTTAATGACAGTTTGAGTTTTATCAAAAACTATAGGTGGCGCTCAAACTCCACTGAGTGATGTTCCTGCCAGGGAACTGTATTCTGCTACATCCTTTAGAAGTTAACAACCGGGCATGCAGGGGATGTGCCCATGTGCTCTGACCTCCAAGGGGACCCCATTTGATTTTGTTAGTTGCTCTCACTCATATGAACATGGACGTTGCATCATGGAAATTAGCTAACGTTTCTGTACACTCCATGTGAAAATGGGTCGAATTGCAGAAAAATCTCGCTTCGGGCCCCAAAAAGGCTAGAAGAGCTTCTACCTGATGCGCTTCCCTAATGTTTTCCTGAACTTTTCAATACCTTTTTTCAATACCTTTTCTCAATAGCTATTGTTTAAAGACCCTAAAAAACAATTGTTTACCTTTTATGTTTCTAAATACAAAATGTATATTTGTTTGGCCTGCGGCCCCCCAAGCCCAGACGTTTGTTTGTATCACATACAGGATCCTCCCTGATGTCTAACCCTGTGTAGATGTGTATTCTCT
This sequence comes from Oncorhynchus keta, assembly GCF_023373465.1. Classification (NCBI taxonomy): domain Eukaryota; kingdom Metazoa; phylum Chordata; class Actinopteri; order Salmoniformes; family Salmonidae; genus Oncorhynchus; species Oncorhynchus keta. Next base: position 14,431,097 of record NC_068437.1, on the reverse strand, counting down.
GTTTTAATATATGAGCTATATGAATGTCAACACAGTAGAGCCCAGCAGGGGTTCCATGAAAAGGTCTCCTCCATGTCATAAACTAAACTGAAAAATATATTTAAAAAATACTTAATATAAAGCAACCATGATAAACATCAACTGTAAACTATGAAATTACTTTGTTTTCATGATGAGATGCTTCTTCTAAACCTGGAAGAGGTGGGGGCAGAACCCATAGAGGATGGATAACCAATTGTATTTGACGTTCCCGCCTCTAACCTCCCACTGAGCACACACTGATTGAATCAACGTTGTTTCCATGTCACTTCAACTAAATTGTGTTGAACCAATGTAGAATAGACGTTGAACTGATGTCTGTGCCCAATGGGCTCTGTCTACCCATTTAACCAAATCCTTTTACTGCACTGTCTGTCCTTGACCCTCACTACATGCAGTAGGATGGCACCGAATAGCACTAACTACACTGACAGTGAGCAGGGTGCCAGTGCCATCCATGTGACAAGTTGACCCATCACAGCAGCCGGTGCCCAGCTCCATATGGCGCTTCCCAAATCCACCTGGCACCCATATGCAGAGACTACGTTGCATTGGAAGGCGGTGATGGCTGAACTGATGTTAGCCTGGGCGCGAGTCGGTTTCTGCTGTCTGATAGTTGGCAAGAGTACAAACAGATCTGGGAGCAGGTTGCATTGACGTGACCTCAGCATGCAGAACCAATCTCAGTAATAGAAGGCATGGCAGCACAGGCCAAATGGAGCATCTGAACCTGTGGAATGAGCCATCTGTGCCGGCCTGCCATGCAGCGTCCCACAACGCTCCGAAGACACTCTCATTTCTCTGTGTATCAATGCCCAGAACCTTAGTCCTTTTGGCACTTATTTATCATACCTGCTTTGCTCAATCTTTTTCACCTTTTACCATCAAGGTGAGAGGGATGAGATTCTCTTGGAGAAATTTGGGTGTTTAATGATTTTTACAGATTTTGTTCAGCAGAGAAACTCAAGCCCACTTTCTTCCTGTATACCTCTGATAGTGATTGTAATCTAACACTCATAATCCATCCGAGGGCTGCAGAAGGTAGTGTGGCTCAGTTGGTAGTGCATGGTGCATCCAAGCCAGGGCTGTGGGTTCAATTCCCACAGTGGGCCAGCATGAAACAGCATGTATGCAGTTGCACTGGATAAGAGCTTCTTTTAAATTGCTACAATGTAAATATAAAATTAGGACAGGGAAGCCAAAGTGAGCCGTTCTCTTGCGTCACACCCAAAGCTGCAATGTTTTCTAATCACTAGTCTCTCTCTCTCTCTTCCTAACTCCAGAAATCTGTCTACAGATTACCTCATTGAGCAGGTAGGCATGAGGACCTTCTCTGGAAAGACAGATATGATGAATCACTCCAACATCTGATCGGAGGGCGGATGGTTGGGATGGATTCCCCTGATGCTGTCTACCAACCTCATATCAGCAGTTCATGCCTCATTGTTGAATCATGATGATGTCATTGATCTTCAGGTCATAGCTCTAGAAAGAGGCCAGATTTACAATTTCCAGTTGGATGATCATTCAAAAAGTATTTTCCCAGTCGGAGCTCATTTAATCCTAACTTCACAATTATGTTGAACTCACTGAAGTCAAGTTCCGAGTTGACAGTTGTTTTGAGCGTGGCACAAATCATGCTTAATTGACAGTATGGCCAGTGTTGAATGTTTATAATTTTACACTTGGAAAAGAGCCCCTTAATCCCAGTTTTGGGACCACACAGTCACTCTACTGAATACTGGCTAGTGATTGCTTTGCAATGCTTGCAGGTAGCCACTGTCACAGATTCCTTCCAAACCACCCATTGTTGAATTTGCGATTTGCAACTTGTTCTGTAATGTTTATGTCCAATGGCCGGTGAGCGTAGATGCGTTTTATCTATAATTTATCTTCATATAACAAGGATTAAAATGATATGCCAGTAAATTGTCGACTTGATTCATGATGACTGCTAGCTAAGATTTTAAAAGTACGCTGTTGATCAGTCCAATCAAAGCTACTCTACATATAACGTGATTTGACGTCATTTTATCTGTGGCCAATGTGGCCAATGACTTTGAGCCAATCTTGAATGGGCACTTCTAAGGTAGAAGCTCTACCCTTAGACTTGGCAGTGACGTAGTGTCCCCATGAGTGACAGAACACTGAATCAATCACGGCGCAACGCTCTGTATTTTCTGCTGGCTTGCCCCACCAAAAACAGAAAGCACAGAGCTAGGCTGAAACACCTGCATTTTGGAGCTGCCTTACTAAAGAAACCAAAAAAGAGACCACGTTTGTATGCAACTTTATCAACTCAATGATGTATACATTTTCTACATTGTACTGATATGTGACACATATTAATGGCAAAATAACATTGCTAAAAATGTGGGGCTTAATTAAAACAGGTGGGGCTCTTCCCCACCTGCCCTGAATGACGGGTCGCCACTGATGCAGACAGTTCCCAATTACTTCTACTGTATGAAGGGATCTTATTGAACCAAAAAGGATTTATTGAGCCAAAAAGACACCACACCAAACATCAAGGCTGTCTTGTTTTTAATCCCTAACCTTCCAGGATGAAGCTTGCCTCATCAGTTCATGTAGAAAAGCCTCTGTTACATAACCACAACTAAAAGTGTGGCAGCAGAGGTCTTGATGCTATCCACAAAAACACCTCATTAGTTTTGAGAAAGAAAAACACCACCCAGGAAAATGTATTAAGTTCTCTGCCGCCCTATGAAATAAGTGACATTTTGATTGGTGGCGAATTATTAAAACAAATGATTAAATATTTGAATGGTTTTACACTTTAATTATGTATTTCATGTTTTACATTTTTGATCATTATTGAATTATTTATTATTTCATTAACATTTTCTATGATTTATTTAATTTACATTTTCTGGTTGAAAATGGCCTATGTGGCTTTGGTAGAAGTAATAAACATATGTTCTAGACCCCAACTTTAAAATAGCTTTGGTTATGTGGGAGACTTACACTGAACAAAAATATAAACTTAACATGTAAAGTGTTGGTTCCATGTTTCATGAGCTGAAATAAAAGATCTCAGAAGTGTTCCGTAAGCACAAAAGAAGCTGATTAAAGATAAATGCACAGGTGCACTTTGTGCCGTCCCCTGAAACATGACCCGCCAAACCGCGTTTCTTACCACCCGCCCGCTTAACCCGGAATCCAGCCGCACCAATGAGACGGAGGAAACATTGTTCAACTGACGACCTAGGGTCAGCCTACAAGCACCCGGCCCGCCAAAAGGAGTTGTTAGAGCGCAATGAGCCAAGTAAAGCCCCCTGGTCAAACCCTCACCTAACCCGGACGACGATTGCGCACCGCCCTACGGGTCTCGCGATACAGCTGGTTGTGATACAGCCCAGGATCGAACTCGGGTCTGTAGTGATGCCTCTAGCACTGTGACGCAAACAAATCATATTTAATTTGTCAAATGCGCTGAATCCAACAGGTGTTGTGAAATGCTTACTTACAAGCCCATAACCAACAATGCAGTTCAAGAAATAGAGTTAAAAAAATATTTACTAATTAACTAAAGCGAGAAAAAATGAAAGAAAATAAATAACAAGAAAATTACATTACAATAACGAGGCTATATTCAGGGCTACAAGTACCGAGTCAATGTGCGGCGCTACAGGTTAGTCAAGGTCATTTGTAAAGTGATTATGGGAGAGTGGGTCAATGTAAATCATCTGGGTGGCCGTTTGGGGGTAGAAACTGTTAAGGAGCCTTTTGGTCCTAGACTTGGTGCCCCGGTACTGCTTGCCATGCGGTAGCAGAGAGAAGAGTCTATGACTTGGGTGATTGGAGTCTTTGACAATTTTTTTGGTCCTTCCTCTGACAGCGCCTGGTATATAGGTCCTGGATGTCATGAAGCTTGGCTTCAGTGATGTACTGTCCCGTATGCACTACGCTCTGTAGCTCCTTATGGTCAGATGCCGAGCAGTTGCCATACCAGGCGGTGATGCAACCGGTCAGGATGCTCTCAATGGTGCAGCTGTAGAACTTTTTGAGGATCTGGGGACCCATGCCAAATACCTTCAGTCTCCTGATGGGGAAAAGCTGTTGTCATGCCCGCTTTACAACTCTCTTGGTGTGTTTTGGACCATGATAGTTCGTTGGTGATGTGGACACCAAAGCACTTGAAACTCTCGACCCGCTCTACTTCAGCCCTGTGTGTAAATGTTAATGGGGGGCTATTCGTCCCTCCCTTTCCTTTAGTCCACGGTCAGCTTTGTCTTGCTCACATTGAGGGAGAGGTTGTTGTCCTGGCACCACACTGCCAGGTCTCTGACCTCCTCCCAATAGGCTGTCTCGTCGTTGTCGCTGATCAGTTTGTCATCAGCTAACTTAATGATAACTTAATGATCGTATTGGAGTCGTGCTTGGCCATGCAGTTGTGGGTGAACAGGGAGTACAGGAGGGGACTAAGCACCAACCCCTTAGACCGCAGCCACACTTTAAGATTTGGTGATGAAACAAAGGCTTTTCTACATGAACTGACGGAGACGCTTGTAACGTCGTTCTTCGTTTGTCGAAAGAGAGTCGGACCGAAATGGTTACTCATGTCTTTAATAAAGAAAGCGATACATGAAATAACTATACAAAATACAAAACAACAAACGGAACGTGAAACATAATTACAGCCTATTTGGTGAAACTACACAGAGACAGGAACAATCACCCACGAAATACAAAGCGAAACCAGGCTACCTAAATACGGTTCCCAATCAGAGACAACGAGAATCACCTGACTCTGATTGAGAACCGCCTCAGGCAGCCAAGCCTATACAACACCCCTAATCAGCCGCGATCCCAAATACTACAAACCCCAATACGAAAATACAATAACATAAACCCATGTCACACCCTGGCCTGACCAAATATATAACGAAAACACAAAATACAATGACCAAGGCGTGACAGCGCTCTCCATCCTGGAGGGTTAGGGTATAAATATCAAGGAAGCCTTGGTGGATTGTGTCTTTTTGGCTCAATAACCCCATTTTGGCTCAATAAGAACCCTTCATAAAAGTAATGGGAAACTGTCTGTGTATCATGTTAGAGAGAATAGCCACATTTTTTTTATTTTGAGAGATCTTACAGCTCTTATGAAACAAAGTATTGAAAATCAATTGGGCGATACCTCGCTCTATACATCCAAAAAGAATGTTAATGCTAAAAGTGTGTTAAAAATTGAAAAATCATGAGTCTTGTAAGAAAAATGGGGAAAACTCTACACTGGTCATAAAGTGTGTTCAGGAAGTATACACACCCCTTGAATTTTTCACACTTTCTTCTGTTTGAGCCTGGATTTAAATAGATTACATTTAGATGTTGTCACTGGCCTACACACATTACCCCATGATGTGCAATTATGTTTTTTGTCATGTTTACAAATCAATACAAAATGAAAAGCCTAAAATGTCAAGTCAATAAGTTTTCAACCACTTTGTTATGGCAAGCCTAAATATGTTCAGGAGTTAAAATGTGCCAAACAAGTCAGATACTGTAAGTTGCATGGACTCACTGTGTGCAATAATAGTGTTTAACATGATTTTTGAATGACATCCTCATCTTTGTACCCCACACATCTGTAAAGTCCCTTAGTCCAGCCGGTGAACTTTAAACTCAGATTCAACTACAAAGACCAGGGAGGTTTTCCAATGACTTGCGAAGAGCACCTATTGGTAGATTGCTAATAAAAAATTTAAAAAAGCAGACATTGATTATCCCTTTGAGCGTCCCTTTGAGCGTGGTGAAGTTATTAATTAGACATTGGATGGTGTATCAATACACCCAGTCACTACAAAGACACAGGCGTCCTTCCTAAGTTGCCAGAAAGGAAGGAAACCACTCAGATTTCACCTTAAGGCCAATGGGAACTTGAACAGTTAGAGTTTAATGGCTGTGAAAGGAGAAAACTGAGGATGGATCAACAACATTGTAAGAATTCGCTGACGAGTAGGTTAACCACAATTACACTTCATATAGTTGGCCAAGGTGCAATCATTGGAAAACAAACTGGACGATATACGATTTAAGACTATCCTACCAATGGGACATTAACTGTAATATCACATGTTTCACAGAGACTTAGCTGAATGACGACAAGGATAATATGGCTGGCTTTTCCCTGTATCAGCAGGACAGAGCAGCTACGACCTGCCCCGAGGTCGAACATTCAGGAGATGTCTCACCATGTATGCCGGTCGGCCTTCGATGAGACAGGGGAGTGGAAACAGGAGACAAGGGGCAGTCAGACATAGTTTTAACTCTAGACACAGAAAAGGAAAAATACAGAAGGTACGGGGCAACAGAGTACGAACAGCAGAGGGGCTAATGATTTTGGAGTGGGGGGAAAGGTCTCGACCTCCGGGGGTGTAGCAGCGGCACTATAACGGAGTGCCAGCGTCTCAGGCTTGACCTTCTTGGATACTGGTCGGTGCTGTAGAAACGAAGTGGCCCGGGCCTTACTGAACCCCCTCCCAGAAGCCCTGGTACTCTGCAGAGCTAGCGGAGAGGTCCGGGGCAATTTCCAAGCCCCCAGGAAGACATCCTGGGGCAGGCAGAGCTGACTTCAGGAAATGAGTGTGGCAGGATGGGCTCCAGCCCACGATGGCACCAGTAGCCCAGTCAATGGAGGGATTGTGTCACTGGAGCCAAGATAATCCCAATACTACAGGAACCTGCAGAGACTCAAGCAGCAGGAATTGGATCGTCTCCTGTGGTTCCCTGACAGTAGAGTGACTGGAGCCAACATATGACACAATACATGTTCTTATTTATTGGAAAATGTCAAACCAAATGTCTGATCTGAGAGGAAATATATTTTGTCCAGAATGTACATTGAATGTACCTAGCACTGCAAATTTGCTAAATTGTATTGGTGTTTTATCAGTATGTAAAGTTTCTCATATTGAGATGTACTGTATGCTGATGGAAAAGCAGATTGGGAAAGTCCAGATCTTACTATCTATGGCAAAGTATGGCAAACTAGACTCTATTAAACTTGTTCTTCAGGGCTGAGATTTGTGAGATACCAAGTTATTTTGGTATCTAACTAGACATCAACTATGTTTAGACACTTGGTAGTTTAGATACTTTCTCCTGCAGGCTTGAATATTATATACAGGAAAATTCTTTAAGGAGGTTGCTTCTGGGGTTGGGTTAGCTGACAAGACTTGGGTTAGAGAGTTTAACTACTCTGTCGGAGATTGTGGAGTGACACGGCTGTGTCTTGTAAGTTTGGATTGCGCCTCGAAAGTTCTTCCCTTTTCCGAGTGTGTATACATTTTCCCTGTTTGTGTGTTTTAATGTTAGTGTTTTACCCCTTAGATTCCGCTGGTGTGATGAACACTTGGGCTTTGAAGTATCTTCAAGTGCCTGACAGTCAAAGTAGGATGAAATCAGATACTTTATTTTTAAATCTAAATTGCTATTCATCAATATGAACATGCTATATATGATTTTCTTCAATTACAGTTAAACAAACTGGAGTAGGTGAATAATTACTGATAATGATCTCCATATGTGATCTGATTCAGGAAACTAGGTGTATGAAAGTGTTGACTTCACAGGAGAGCAGTTTGAATGTAATTTTATTTTATCAAAATGTGTTTCTTTTGGCAGAAATTCCTTCTTGAACATGTGAACTTTTATGGGCCATAATAACAAACGTGTCTGTAAATACGAATACAATTGTTAAATTACGAACCTTGTTGGTTAAGCCACATAAAAAGACAGCAACTTTCCCACTAGCCATGATTGGCTGAGATAATGAGTGGGCTGGACATGCGAGATGAGTTTGAATTTGTCTGCCATATAGAAGGCTTTTGTCAATTTGAGCTGGTCAGTCTGTTTTGGTCATCCTGTCGGCAGCTTTTTTTTATGTAGCTGCATAAGTGTTGCTCTCCACTTTCTGGAGGATCGAGAAATCAGTGGAATTAAATTATGATAGCTAAAGATGGGGAAAACACCTGTTTCCGGATTACATCTTCAAACTAAGGGCATTTGTGGCATGGATCTGTGACAGAGAGACGCGTCCATCACGCATGATGATGTATACAGGTAAGATCGTCTAGCTAGCTACATTTTCAGATATTACACGTTTCTAATTTTGGCAGAATGTGGTTTCATTTCAAGCTAAAGTGTACTGTTAGCTAGCGTTAGCTGGCTGGCTCCCTAGCCAACATTAGGTGGCTGGCTCGTCAGCTAATGTGACATGATGAGTGTGATCTTACATGTTGTTTACCTAGCTAGGTTTGTGTTTACCTAGCTACTACAATTTGTACAGTCTTGGTATTTGTAATATTATTTTAGATTATGATATGATTTTCCTTGCTCAAAACAGGCCAAGTTAGTAACTTGGCATGGACCAGTGCATGTTCTAACCTTATGTCATTCACTGCCACCTGATCCTACCAAAGTTTTACCAGAAAATTGTGAAAATGCATATTAATGATCACATTCACCATCTTTTCATTTTGAATATAATTTAGATTTAGGAATACTATGAACATCTGCGGCAGATTTAAACCGGCGAAATATTGTAAAGAAAATAAACTAAAATCCCCTGGAAAAGTTCAAATCCACCTCAAGGCATGTGAAAGAACCGTATGTCATATGTATCAAAAAAGTAAGATTACTGGTAGTTAGATAACGCACCTGTTCATGAAAGGATTTTGGAGGAGATTCTGGATCGTATGAGAAACAAAAAGGAAATAAAATACACAAACTCATTGAACATTGAAGCAGATGGGGTGGAATAATACAATGTCGCAATAATAAAATAACATGTACCCACTATAACTATTCCACAGGTCGTTGCTGTAAATGAGAATGTGTTCTCAGTCAACTTACCTGGTAAAATAAGTGTTAAATCTAATATAAAAGCTAGACAAGGATATTCATATATTTAAGAAGAATAGCTTATTATTATATTATTTCTGCTAAGCCTAGTCAGGGAGATCGTATCAAAAACATTGAATTATACAGGCTTCAGTTTATTTATGTAGCCGTTTTATCAGATATTAGTGCCTGACTAGGACATTAGATTTGATTAGGTCTAAGACGAGACAATCTGAATCTTGTATGTCAGGACATGGCTTTTACAGATATGCCAGTGAAGAGAATGACTTAGATACAAGATTTGGGAGAGAGTGCGGTTAATCACCAAAAAGAACTGACAGAACAGAGAATAAATGGGACAGGTGTTTTCAGAGTGTTTTTGAACACCGTTAACCTTCAAAGTTACTTGAGTGTTGAACTACACTCCCTATCATGTACATACACTGTACACTTGTATCTACATTCATCATCATGAGGATACACCCACATTCCTAAGTGAACAAAATGAGTCCGACCATGCCTACCAAGTTAGCACTAACACTTTCGACAGTGGGGGTGGAGTTTGGAAAAAATGCACAGAATTTTTTTGTAAGGACTCATACACTCAGCCACTCTCTGAGACTCCACCTCTATCTCTCTCTCTCCGTCTCACACATGACTCACATGTTTTTCTTTTGGAAAGCTCTCCCCTCTCTCACACTATCCCCCCGGGACCTGGGTATGTGCCTCTTTGGCCACATAGGCCTGCTCCACTCTTAGCATCCTATAGGTTTTTTGGCACAGTCTAGCCCATGGAGGACTGACTGGAGCCATGTAGGAAAATGCCCAGTCACACAGTTGAAGTCGTCAGCCCTCCCAGCTCTGAAAAAAAAATATCTCAACCTCTAAAAGCGTCTGGAACCCCCATTCCACCTCCCCAGTCCCCACTTCCCCTTGGTGACAACCTATTTTAATAACTATGCCAGATATGTGTCTGCAGTGAAGTGTTGTGTCATGACCATATAATGTGAACAGTACAGCTTACAGTACGGAGTGTGGACACAACGGAGGCATCTTCTTAATGGCGTTGAACAGCTTGTGACGGATGTAGTTGGCCGGGTCAATTAAAGAGCTGTTTGTTCCACTGGGGCTGACCAAACTAATCAGATGGGATGCATCCCAAATGGCACCCTATTCCCTTTATAGTGCACTTATTTTGACCAGAGCACTATGGGGTCAGTTGAGAAGGAACCAGGGTTATTTTGTGCCACAGGAAGCTATGCAGGTACTGGGTAATGACATGACACTCATTTGAAAAGTGGTTATTGGAACCCGAGCAAAGGCTTTAGGACTGTCCACTGGTTAAATGTCATTTTTTAATTGTTCTAAGAAAAGTGGAAATCCTTTAAATAGATCACTACATCATTTGTCTTTGTTCTCCCTCTGTCTTATTTTAATAAATAGTTATTTATTTTTCCGCTAAGATGAAATAGCTCCCGCTAAGTAATTATACATCGACACCCTTTACCTTTGTGTTTTGCATAATGTGCTATGCTAGATCTATCTACAAACGTAATGTCCTGTTCAGTGAATTAATGCAAAGTACTTATATCATTGCATTGCGCACATTGCTCCTTTTTGAGTGGGCAGGAAAATGATGTCTTAATTTAAAAGACAAAAACACAATTATGCTGTTAATAACATTGAGCAAGTTTCATAATGGTTCCCAGGATGAGGTGGCTTGATGAGAGTAGCTACTATTATTACAGTAAACAAACGTACTTAAACAAGGGAGAAGATTGGATATGGTCTGGCCTCATTCTTGTCTACACAGCAATCCATCTATCTTTGACTTTGTCCTAATACATTTACCCAACAGATAAGAGGTTACATGCAGATATACAGTGCAATTAAACATTTACCAATGTCACCATTGAGAGATTGTAGTGAAGTAATATTTATCATATACTGTATGTATATTATATATACACACCTCACATCCAACCCATGATAAGAGTAAGCAATTAATATTAACAAAGTCTATTAAACCATGATATCGGACTCCATAAAGATGATTTAGCAATGCGCAACCAGGACAGTTGATGCGTTACAAGAATTGGCTATCAAGAAAGGCCTGAGAAGTGTCTATTAAAGGCAAACAGATGTAGTTACATTGTAAAGTGAATGATCCACATCCAAGGCATAACGCTTGAGATACAAGGTATTACTGACCTTTGCCTTAATCTAGACATGATCAGAGAGTGAGAGAGAAGTCTTTGCTTGCCATGCAGAGGAGAGGGAGAGAAAGAGAGAATATCACTAGAGCAGGACCTGAACAAAATAGACACTTTTATAAGCATTTGACCATCTTTAGATTGAAAATCTGAGTAGGAACCAATAGCATTACTGTTGAGTGAACATCCAATCAGATATCAGACCTACAGGATATAAAGACAACAGCACCACTTGATTCACAGAGATGTGCCTAGAGAGGGTTAGTGAGATAATGAGCCGTTGCTATGACAACACAAAGGAATCCTTGCATTCAGTGTTGATAAAAGAGTTAATCGGCCCACAACATAATGAAGTCATTTAACTTTTCCAAATGTTATTGTGTTTCAAATGGGGATTAACATTTGTCATTTTTGTCAAGAATCATCACAAAATACTCTGTCAAAGTGGAAGAAAAATTTGAACGAGTCGATTTAAGTCAACTGTAACTCAGGCCGCTCAAGAGCATTCAATGTTGTCTTGGTAAGCAACTCTAGTGTATATTTGGCCTTGTGTTTTAGGTTATTGTCCTGCTGAAAGGTGAATTTGTCTCCCAGAATCTGTTGGAAAGCAGACTGGACCAGACTGGACTGCCTAGTCCTTATCGATGACAAGCTTACCCATAATATGATACAGTCAGTACAATACATGAAAATATGAAAAGTGGTACTCAGTGGCGTGTTGGATTTGCCCCAAACATAACACTTTGTATTCAGTACATCAAGTTCATTTCTTTGCCATATGTTTTGCCGTTTCACTTAAGTGCCTTATTGGAAAAAGGGTGCATGTTTTGGTATATTTGTATTCTGTACAGACTTCCTTATTTTCACTCTGTCTTTTCGGCAGTGGTGGAAAAAGTACCCAATTGTCATACTTGAGTGAAAGTAAAGATACTTTAATAGAATAGTAAAAAAGTAAAAGTGAAAGTCACCCAGTAAAATACTACTTGTGTAAAAGCCTAAAAGCATTTGGTTTTAAATATAGTTAAGTACCAAAAGTAAATGTCATTGCTAAAAACTTAAATATCAAAAGTAAAAGTATAAATATCAAATTCCTTGTATTAAGCAAACCAGACGGCATCATGTTCATGTTATTGTTTTTTAAATTTACGGATAGCCAGGGGCATGCTCCAACACTCAGACATAATTTACAAACGAAGCATGTGTTTAGTGAGTCCTCCACATCAGAGGCTCAATTTTCCTGTCCTGCTAAGCATTGAAAATGTAACAAGTACTTTTGGGTGTCAATGAAAATGTATGAGGTAAAAAGTACATCATTTTCATTAGGAATATAGTAAAATTAAAAGTTGCCAAAAATATAAATAGTGAAGTCAAGTACAGATACCCCCAAAATACTTATTGACTCAAGACATTTCAGCTTTCCACTTTTAACTCATTTGTAAACATTTCTAAAAACATCCCCTTTGACATTATGGGGTATTGTGTGTAGGCCAGTGACACAAAATCAAAATGTAATCAATTTTAGATTCAGCCTGTAACACAAAAAAAAACATTTTTGGGAAAAAGTTAAGGGGTGTGAATACTTTCTGACGGCATTGCATATACAACTACAGATCAATTCAGGGTGGCAGGTGTAATGCCTCAGGCCATTCAACACACACCACTCTGACAATGCATAATATGTGCTCTAGCGTGGAATGAATTGAACTGATAACACCTTCACAATGCTGTGGCTGTGCTGTACTCTGACCTGGCCTCACCTTCATGGACAGCGACCTGTAGACCTTCAGCACCTCAGCCAGTCAGCTTGCATCAAACGCCATAGCAAAGACAATCCGTTATAGACAGCATAACATCTTCTGGTATTGCCAAATTAAGGCCAGACCAGGGTTAACAATTCCCGCAACCACTTGAAAACACATGTAATACATCTGGGACAACACACATGACTGAGCTTCTTGTCAAGCAATCTAACATTAGACAACAATGTTGCTCCAGGTTTAAAAAAAAAAAAAAGTTAACCTTAAGACACCCACACTGCATGCCAATATCAGGAGACACAGACATCATAGGCTCATCTCCAATAACAGTTTGACCAGGAGAACACAAATGCAGCCTCTGACATCCAGCACAGTCGGTGAACCATAAATAATCATCAAATCAAATGTATTTATATAGAACTTAGTACATCGGCTGATATCTCAAAGTGCTGTACAGAAACCCAGCCTAAAACCCCAAACAGCAAGCAATGCAGGTGTATAAGCGCGGTGGCTAGGAAAAACTCCCTAGAAAGGCCAAAACCAAGGAAGAAATCTAGAGAGGAACCAGGCTATGAGGGGTGGCCAGTCCTCTTCTGGCTGTGCCGGGTGGAGATTATAACAGAACATGGCCAAGATGTTCAAATGTTCATAAATGACCAGCAGGGTCAAATAATAATAATCACAGAAGTTGTCGAGGGTGCAGCTAGTCAGCACCTCAGGAGTAAATGTCAATTGGCTTTTCATAGCCGATCATTAAGAGTATTGCTACCACTCCTGCTGTCTCTAGAGAGTTGAAAACAGCAGGTCTGGGACAGGAAGCACGTCCAGGTCAGGGTTCCACAGCCGCAGGCAGAACAGTTGAAACTGGAGGAGCAGCAGCACGGCCAGGTGGACAGGAGACAGCAAGGAGTCATCATGCCAGGTAGTCCTGAGGCATGGTCATAGGGCTCAGGTCCTCCGAGAGAGAGAAGGAAAGAGGGAATTAGAGAGCATACTTAAATTCACACAGCACACCGGATAAGACAGGAGAAGTACTCCAGATATAACAAACTGACCCTAGCCCCCCGACACATAAACTACTGCAGCATAAATACTGGAGACTGAGACAGGAGGGGTCAGGAGACACTGTGGTCCCATCCGATGGTACCCCCGGACAGGGCCAAACAGGAAGGATATAACCCCACCCACTTTGCCAAAGCACAGCCCCCACACCACTAGAGGGATATCTTCAACCACCAACTTACCAACCTGAGACAAGGCCGAGTATAGCCCACAAAGATCTCTGCCAAGGCACAACCCAAGGTGGGGTGCCAACCCAGACAGGAAGATCACGTCAGTGACTCACCCCACTCAAGTGACGCACCCCTCCCAGGGACAGCATGGAAGAGCACCAGTAAGGTGTCAACAGTCTTCAGACATAGTTTCAGGCTTTTATTTTGAAAAATGAGCCAGAATGATAACATCGCGTCAAGTGGTCACATGAGTTTTGCAAAGTTTGGATAGGTATTGCTTTTCCCTCTCCTACTGTGAAAGACATTTGCGGTTGATATATTATCGATTATATATTTTAAAAACAACCTGAGGATTGATTATAAAAAAAAACATTTGACATGTTTCTATGGAAACTATTTGGAATTTGTCTGCGTTGTCGTGACCGCTCTTTCCTGTGGATTTCTGAACATAACGCGACAAACAAACGGAGGTATTTTGGATCTAAAAATAATCTTTATGGAACAAAAGGAACATTTGTTGTGTAACTGGGAGTCTCATGAGTGAAAACATCCGAAGATCATCAAAGGTAAACGATTAATTTGATTGCTTTTCTGATTTTCGTGACCTGATGCTAAGTGTAATTGTTTATCGAGAGATCGATAAACTTACACAAATGCTTGGATTGCTTTCGCTGTAAAGCATAATTTCAAAATCTGACACGACAGGTGGATTAACAAAAGGCTAAACTGTGTTTTCCTATATTCCACTTGTGATTTCATGAATATAAATATTTATAGTAATATTTATTGTATGTAGTGCTATGCTATTCAGCGGTTGTTGATGACACTTGTCCTGATATCGGGATTGCAGCCATAAGTTAAGCCATTTTGACACAACTTTGGAAGTATGCTTGGAGTCATTGTTAATTTGGAAGACCCATTTGCAACCAAGCTTTAACTTCCTGACTGATGTCTTGAGATATTGCTTCAATATATCCACATACTTTTCCTCCTCATGATCATCTATTTTGTGAAGTTCACCAGTCCCTCCTGCAGCAAAGCATCCCCACAACATGATGCTGCCACCCCCTTGCTTCACGATTGGGCTGGAGTTCTTCGGCTTGCAAGCCTCCCTCCCCCTTTTTCCTCCAAACATAACGATTGTCATTATGGCCAAACAGTTCTATTTTTGTTTCATCAGACCAGAGGACATTTCTCCAAAAAGCATGATCTTTATCCCAATGTGCAGTTGCGAACCGTAGTCTGTCTTTTTTTATGGAGGTTTTGAAGCAGTGGCTTCTTCCTTGCTGAGTGGCCTTTCAGGTTATGTCGATATAGGACTTGTTTTACTGTGGATAAAGATACTTTTGTACCTGTTTCCTCCAGCATCTTCACAAGGTCACATCTGTCTAGTTGTTCCTGAGGGTCGCTAACAATACATGATCACATTAGGCTAACGTTGTGCAATTATTTGGGACTTGTAGCCTGTTTGAATCATTATGGAACTCAGACCACACAGTTTAAACCTGAAGACTGGGGCACTGGGGCATGACGAATGGACCGTTGTTATACAGTTCCATCAGGATTAGGGTAGATTTATATGACTATTATTCAACCCCTATTGTAAACTTTTTTTTTCCATTGATCCCTATAATCTGAACCCCTTCTCTCTATTTATTCTTATGAGTCTGTCAACAAAATTTTAATTGAAGGTACACTGTATTTAAATGGTTGGCTTAAGATAAACGTCATGAAAACCCTACTGAATGCAAACTCCATAAGAAAATATTTGAGCCAGCAAATGGGAGCGTTGAATTACATTTATTCAGCGGCCAAGGGAACCATGCCTGCAAAGCCCGTTATGCACCTGCATAAGGTAAGTCTGAATACCAACTAACAAGTGCGTAGAAAAGCTTGCGTAGAAAAGGTGTACATTTCTTAAGCCTGAATCGGGCCCTAAGAACCACCAATAGAATCAGTGAAATAATAGTCACTCAGCTCATATTAAATTATTACAACTTATACTAGATGTGATTTTATGGAGACTTACTGTTTTGATTACGTTCATCCTTTTGAGGGTCGCCTTCTGTTTAAGATTTAGATACAACCAGACAAAGTTATGTTGGAGTAATGGCCAAAGCTATAGAGACAGCACATAATAGGCCTATTGAGTTTTAGAGCTCTCACCCCCAAGGTATTGATTTGATTAAAACAAGGAAGTGGCAACATCATACTGTATTTCCCTTTGGTCTCGCTCGATCAATACCAAATTGCAGGAATGGAGAAATCAATGGGTTTGTTTACTGACTCATCTCATATCACACAACCCAGTGGCTTCCATCCAAAAAACAAGCTGAACCTGGATGCTTTCCAGAAGCTTCCTGCTTATTAAAAAACATGTCCTGAAAGTTGAGGAGTACCCTCCACCTCATCTTCCCCCAGATGATCCTCCTCAAAGTCACACTTAAAGGAATGTAATTACCCGTGAATGATGTCAACCACTTTTATTGAAATTAGATTCAAATATCATTTAAGTAAAATATTTCTAATCAGTGAATTTCCTATCTGAAATGCCTGAGCCAGATGTCCTTTTGTTATTTCCCCTAAAATAATTTTATTCAAGCACTAACAAATAAACAGTCACACTACTGTAATACTTAACCATACTCTGTCGAAGAACACAGACAGAGCCTCATTGCTTATCTGCTACAGTCAGAGACACCGAACGAACTGAGACAGATTGATATGGTACATTATTAGTACAACAGTCTGTCAACATCTGTTGAGCAACAGAGGTGGCCTAGATGATATGACTACTATGTGTAACTCTTCATGAGAAAGTGGTGGAACTAATGCACCTTCTTTGGGCTCGGTGTCCATTCCACAGGACAGTTGAGCTAACGTAGGCTAATGTGATTAGCATGAGGTTGTAAATAACAGGAACATTTTCCAGGACATAGACAAATCTGATATTGGCAGAAAGCTTAAATTCTTGTTAATCTAACTGCACTGTCCAATTTACAGTAGCTATTGCAGTGAAAGAATACCATGCTATTGTGTGCGGAGAGTACACAATTTTGAACATGAAAAGTTATTAATAAACAAATTTAGGCACATTTGGTCAGACTTGATAAAACATTTTGAACAGAATTACAATGTTTCAATGGATCAGTCTAAAACTTTGCACATACACTGATGCCATCTAGTGGCCAAAATCTAAATTACACCTGGGCTGGAATAATACATTATGGCCGTTCTCTTGCATTTCAAAGATGATGGTACTGTAAGGGTTTTCTTGTGGTGAAGGAGAGACGAACTAAAACGCAGTGTGGTGGTTATTCATGGTTCTTTAATATACCAAACAAACAAACAAAACATTGAAACATACAAAGCAAACTATGGTCGGGTGTGACAGGTACAAAATAAATACAAAATAACATTTGATTTTTTATCTTTGTATTATCTTTTACCAGATCTATTCTGTTATATTCTACTACATTCCTTTCACATTTCCATAAACTTAAAAATGGTTTCCTTTCAAATGGTACCAATAATACGCATATCCTTGTTTCAGGGCTGGAGCTACAGGCAGTTAGATTTGGGAATGTAATTTTAGGCAAAAATGGGGGGAAAAAAGGGTCTAATCCTTAAGAGATTTTAAATCAAACCGTAGAGAATGATAAAGGCCTCTAGTGGGCAAAAGGCTGTATTAGCATAGGCAGCATCATTTAGGGCTTCCACCATTTTAACGTAGTCAACTGGGGGAGACTTCCAACTTCATTGGCTGATCCTTCCTGGTACCCTGTTGGAGTCATGTCCAACCGGGTCATCAGGGGATCAGCCAATCATGAAGAAGAACGTTGACTACTTCAAAATGGAGATTGCCTCAATGGCGCTGCCGTGCGCTTACAAACACCATAGGGATGCTTTCTCTACCATTCTCTTTGAGTCCAACCAATGTGCCTGTAAATTATTGTGGGAGTTAAGGCTGCATTTACACAGGCAGCCCCATTCTGATCTTTTCCTACTAATTTGTCTTTTGGATGCCTTTCAGAACGCATTTTAAAACCCCACTGTTTCATTTTGGTTGTCAGTGGTTAATTCGTAAGTTTTTTTTTCTGTTGAGCTTCTTGTTGGCTTCTTATTGAGGAAAATAACATTTCTGTTCCAAGCCACAGGCAAAGGGTGCTGGGGGTTGGGGATGATTTAGGGTTGCAATCTGCCAGATCTTGAAGTCAACTTCAAAAGCCTTCAAAGTCAGAGTCAGTGCAGATGTTCAGGCAATTAGATTTCTCAAGAAAATAGTTCCAACCGACAAAATGACATAACAACCGCAGTAGAATAAATGTGCCAGCTACACTGTATGACAGATATTCCATCTGACCTCGCCCCAAAAATAGTCCTTCTAAAGCAAATGACAATCAGTCAGGGAGATGAGTGTGCTTATGCTGTAGTGGAAATTGGCTAGGCAGATTGAGATTCTCCTAATTGAATGTGCAGCAGTGCCAGGCCGCATGATGAAGAGGCAACTAGAATCGTTTATAAAGTTTGTCAACGGGACCATCTCTGCGTTCCAAATTGCACTAGTCCCTATATAGTGCACTACTTTTGACTACTTAGGGCTCTGTTCATAGGGCTCTGGTCAAATGTAGTGCACTACTGCATTTAGGGAATAGTGTGCCATTTAACCCTTCTCTAATGACCCTCAACTGATGGAATGCTTGTGTCTAGCTAGGAAGGAGCTGTGGAGTGAGTGGAGCCCTGATCTGTTTTGACTGAACGTTTAACTGGCCACTCTAACGCTGCCAGAACACCAGTACACTCCATTGTTGTCATTCTGAACCTGGGCTGTGGAGCGGTCACATTGTCTGCTTCTGAAGTGGTGCACTATTCCATATGTAGTGCACGACTTTTGACCAGAGGGTTGTTCCACCTGCCAAAAAGAACAAGAAGGAGGATTTCCACACCATCCATATAGGATTGTTCCGAAATTGTTTCTGTAGTTATGAACAGATCAAATTAGCATTCCTGCATTATTTTGTTGAAATATAGTTGTGGTCCTTTGTTGCTTAGTTGGTAGAGTATGGCACGTGTAACTCCAGCGTTTGGGTTTGAATTACAATTATGTCAACCATTCATGCCCCCTTTTGCCTATCATCATGTGGTGGCAACGTGTTTTCTGGGAAAAGACTGGGCGAGTTCGCTTTGCATGGCCCAGTGCCCCGAGCGGCCAGAGACCTCTCCTTAGGAGGACTAATGTAATGATAAAAAATGAGCAAACACCGCCCACCCAGGACACCTTGTCACACAAAACTAACTCCACCACTGGAACGTCTTCCAACGTCTTCCAGGTACGGCAGAAGACAAACATCTGGGCCAAGGGTATGCTGAGCTCTTCCTCTTGCACCGTGAAGAGCGGGGGCTGATTTCCCAGGGAACAGCCAAAGGGCGAGAGACCCATGGCAGAGCAAGGAAGGGTGTTGCGGGAATATTTGACCCAGACTAGTTGCTGGCTCCAGGTGGTGGGGTTGGTGGAAACCACGCAGCAAAGAGTCGTCTCCACGTCTTGGTTGGCTCGCTCCGACTGGCCGTTGGACTGGGGGGATATTGTGGGTGACCCAGCCTATAGAGTGCCCGTCCAGAGTTCTAACATCCATGGGAATGGAGAGGGGCTGAGTTGGGATGCCCAGCTCAGACGCCAGGGTAGCATCCATAAAGCTATCGTCCGCCCCAGAGTCGATGAGTACCCGGAGACTTCGACTGGTTCCCCCACAGCAAGATGGCATGAAAAGGGGTGCGAGTAAAGGGAGAGGAAAAGTTCTCTGTATGGCCCACCAGAGTACTCGCTCCTACCGGTGAGCCTGGTCTTTTAGTGGACAGGTGGCCACGAAATGACCAGCAGTCCCGCAATACAGACAACTCTTCGTGTGAAGCATGTATAGCCATTCGGCTGGGGACAGCCTAGCTCGGCCTAGTTGCATCGGCTCGGGAAGAGATTAATTGGTATACTTTGGAGACACTCTGGGGAACTCGGGTAACCTCAGATTCTCTGCAACGGAGCCAACAGGGACTTCTGGGATGTCTCGCATGGTCAAGGCGATGAGTGAGTCCAAATCCATTCGTAGTTCCCGGGCTACAAGCTCGTCCTTTACTTCCTCTGATACTCCGTGCAGGAACATGTCAAACAATGCTTCCGGGTTCCAGGCACTCTCTGCCGAAAATGCGCAAAAATCCACGGCGTAGTCTGCCACACTATGGGAGTTTTGACATAGCCTCTCTCCCGGACAAAGGAGACTCGGACACCTTCCGAGCTTCCTCCACAAACTCCTCCAGACTGAGGCAGACTATTGCTCCCACACCGCTGTGGCCCAGGCGAGTGCCCTCCCAGACATCAGCATTATGATGAATGCTATCTTTGAGCGGCCCGAAGGGAATGAAGAAGGCTGCATAAATGAGGGAGCGCTGAGAGAGAATATCCCGGCGGGTTCCGGAATCAGCGTAGCGCTCCAGAGGTAAGCGGGGTTCTTGGAACACTGGGGTAGGCTGGGAGATTATAGGTGTGACCCGCTGCCCAGTGGGGAATCTGCTGAATTGCTCTAGCAATGTATCGAACTCCTGGTCATGGTGTTCTGTCAGGGTATGGAGTCCCTCCATAAGACATTGAAGTAATGTCTTATGGAGGGACTCTATACCCTGTCACTCCTGGTAAACAAGTACACTGATAATGTCATTCCTGGTAAACAAGTACACCGCTAGGCTACAGCAGTTCTAATGGTTTCAATGTTATGGTCTACAATGGTAAAAGTCCAACAAACACACAAACAATGGCAATGGTATTGGGTTGGTTATAATGGTAAATATCACTTATGATACTACATATGGATATGTTTTCTAATAATTTTATTGGAAAACATAAGACTGCCATGCAATGGTTTATAGTTTTATTTTATTAGTGTTGCCTCAGCAGTTTAGTCACTAGCCCATTTTTCCCAAGTTTTGTGCTTGTAGGAAAAGTCTTCATGAGAATTGCACCATAGGATAGCCCTCTCAGAGAGCTGCCATTTGTTAGACTACTCAAGGAGAGTTGGGTTGAAGCATTAGGTTGCTAGAGATGGACAAACTGAATTGCTTTCATGGAGGACTGCCTTGATTTGTGAGGATAGCCACACAATTGATTTTCATCATGTTATTTTCATCATATTTTTCTACCCAAACTTGCAAATAAAATTGTTGGTCTATTTTTTTTCCACCAATAGTATCCAATTGATAGTTAGTCTTGTCTCATCTCTGCAACTCCCATAAAGACTCAGTAGAGGCAAAGGTCAATAGCCATGCATCCGCCGAAACACAACCCACACTTAACCCAGAAGCCTGCCACACCAATGTGTCAGAGGAAACACTATACACCTGGTGAATGTGTCAGCATGCACTGCGCCCAGCCCGCCACAGGAGTCACTAGTGCACAATGGAACAAGGATATCCCTGCCGGGCAAACCCTCCCCTAGGCCGGATGACACTGGGACAATTTTGCCATACATAAAATGCCATTGTGTTTGTTGTCAGTAACTTATGCCTGCTCATACCATAACCCCACCGCCACCATGGGGCACTCTGTTCACAACGCTGACTTCAGAAAACCGCTCGCCCACACGACGCCATACACGTGGTCTGCATTTGTGAGGCCGGTTGGAGGAACTGCCAATTTATCTAAAAAGACCTTGGATGCGGCTTATGTTAGAGAAAGCTCTGTGGGACATTCCTGCAGTCAGCACGCCAATTGCACGCTCCATGCCACAGACATCTGTGGCATTGTGTTCTGTGACAAAAATTTGGCCTTTGATTGTCCCCTGCACAAGGTGCGCCTGTGTAATAAACAGGCTGTTTAATCAGCGTCTTGATATGCCACATCTGTTAGATGGAGAGATTATTTTGGCAACAAAGAAATGCTCACTAATTGGGATGTAAACACATTTTTTGCACACAATTTGAGAGAAGTAAACTTTTTGTGCTTTTATTTCAGCTCATGAAACATGGGACCCACACTTTTACATGTTGCATGTATATTTTTTTCAGTGTGTATTTAATGAATGTCTGAATCTTATAAATGAAAATGGCCAATTTCGTTGCAATCAATTAGCTTAATTTTCATGGATTTCAACAACATAATGTTGCATATGATGCTATACAGTCTGAACTGAGTTCTAAGGGAACACGCCTGGGATTCATAGCTTCCATTACTGTACATGACATTAGCTCATCGTAAAATGCATCCCAATGGCCACCACAGAATGCTGAGTGGATAACGTTAAGAACATTCAGCATTATTAAGGTCATTTGTAAGGCACACTTACAAGTCTCCATGGGCTAAAACGGCAGAGGGTAGAACTCCTGATTATGTTGATAGACTCCTCATCAAATCATCAAGTCTCAAATGTAAATGAGCATGGGGTGCATTCGAAATGGAACCCTATTCCCTGGATGTCATAAGGTGAATGCACCAATTTGTAAGTCGCTCTGGATAAGAGCGTCTGCTAAATGACTTAAATGTAAATGTAAATGTATACAGTGCTCTTCTTATGACCAGGGATAGGGCGCTGGTCTAATGTAGTGCACTACATAGGGAATAGGGAGCCGTTTCAGACAGAACCATGCTTTTTGTCTATTATAAATGACACACGCCCATCTAGATGCTTGAAACTGAGGATGTAATTGGATGACAGCAAAGTGAAAATAGTGAAAGAAGGCGCTTGACTGAGCACTAAGATTAAAAGTGTGAAACCGAGGAGGAAACAACGTTAATAGCACTTACACCATTTATGGAAGATATCATAATGTTATTTTCACACCATTTCCAAGCAAGGGTGGAATAAGTTGACGTAAAATAGCAACACAATGTAAAATATTTCCTCTTGGTAAAGGATAATGAAATTGATAAAATTGAAAATGAAATTGAATTAGATTGAAAGTAGAATTGATGTCATTGCTGACGTCAAAACAACTCTCGTGGATATTGAAATTGAAACCTATTTGATCAGTAGGCTTAGGCTATAGATCATGAATGTCATAGTGCACTTGCTATTGATCTTAATCAATAATGTTGTCTTTTAGGCTATGTTCCATTCAATTTAGTCAATCAAGGTTCTTGAAAAAGGTCATAAGGTATTCAGTCATTATTATTATGATGGTTGCATGACCACTTTTAAGATCTATGTTTTAGGTTCAGTTAAACTTTGAATTCCTTGACTATTCTGTTAATGCTAATTCCCCAGATTGGGTGACATTGAATGGTTGCTGGGCGACCTGAAAGGTTGCTGGATGGAATCCCTGAGCTGACAAGGTAAAAATCTGTCTTTCTACCCCTGGGCAAGGCAGTTCCCTGGTAGACAGACATTGTAAATAAGAATTGGTTCTTAACTGACTTTCATAGTCAGGTAAAAAAAGAAGATGGAGAGCAGGATAAGAATAGGGTATTGTACTGAATCACAGATATCATGTCAGCAACAACTCAGTCAGTTGCTATAATAAATCCAAACACATTTTTGAAACTTCATGCCCTCCTCCAGGAGCTTGGCAGCTAAATAGTAATAGGTAGGTGGTACCCTACTGAAATGTCAGACGCCATGGTCGATATGACTGCTTGCATGAGCTCATGGACCAGATAGACTTATACTAACTAACCAAGTGAAAACGTGCAGCTCGGACCGGGTCATGCACGTTGACATGCAGCTTATGAAGGCTTTATAAGCTGCATTAAGTTCTGCTTTTCTGATGTATCTAATACTTATGTCATGCAATAAAATGCAAAATAATTACTTAAAAATCATACAATCTGATTTTCTGGATTTTTGTTTTAGATTCCGTCTTTCATAGTTGAAGTGTACCTATGATAAAAATTATAGTGTACCTATGATAAAAATTACAGACCTCTACATGCTTTGTAAGTAGGAAAACCTGCCAAATCGGCAGTGTATCAAATACTTGTTCTCCCCACTGTATAAGCCTGGGATATCAACCATTCAAAATTGGACTAAGTGGGAGTGACTATAGAATTCTATGGGAGTGACCTTACTGAGTAAAGTTTTTGTCATCAGGCTTTGTCCGTTGCTAGTAATACGTTTTTTCTTTCTCCCTGGTTGTCACTAGTTAACACAGCCACAAAGTCATAATTATGGCTAAAATCTGCCCATTTACACAATTTATCTTCTTAAAATTTGACCTAACTAATGAAGGCCAATTTTTATGTGTTGGTCCACCAGACCTTCCGTGCATTTGGACGGAAGTTTCTGGGAAACTTCTTAACTTCTTCAAGGTAGGGGGCAGTATTCGGAAGTTTGGATGACTGAGGTGCCCAAAGTAAACTGCCTGTTCGTCAGGCCCAGAAGCTAGGATGTGCATATAAGTGAACACAGTATATTCCATATTGAATTTGATTGATTATTTACATATTAGTGTACCTGAGATTGGATTAGAAATGTTGTTTGAATTGTTTGGTCAAAGTTTACAGGTAACTTTTTAGATTCTTTCCTATGCCTGTTGGGCGAGTTGGAACAGGTGGATTTCTGAATCAAACGCGCCAAATAAACTGACATTTTTGGGATATAAAGAAGGACGACCACAAAACGACCATTTGGACCCTTTGGATTACAAAAAGATGAAGATCTTTAAAGGTAAGTGATATATTTTATTGTTATTTTTGAGTTTTGTGACACCTGTGCAGGTTATGAATTTATGTTAATGCAGAAAGGCACTGTCCTCAGACGATCAAATGCTATGCTTTCGCCGTAAAGCCTTTTGTAAATTAGACAAAGTGGTTCGATTACCAAGATTCTAAGCTACAGAATGGTGGAAACACTTGTATTTTCATGAATGAATACTACTTTTGTATTTTGAATTTCGCGCATTGCATCTTCACCGGATGTTGGCCAGGTGGGACGCTACCGTCCTACCTAACGCCCCACCTTGACAACATCTGGTGAAATTGCAGGGAGTGAAATTCAAAATACAAAAATCATAATATTAAACATTCATGAAAATACAATTGTCTTACATCATTTAAAAGCTGAAATTCTTGTTAATCAAACCGCTTTGTCAGATTTCAAAAAGGCTTTACGGCAAAAGCATACCATGCTATTATCTGAGGACAGCGTCCCGCATACACCAGTATTAAAAACATTTTCCAAACCAGCGGAGGCGTCACAAAAATCTGAAATGGCGATAAAATAAATAATATAACTTTGAAGATCTTCCTCTGTTTGCAATCCCAAGGGTCCCAGCTACACAACAGATGGTTGTTTTGTTCGATAAAGTCCTTCTTTATATCCCAAAAAAGTATGTTTAGTTGGCCCGTTTGATTCAGTAATCCACCCGTTCCACTCGTTCAACAAGCAGACAAAGGAATCCCAAAAGATACCAAAAAACTTCGTCCAAACTAGTCAAACGGCGTTTCTAATCAATCCTCAGGTAGGTCATCCTCTTAAGGCTAGGGGGCACTATTTTCACGTCCGGATAAAAAGTGTGCCCAAAGTTAACTGCCTGCTACTCAGGCCCAGAAGCTAGGATATGCATATAATAGGTAGACTTGGATAGAAAACACTCTAAAGTTTATAAAATTGTTAAAATTATGTATGTGAGTATGACATAACTTATTTGGCGACAAACCATCCAGAATATATTTTTGAGGTCACTCTTTTCAATGGGTTTTCTATGTGGATCTAGATTTCGAAGGCACTTGCTTGCAGTTCCTATCGCTTCCACTAGATGTCAGCAGTCTTTAGAAATTGGTTGATGTTTTTCCTTTGAGAAATTAAGAAGTTGCCATTTCCTATCTGGGAGGATAGTCAAGTGTACTGTTGTGGTTGGGGCGCGCGACCTGAAAGCTCGCTCCACATTGTTTTCGTCCGGTATTGAACACAGTTTATTCCGTCTTAAATTTTATCGATTATTTTCATTTAAAAATACCTAGAGTTGGATTAGGAAAAATGTTAGAAATGTTTGGATCAAGTTTACAGGTAACTTATTAGATACTTTGTCATGCATTTTCTGAATCAAACGCGCCACATAAATGGACAATTTGGAGATATAACAACAGAATTAACTTCTCTAGGGTAGGGGGCAGAATTCGGAATTTTGGATGAAAAGCATGCCCAAATTAAACGGCCTGCTACTTGGGCCCAGAAGATATGATATGCATATATGGCAGGAGAAAACCTGAGAAAAATCCATTCAGGAAGTAGTTTTCTTCTTGGTTTTGTAGTTTTCTATTCAATGCCATTACAGTATCCATTGACTTAGGACTCAAATTGCAGTTCCCATGCCTTCCACTAGATGTCAACAGTCTTTAGAAATTCTTTCAGGCTTGTATTCTGATAAATGAAGGAGTAAGACCAGTCTGAATGAGTGGACCCTACCGTGTCACAGAGCATTTTCATGCGCAATCCAGAGAGAGTGCCTTTCTTGTTTACCTTTTATATTGACAACGTTATTGTCCGGTTTAAATATTATAGATCATTTAGGCTAAAAACAACCCGAGGATTGAATATAAACATCGTTTGACATGTTTCTATGAACTTTACGGATACAATTTTCTGCGTTTTGAGCCTGTGGATTACTGAAAACACACAAACAAAACTTTTGGATATAAAGAGACTTTATCGAACAAAAGGAACATTTCTTGAGTAAATTAATATCTTCTGAGTGCCACCATATGAAGATCATCAAAGGTAAGGGTTTCATTTTATCTCTATTTCTGACTTGTGTAACTCTTCTACTTGGCTGGTTACTGATGATTTGTCTAAGGTATGCTTTCGCCGTAAAGCATTTTTTAAATCTGACACTGTGGTGGATTCACAAGAAGTTAATCTTTAAACCTATGTAAAATATGTTTTGTTTTCTGAATTTTTATCATGAGTATTTCTGTATTTGAATTGGGCACTCTGCAATCTCACTGGATGTTGGCCAGGTGGGATGCTAGCATCCCACATACCCTAGAGAGGTTAATCGAACAAAAGGACTATTTGTGATGTTAAATGGACATATTGGAGTGGCAACAGAAGAAGATCTTCAAAGGTAAGGCATTAATTATATTGTTATTTCTGACTTTTGTGTCATGCCTGGCAGGTTGAAATATGATTTTCATGTGTTTGTTTGATGGGATGCTGTCCTCAGATAATAGCATGGTTTGCTTTCGCCGTAAAGCCTTTTTGAAATCTGACACTGTGGCTGGATTAATAAGAAGTTCATCTTTAAACCGATGTATAACACTTGTATGATTTATGAATTATTATTATGAGTGTTTCTGTTTAAGAATTTGGTGCACTGCTATTTCACTGAGTGTTGTCAAGTCAATCCCGTTAACAGGATTGGTGTGCGAAGGGATCACTAAGAAGTTAATATGTAATAAAAGAACAAATTTAAGACAGAAGGTAGTATGTTCAATACCGGAGATAAATAACGAAGTGCACGCCCTTACAAGATGACAGTCCAAATGAGAGCCACCCTGAAAAACTACTCATTTTTCAAAAAACAAGACTGAAACCATTTCTAAAGACTGTTGACATCTAGTGGAAGCCATAGGAACTGCAATCTGGGAGGAATTCCTTTGAATATCCCATAGACAAGAATTTGAATGGCCTGCCATATAAGTTCTGTTATACCCACAGACATTATTTTAATTAACAGGTTTTAGAAACTTCAGAGTGTTTTCTATCCAATGCTAATTTCTATTTAATGCTAATTATATGCATATCGTAGCTTCTGGGCCTGTCACGGTCATCATAATGAGGAGACCAAGGCACAGTGTGATAGGGCGTACATAACTCTTTTAACCTCTTGCTCCTACCCGACACGCAGGCGTCCCAGTCTGCCCAGCGCCGCCAGTCTGCCCAGCGTCGCCAGTCTGTCAGGATCAGTTAGATCGACCAGTCAGCCTGGATCTGCCAGTCAGCCAGGATCCGCCAGAAGTGCCAGTCAGCCAGAATCTTCCAGATCTGCTAGTCAACCTGAATCTTCCAGATCCGCCAGCCAGCCAGGATCTACCGGAGCCTACTACCTACCTGAGCTTCATCTCAGTACTGGGCTTCCTCTCAGTACTGGGCTTCCTCTCAGTCCCGAGCTGCCCCTCAGTCCCGAGCTGCCCCTCAGTCCCGAGCTGCCCCTCAGTCCCGAGCTGCCCCTCAGTCCAGAGCTGCCCCTCAGTCACGAGCTGCTCCTCAGTTCAGTGGTGTTCTGGGTGAGGACTATTAGGCCATGGTCGGCAGCGAGGGTGGATTATCCCAGGACGCGAAGGGGAGGAACTAGGACATTAATGGAGTGGGGTCCACGTCCCGAGCCGGATCCGCCACCATGGACAGACGCCCACCCGGACCCTCCCTATGGTTTTGAGGTGCGTCCGGAGTCCGCACCTTAGGGGGGGGTTCTGTCACGCCTTGGTCATTGTATTTTGTGTTTTCGTTATGTTTGGTCAGGCCAGGGGTTGACATGGGTTTATGTTGTTGTATTTCGTATTGGGGTTTTTGTATTATTGGGATTGCGGCTGATTAGGGGTGTTGTATAGGCTTGGCTGCCTGAGGCGGTTCTCAATCAGAGTCAGGTGATTCTCGTTGTCTCTGATTGGGAACCGTATTTAGGTAGCCTGGTTTCGCTTTGTATTTTGTGGGTGATTGTTCCTGTCTCTGTGTAGTTTCACCAGATAGGCTGTAATTAGGTTTCACCTTCCGTGTGTTATTTTTGTATTGAGTTATTTCATGTATCGTTCCGTTTTCCTTCATTAAAGATCATGAGTAACAACCATGCTGCATTTCGGTCCGACTCTCTTTCGACAAACGAAGAACGCTGTTACACTACAGCTTATTATAAGGTACTCTAGGCGAGCAATACCTCGAGTTATTTAATATTAGACATCGCGCAGCAGCTGTTATTGACAAAAATACACACCTCCCACCCCTCGTCTTACCAGAAGTAGCATCTCTGTTCTGCCGGTGCATGGAAAATACCGCTAGCTCTATATTGTCCGTATCTTCGTTCAGCCATGTCTCTGTGAAACACAAGATGTTACCATTTTTAATGTCCCGTTGGTAGGATAATCTTAATTGTAGGCCATCCATTTTATTTTTCAATGATTGCACGTAAGCAAGAAGAATTGAAGGCAGTGGGAGTTTACTCGCTTGCCTCCGGATTTTCAGAAGGATGCCCAATCTGCGGCCCCTTTTCCGGCGTATTTTCTTCACCCAAAAGGCGATAACTCTGAGAACTCGTTAAAGGAAAAAGTTTCTTCCAGTCCGCGGTGAGTAATTGCTTTTCTGATGTCCAGAAGATCTTTTCAGTCATAAGAGATGGTAGCAGCAACATTATGTAATGTACACAATAAGTAATAAAATAAGCTAGACAAAACGCAAAAGAATGTATACAAAATAGCACAATTGGTTGGGAGAATCTAATACGTCAGCCATGTTCTTTGGCGCCATCTTAAGGCTAGGGGGTAGTTTTCGGAAGTTCGGATGACTGACATGCCCAAAGTAAACTGCCTGTTACTCAGGCCCTGTCACGCCCTGACCTTAGTTATCTTTGTTTTCTTTATTATTTGGTTAGGTCATGATGTGACACGGGTGGTTTGTGTAGTTTTTGTATTGTCTAGGGTTTTTTGTATGTTTGAGGTTTTTCTAGTCCAGGTGTTTTTATGTCTATGGTTGCCTAGATTGGATCTCAATCAGAGGCAGCTGTTTATCGTTGTCTCTGATTGGGGAACATATTTAGGTAGCCATATTCCTTGGATAGTTTGTGGGTTGTTATTCTATGTTTAGTTGCCTGTTTGCACTAGTCATATAGCTTCACGGTTTGTTTTGTTCAGTGTTCGTTCTTTTCATTAATGCAGGCAAACTTGGACCACCTTTCCTCCACAAACAGAGATGCATACAAAGCTCTCTCCCACTCTCCATTTGGCAAATCTGACAACAATTGTATTCCTGCATACAAGCAAAAACTAAGCAGGAAGTACCAGTGACTCGCTCAATACGGAAGTGGTCAGATGACGCGGATGCTACACTACAGGACTGTTTTGCAAGCACAGACTGGAATGTTCTAGGATTCATCCAATGGCAATGAGGAATACACCACCTCAGTCATCGGCTTCATCAATAAGGGGCGGCAGCGTAGCCTAGTGGTTAGAGCGTTGGACTAGTAACCGGAAGGTTGCGAGTTCAAACCCCTGAGCTGACAAGGTAAAAATCTGCCCCTGAACAGGCAGTTAACCCACTGTTCCCAGGCCCTCATTGAAAATAAGAATATGTTCTTAACTGAGTTGCCTGGTTAAATAAAGGTAAAAAAATAAATGTAAAAAATCGTTGACGCCATCCCTACAGTGACTGTACATACATATTCCAACCAGAAGCCATGGATTACAGGCAACATCCGCATAGAGCTAAAGGCTAGAGCTGCCGCTTTCAAGGAGCGGAAGACTGGTGCGGTGTTAAGAAGCCGTACGGCTGGTTGGGTTGTGTATCGGAGGACGCATGACTTTCAACCTTCGTCTCTCCCGAGCCCGTATGGGAGTTGTAGCGATGAGACAAGATAGTAGCTACTACAACAATTGGATACCACGAAAATTGGGGGGAAAAAAATAAAAAATAAATAAAAACAATCACAAAGCCTCAGGGCCAGATGGATTACCAGAGGCTTTGAATGTTTTTATTTATTTTTTATTTTGTGATGAACAAACTGTCAAGCGTTTTCACTGACATTTTCAACCTCTCCCTGACCGTGTCTGTAATACCTACATTTTTCAAGCAGACCACCATAGTCCCTGTGCCCAAGCAAAGGTAACCTGCCTAAATTATTACCACCCCGTGGCACTCACGTCGCTAGCGATGAAGTGCTTTGAAATGCTGGTCATGGCTCACATCAACAGCATCCTCCCGGACACCCTAGACCCACTCCAATTCGTATACCACCCCAACAGATCCACAGATGACGCAATGTCAATCGCACTCCACAGCTGCACCATCGAAGCATCCTGACCGGCTGCATCACCACCTAGCATGACAACTGCTCGGCATCTGACCATAAGGCGCTACAGAGGGTAGCGCAAATGGCCTAGTACATCACTGGTGCCAAGCTTTCTGCAATCCAGGACCTATATAATAGGCGGTGTCAATGGAAAACATATAAAATTGTCAGTGGCTCCAGTCACCCAAGTCATAGACTTTTCTCTGCTACCGCACGGCAAGCTGTCAAGTGTAGGATCAAAAAGCTCCTCAACAGCTTCTACCCCCAAGCCAAAAGACGGCTGAACAATTCATAAAATCACCACCGGACAATTTACATTGACCCCCTCCCTTTTGTACACTCACTGTTTGTTACCCTGTACCCCGGCACACTGACTTGGTACCCTCTGTATATAGCCTCGTTATTGTTATTCTTATTGTGTTACTTTTAGTATTACTTTTTATTTTAGTCTACTTGGTAAACATTTTCTCCTTCTTGAACTGCAGTTGGTTAAGGGCTTGTAAGTAAGCATTACATGGTAAAGTCTACACTTGTTGTATTCGGTGCATGTGAAAAATAAAGTTTGATTTGATTTAGATGTTGTGTAATGTGACTAACATGACTTAAATTTACAGCGTGTGCCATCCTTCAGCACAAAATGTCATCCTTGTCACGTTCGTTATAAAGATGAGACCAGGGCACAGCGTGAGTAGAGTTCCACATGTTTTTTAACAAACCGAAACTCAGCAAAACAAAACAAACAAGCACAAACGAAACGTGAAGCTATACGAATAGTAAGAAAGGAAACTAAACATAGAACAAGATCCCACAAACACCAAAGGGAAATGGCTACCTAAATATGATCCCCAATCAGAGACAACGATAAACAGCTGCCTCTGATTGAGAACCATATCAGGCCACCATAGTCATACAAATCACCTAGACCTACAAAAACCCCAGACATACAAAAAACCCTAGACAGTAGAAAAACTAGCCTACCCACCCTAGTCACACCCTGACCTAACCAAAATATAAATAAAACAGATATCTCAGGTCAGGGCGTGACAATCCTTTATAAAGCACACATTAATATAATATTCGACATGTTTAGTTATGTGACATTTGACATTGGTGATTGTCACAGCTGTGCCACTTATGAACCCTTCATAAAGCAAGATGTACGTTGATATATGCTTTGTAACACATTTGTAACACATTTATGTGGCGCTTATGAAGGCGTTTAGTAGGCTTTATGAGGCCTTTATTACCTGAATGTCTTTTAAAGTGGGACCCTATAGTATAGGTCGTGCTTTAATAAGCAATTTTGTGGTCATTCATGTATTAAGGGACAAAACGTGGTGTAGATATTGAGGGGGCTGAACAGTAGACGAGGCTCCGGTGGGGTCCTCCCCTGGAAATTCTTCTGACATTTTAAAGCACAATTTCCTACAATTCTACACAGTTTGACATTACTTATTATGCCTCTCTTGAGGGGTAAATGGAAGACTCTTTCTGAAAACAGTATACGTGGAAGGATAAGTGGAAAAATGTGTAGTTTTATAATGCAATTCTACACGTCGTCATGAGTCTGAGAGAATATTTTGCCGTTTTAAAGCAAAATTCCTGCTACACATTTTGCCATTGTAATTAATTCTAGGTCATATTTCATTGAAATCTAGAAACACTGGACCGTTACTTTAAAGGTTGACTCAGTTATAGGGCTTTAAAACTTCTTCAGGATCAGTGTCCCTTCCATGGGACGGTTGAGCTAACATAGGCTAATGTGATTAGCATGAGGTTGTGAGTAACAAGAATATTTCCCAGGAATAGACATATCTGATATTGGCAGAAAGCTTCAATTCTTGTTAAACCTTATAAGTGATCACTGCATCATTATACAATGCACCATCATGCCAGGTCATTTAACACTTAAAACAATGGACGAATAAGATATTTGGCTACAGAAGTGCTTCATGCATTCTGTATAATCTCATTGAAGTGTGTCAGAGAGAGTTTTAATTGCGCAATTGCATGACATTTCACACTCAGAATGTCTACTGAAATGAGCTTTCCATGGTGCCATCGGTCACACAAAAACTCCCACTCCAATAGTCACTTTCCCTGTGACTGATATGAAACAAATGCATGCTCAGAAATATTAAATTGCTTCTTGGACTAGGATTCAAGGGCAGACCATGAAAACAACCAGTACAGGTAATCGGTTTTAAGCCCCTGGATTCGGAATGGCACACTTGATAAATCAGTTCAACTGGAAATAACTGGGCTTGGGGAGAAACACACTAGTGTTGTGCCAAAGTGACTGGATTTTAAATAGATACATTAAAGGGAATGAATCCAATGGGTCAGGGTCGACTGGCAGTGATTTTGCTGGCTGTTATTGTCAGCAGGAACCCCGCGTAGAGAGCGCGCATGAAGAGCAAGCTTGTTGCTGGAAAGCATGACGCTCTGTGGCTCTGTCCAGCGTGCACAGTGCTGAAAATATAATAAAGGACAACAACAAGGCGTCTCAACAGAGTTTTCAGTGATGAAGACTTCGAGATGGCAAAAGAAACCCATCCTGTATACCTATTTGAAGAGATGCCTACATGAAAATCCCTTTCAAGACTGCTGCATTCTCTCGGACCTGCCGTGATTGAACTTCATCTTCTTCTATTAGGAGAAAGGGAGAGTGGATCTTTTTAGGTGCAAGAGTGGCTGTCTGCAGAAATGCCAGCCAACCTCACCGTCTCAAACAACACCGTGCTAATTCTGGGTGCCGAAATTAACACCGCACAAACCCGGGAGACCGACTGTAACTTCCCTGCTCTGATATTCGGAATATTGCTAATTGTGGTCATCATTTGTGGAAATTTGCTTGTGTGCCTTAGCGTGTACAGGGAAAAAGCTTTGAAAACTACAACCAACTACTTCATAGTCAGTCTGGCTGTGGCTGATTTGATGTTGGCAGTTTTGGTTTTGCCACTATTTATATATGTTGAGGTGAGTAATATGTCTCAAAATGGTATGGTGCCTCAGTCAAAGCCATGCATTTTATTAAGAGTAAAACAATGTGACTTTATGATGATGATTCATATTAATAATATTAGTAGTAGTGATAGTATTAATCATTATAATAATTTATGATATTCATTCGAAAGGGCCAATTAATTGTGATTGGAAGCTATTTCAAATTAGAGCACATAATGTAACATTGTTTATAATGTAATATAACATCTATCAATCCAAATCACAGATTATGACAGAAAAGACCACATGTTATTAACCAATAATATCAATTGTCATTGATATTATGCATATATAATAGTATGCCATATTTACACAATTGGTTATTGTCTAACAACCTATCATCTATTGGGGCCAGGTAAATTTACATGTGTTGCAGCTGATGCAAGGGTGAACACTGCACAGAATGGATGATGTGAATGCTGGATAAACACAGTTAGCTCATCAATACAATGGTTTGCTAAGGCATGTGTGCCTAGATTGCTGCTGTTGTCAAAGCTATTCTGTCAAAACTTCTCATTTGGCTTGCAAACACCACTGAGTATTTGAGACATGACTTCACCAGATCATACTGAATTTTCAACTTCACACATATTCATACTATTTCTAAGTATTTCAGAAATAATCAGACACGCTTAGATCTACTGTCTATAAGTCATTACTTATAGGGGCGGCAGGGTAGCCTAGTGGTTAGAGCGTTGAACTAGTTACAAGGTTGCAAGTTCAAAAACCCCGAGCTGACAAGGTACAAATCTGTCGTTCTGCCCCTGAACAGGCAGTTAACCCACTGTTCCTAGGCTTAATTGAAAATAAGAATTTGTTCTTAACTGACTTGCCTAGTTAAATAAAGGTTAAATTTAAAAATTTAAAAAATACTGTGAATTGGCAGAATTTCCCAAACCTGTAACTCAATCTAACGCCAACAACCACACAGCTGTAACTACACTGTAGGCATGAACTGTATTTGACCCCTCGGGGGATGCGTGGGTTGCCTCTCCACTGATGGGACCAAAACCCCCTGCAGCGAGTCATTGCACGGCTGCATCCCCATCCGTTCTGCCACAGCACATGCCTCAACAATCGCAGGACAATACACACATTTGTCCCAGCAGGGAGTCAACACTGGGCCGGGGAAATGAGGCTGACTAGCGCCTCCTCTCAGCTCCCCCCCACCCCCCCTCCCTCAGCCAGACAGCCACGACTAGCCAAGAGACCCAGCATAGGAACAATGGTTTTTCACTGACAGAACATTCCATTCCCAGGGTCACTGTCCCAAGCATCACACTGGACACCACTATGGCCCCTTCAAGAGTGCTTGATATAGCAACCAACTGGCCAGTCGGAAAGAGACCATGGATGAATCGATGGATGAAATTGGGGGGTCCTGTTCTAATTCTTTGAGAATGCATCCATCATGCCTCGCATCCCTCCTTTCCTCCTTTCCTTGATTTAACATGACTGGTGTAAAATACGATTTATGCTTGATCCGGAAATGTTGTCCGGAGACTCCGTACGTTGGGTGTGAAGCAATTGCGGAGCCTCCGAAGTCCAAGTCAAGCTCCATACCGCATCGCAGTGCACGACCCAAATTTTGTAACAATGTGGAGGGCTCCATATAACTCCGCATTGACATGATTGGTTGACGGTAGGTGGAGGCAGTACGTCCTGTATAAACACAAACTCACTTCCTTGACAACTTCCTTCACAACAGCTCTGCTCTGCTCAACGATGAGCAAGACTTTGAATGCCCTGATTTCTGCAGCGGCCACATCGCAGTAAATGCTGTTTGACTAATACAGAAACCAGATTGACCATAAATCGGCTTTATGATGGAATCTTCGCTTTCAGTGATTACTTCAAGGACTTAAAGAAGGAAACTTACAGAAAAACCAGATAAATTTTGTGAAAACATGTGACAACATGTTAAAAGCAACATGCAATAACATAAAACTACACATGTGAAGACATGATCTCGTGAAATAAGTGTGACAACATGGGATATCATGAAACTTTCACGAGATCATGTCTTCACATGTGCTCAAATGTTGTCGCGTGTAAAGATCTGATAACATGGGGATGCAAAATTATAACATGATAAAATTAAACTACACATGACAACATTTGAACATGTGCAAGCCCAGGTATCAAATTCAATTTAGAATGTTTTATTTTAAAAAGCATAATTGATATTAATTCAATTTAAACAGTCATGGTCCCCTGGAGGTTTTGCCTTGTTCCCGGTTTGTTCCAGGGCCGTCCCCAAGGATGTTTGTAGGACTTCTCTGAACGTTGTGTCATGGTCCCCTGGAGGAGGGGAGGAGACCATGACACAACATCCCAAGAATGTCCTAAAAACATCCCCGGGTGTTGTTTTTGTTTAGTTCCCGAACTAAACAAAAACCTCCAGGGGACCATGACACAAGATCCCAATAACGTCCTTGGGGACGCCCCTGGCACTACACAAAATCTCCAGGGAACCATGACACAACGTTTCGAGAAGGTAGTAGAAACGTCTTTGGGAATGTTACTGGAACAAAACGGAAACTTGACAAAAAAGCTCCAGGGGACCATGACGCATCAACCCAAGAACATAACTGGATGAGCATGTTAGGACATTTGTAAGATGTTTTCAAGACATTTGTTTTACCAGTCGTCAGGACATCGTGTGATGGTCCCAGATGGTCCTAAACCATGATAAGTAATGCAATGGTCTGGGGAGGTTTAAAGTAAGTGCATGCTGTTCAGCAGAAATAATGTAAAAATCTTTAATCAATGACAATATGATTACATTTGACATGATCACTTAGTACTGACTTGTCAATATGACCCCACCTGGGATTTTAACTCACAGCCTCTGTGTTTGGGGTACTCTGATTTTCCTGCTTCCCCACAAAGTCCCTTACACATTCATTAACAACAGTGCCTTCAGAAAGTGTTCATACCCCGTGACTTCAAAATGCCTGAAAATGATATTTTTTTATCACCCATTTACACACAACAGCCCATAATGACAGAATGAAAACATGTTTTTAGATTTACAGAAATATCTCATTTACTTAAGTATTCACACCCCTGAGTCAATACATGTTACAATCACTATGGCAGCGAATATAGATTTGAATCTTTCTGGGTAAGTCTCAAAGAGCTTTGCACAACTGCATTGTACAATATTTGCACATTATTCTTCAAACAATTATTTAAGCTCTGTCAAGTTGGTTATTGGTCATTGCTAGAAAGTCATTTTCAAGTCTTCACATAGATTTTTAAGACAATTTAAGTCAAAACTGTAACCAGGCCACTCAGAAACATTCAATATGGTCTTGGTAAGCAACACCAGTGTATATTTGGCCTTGTGTTTTAGGTTATTGTCCTGCTGAAAAGTGAATTTCAGTGTCTCCCAGTGTCTGTTGAAAAGCAGACAACCAGGTTTTCCTCTATGATTTTCCCTGTGCTTAGCTCTATTCTGTTTCTTTTTATCCTACAAAAATCCATAGTCCTTGCCAATGACAAGCATACACATAACATGATGCAGACACTACCATGCTTGAAAATATGAAGTGTCACTCAGTGATTTATTTTGTTGGATTTGGCCCAAACATAACGCTTTGTATTCAGGACATAAAGTACATTTCTTTTCCACATTTATTGCAGTTTTACTTTAGTGCCTATTTGTGACGTAACTACAATGTTGTTGATCCATCCTGTTTTCTCTTATTACAGCCATTAAACTGTGTAACTCTTTTTAAGTCACCATTGGCCTCATGGTGAAATCCCTGAGTGGTTTCCTTCCTCTCCGGAAACCGACTTAGGAAGGACACCTTTGTCTTTGTAGTAACTGGGTGTATTGATACACCATCCAAAATGGAATTAAAAGCTTCAGCATGCTCAAAGGAATATTCAATGTCTACTTCTTGTATTTTTACCCATCTACCAATAGGTACCCTTCTTTGTGAGGCATTGAAAAACCTCCCTGGTCTTTGTGGTTGAATCTGTGTTTGAAATTCACTGCTCAACTGACCTTACGTATAATTGTATGTGTGGGAGATGAGGTAGTCATTCAAAAATCATGTTAAATACTATTATTGCACATAGAGTGTGTCTATGCAACTTATTATGTGACTTGTTAAGACAAGTTTTACTCCTGGATTTACAGTATTTATTCGCTTGTCACATCAGAGGGGTTGAACACTTAATGACTCAAGACCTTTTAGCATTTCATTTTTAATTCATTCGTAGAAAAAATGAAAAACATAATTCCACCTTGACATTAATGGGGTATTGTGTTCATGCCAGTGGCAAAATCTCAATTCAATATATTTTTAATCCAGACTGTAACACTAGAAAATGTGGAAAAAGTCAAGGGGTGTGAATACTTTCTGAAGGCACTGTATAATACATCTCTGCACTTAGCAAAAGAGTTCCATCTGCATTGCTATTTCAGTTAATCAGTTAATAGTCAGTTAATCTGACTATTCTTTCATCATTGATATAATTTACTTATTTGTAGTAATTTTAGGTTTTTCTGTATTTTTAACAAAGCTAAGATTTAGTTTTAATTCCAAAGTATCGGAATACAGATGAAATCAGTCATTGTCACAGACATGGTGGCGTAGCAGGAAGATCAGAATGCTGTAAACCAAGAGATTCAAATCCCAGGTGAGGACATGTTCAATAATAATTGCTGTATAAATTATGGCTGGGCAGTAAACTGTATTTTACTGCATAGCAGTAGGCCTATTGATGCAGATAGGACTGTACTGCTCAGCAGGGCACGAGCAAAGAGCTCAGCTTCAAAATGTTAGTGAGCCAAATAGAGAGAGGCTACCTGAGCCCTGCCCATACCCTAGTTATTGATGAAAAAAGGTAATCTACCTAGAAATCGGCACAATGCCCAGTGTGGCGAAACTAAAGACTGCCATTGAATCTATTGAAAATAAACTGAACAAAAATATAAACTCAAAATGCAATAATTGGAGTTGATTAGTTGAAGTTCATATAAGGAAATTGGTCAAGTGAAATAAATGCATTAGTCCCTAATCCATGAATGTCACATGACTGGGAATACAGATATGAATCTGCTGGTCACAGATACCTAAAAAGGGTAGGGGTACACACTGTCGTACATGTCGATACAGAGCATCCCAAACATGCTCAATGGGTGACATGTCTGGTGAGTATGCAGGCCATGGAAGAACTGGAAAACGTTCAGCTTCCAGGAATTGTGTACAGATCCTTGCAACGTGGGTTTGTGCATTATGTTGAAACCTGAGGTGATGTCAGCGGATGAATGGCACAACAACGGGCCTCATGACTTGGTCATGCTATCTCTGTGCATTCAAATTGCCATTGATAAAATGCAATTGTGTTCATTGTCCGTAGCATATGCCTGCACATTCCATAACCCCACCGCCACCATGGGGCACTCTGTTCACAATGTTGCCATCAGCAAACTGCCTGCCCACAAGACGCTTTGCACGCTGTCTGCCGTCTATCTGCCCGGTACAGTTGAAACCAGGATTCATCCTTGAAGTGCACATTTCTCCAACATGCCAGTGGCCATTGAAGGTGAGCATTTGCCCACTAAAGTCGATTATGACATTTACGAGCACGCAGATGAGCTTCTATGAGACTGTGTCTGACAGTTTGTGCAGAAATTCTTCTATTGTGCCAATCCAGTTTCATCAGCTGTCCAGGTGGCTGGTCTCAGACGATTCCACTGGTGAAGAAACTTGAGACATCTGTGGCATTGTGTTGTGTGACAAAACTGAACATTTTACAGTGGCCTTTTATTTTCCCCAGTACAAGGTGTACCCTTGTGATAGTCATGCTATTTAATCAGCTTTTTTATATGCCAACCATTTTAGGTGGATTGATTATCTTGATAAAGGAGAAATGCTCACTAACAGGGACGTTAACAAATTTTTGCACAATGTTTAAGAGAAATAAGCTTTTTGTGCATATGGAAGATTTCTGGGATCTTTTATTTCAGCTCATGAAACATGTGACCAACACTTTACGTGTTGCGTTTATATTTTTGTTAAGTATACGTCATGGTCATAAAATATAATAATTTTTCTGATAAAGGAAAATGTACTTTTTCACAAAATGGAGGCATTCATAGACAAAAACGTGTGGAAATGATAATGAGTGAAGAATATACAGAAATAGATGAAAATGCAGAGACAGATTTTTGGTTGAGGTTTGATTGATAAAACAACCCTATGGTCATGCACTACTCATATAAATAGCTCTTATTATTCAAAAACATAAAATAACACCATACTGTCAAAAATTAGAACAATATTGTGCTATATTTTGGCCATATCGTCCAGCACTAGTATAAATAATAATACACAATGTAATCATGTATGTCAAAGTGAGTCAAATTTGCAATTTGAAAACACTCTAAATTAAACACTGTTTGTGTGTTTTCTAACGACTCATTTTTGTTTCCAGGGCATCACAAAAATGTGCACGTGAACATTTGAATCCACATGTGAAAGGTCAGGTTCATAAACATGTGAAAATCCACGTGAAGTTTCATGTGAATTATCATCACCTGAGAAATATTCAAAAAACGCATGACTTTAAATGATATGACATGAGAATTCATGTAATTTTTCACATGTGAAATTCATGTGGTTTATCCGTAATGGGAATGATGGAAGTAGAAATGTGTTTTTACATGTTATTGGAACAGAGCCACATGTTACACGTTACATGACAGTGGACACATGTCCCCAACCTGGCAGCCAAATCCGAGAGAAATAAGTTATTAATAACAAGCCAATTAAAATATGTGATTAGAATACCATTAAAATCATCTAAATTGTGTCAAGGCCAAAACTTATCATAACTGACATAACTGACTGCTCCACGCCTGCAATTTCCAATCAGCCAGAGGGGCTTCACTCTGCTCAGCTCTATGATAGAGCTGCAGCAGCGCTAATGAGGAAATTGATTTCACACACAGCCAATCTGGTGGGTGCAGAACGCTAGCCAAGGGCAAGACCTTGTGGAAGTCATCAGAGGGCAGGGAGGGGCAAAGGGTAGTCAACAGACCGTGGCTTTATCTCAATTAATCTTTCCGCGATTCCTTGCACCCTATGTCCTTGCCTCCTTCTCAACCATACCGAAGGAGCGTATCGAAGGTCATTACCCTATCACATTCTTTCATGTGTTTTGAGAAAGAGATGAGGAGAAAGGCAGCTTGGAATCAAGGAAAGATTGAGAAAGAGACAAAGTTCTTTTTAAGTTCAGTGATGTTGCCTGTCTGACCGTGTGTGTTTGCTGCTCTGTTTCAGTTCCAGGGTGGTCTGTGGTCACTGAACATGCATGTCTGCGACGGCCTGATGACAATGGACGTGATGCTGTGTACGGCCTCCATATTCAACCTCTGCGCCATCAGCATCGACAGGTTATCGACCTTTAACTCTCTGTTAACATTCGGTCCGACCTCTCAGGTGGTGGTCAAAATGCTGACATCAAGTGTGACTTATGACAGAAAAGGCCCTGCAATACAAGTATGAGTCGATTCATTGATATCCCCCCCCATGATGTTTGAGCTAGGTCAAGTTCACTAAAATAATCTATGGATTCCAATTAACTTTCCTACCCTGTGTCCAAATGTTTGAGCCATTGAATACCAATACTAACATGTTCTCTCCCAAAGCACTTTGCTGGGAGTTGTGCTGGCAGCGTTAGCAGCACAAGGGAGGAGACCCCTGCTGCTTTCGCTATCAGCCCAAGTCATAGGTCATAGTGTCTCCTCCACTAGATCGGATTAGGAAAATAACCATATCTCCAGCAATGACCTGTCATCTCTCTCTTCCCCCTTTCTTCCTGAAACCAATCAGTGTTAACGGAAAGCACAAATGAAGCAGAGAGAGAAACTTACAAGACATAAAACCTCGGGATAAAATATGTTTCCATTTGATAAACTCGTAGCATTTGCATGGGAACATACAACGCTTATCATTGACATTAAGATATATAGGGCCTGTTGGGGTATTTGTTGCCTCTGTGTTGCCTGTAGCCAAGAAAACCTCATTAGCATTCACACAAATGGGAATAATATAATTGTTTTTAAAAATTAAAGCCTGCCAAAGGATCCAAACACATGCCCCTTTCCATAAAAGACTGACCAGGTGAATTCAGGTGAAGGCTATGATCCTTTATTGATGTCCACTTCAATCAGTGTAGATGAAGAGGAGGAGACAGGCTAAAGAAGGATTTTTAAGCCTTGAGACCAATGACACATTGGTTTTGTATGTGTGCTATTAGGAGGGTGAATGGGCAAGACAAATGATTTAAGTGCCTTTGAACGGGGAATGGTAGTAGGTGCCAGGCGCACCAGTTTGAGTGTGTCAAGAACTGCAACGCTGCTGGGTTTTTCACGCTCAACAGTGTCCCGTGTGCATCAAGAATGGTCCACCACCCAAAGGACATCCAGCCAACTTGACACACATGTGGGAAGCATTGGAGTCAACATTGGCTAGCATCCCTGTGGAACACTTTTGACACCTTGTAGAGTCCATGTCCCGAAGAATTGAGGCTGTTCTGAAGGTGTTCCTAATGTTTTTTGCACTCCGTGTACATAATATATTTGTGTCAAAGGCAATGTACTAGAACACATGCATCAAATTCATTCCACAGAAGGCCGAGTGTCTGTTTTCGGTCCTCCCTTTGTACTTGATTGATGAGTTAAGGTTGCTGATTAGTTAAAAACTGCCCTCACCTGGTTGTACAGGTCTTAATTGGACACAAATTGAAAGGGAAAAACAGCAGACACCCTGCCCTCAATGGAATGAGTTATACTATACTATAATAAACAAAAATATAAACGCACCATGGAAAGTGTTGGTCTCATGTTTCATGAACTGAAATAAAAGATTCCAGAAATGTTCCATATGCACCAAAAATATTATTTATCTCAAATTGTGTGCACACATTAGTTTTCATCCCTGTTAGTGAGCATTTCACCTTTGCCAAACAGCATGATCATTACACAGGTACACCTTGTGCTGGGGGCAATAAAAGGCCACTCTAAAATGTGCAGTTTTGTCACACAACACAGTGCCACAGATGTTCTGAGGGAGCGTGTCATTGACATGCTGACTGTAGGAATATCCACCAGAGCTGTTGCCAGAGAATGTCATGTTCATTTATCTATCCGTAAGCCATCTCCGTCGTTTTCGAGAATTTAGCAGTAGCTCCAACCGGCCTCACAACCGCAGACCATGTGTAACCACGCCAGCCCAGGCCCTACATATCCTGCTTCTTCAGCTGCGGGATCGTCTGAGACCAGCCAACCAGACAGCTCATGAAACTGAGGAGTACTTCTGTCTGTAATAGAGACCAGCCCTAAAAACTAATTCTGATTGGCTGGTCCTCCCAGGCCTCCCCATGGCTGTGCCCCTGCTCAGTTATGTCAAATCCATAGATTAGGGCATAATGAATTAATTTTAGTTGTCTGATTTCCTTCTATGAAATGAAAATCTTTGAAATTGTTGCTTGGTGCGTTTTATATTTTTGTTTAGTCTATAATGATAGATCGAATGAAATCATTAATGAATGTCTCTCTTCTACAAAGTGAAAACATAGTGAATACAGCTCCTCTCAATCTTTTCTCTGGTTGATATGATTAAT
This sequence comes from Oncorhynchus keta, assembly GCF_023373465.1. Classification (NCBI taxonomy): domain Eukaryota; kingdom Metazoa; phylum Chordata; class Actinopteri; order Salmoniformes; family Salmonidae; genus Oncorhynchus; species Oncorhynchus keta. The sequence continues at coordinate 14,387,363 of NC_068437.1, read as the reverse complement.
TCAGGTTCATCGCTGTCTCCATTCCACTCAACTACAACCTTAAGCATGTTGATCAGAGACAGATCTTCCTGCTCTCCGCCACGTGGATCCTGGCCTTGGCGGTGGCCTCACCCGTCATGTTTGGCATCCAAAATGTCCCGCAGCGGGACTCTACAGAGTGTAAACTGGAGGACGACAACTTCGTGGTCTACTCCTCTGTCTGCTCTTTCTTCATTCCCTGTCCCATCATGCTCCTCCTCTACTGCGGCATGTTCCGGGGATTGAGGAGGTGGGAGGAGGCACGCAAGGCCAAGCTGAGGAGCAGCATCCTGGTCTGTAGGAAGTTCCAGGACGCAGCTGCATCCCTGCCCCCGCTGGACTCCCTGCCTCCTCCTCTACCCCCCATTATCAAGATGAAGGAGCTCACAGACATGAAGCCAGAGCTAAAGGATATTAATCTGGAAGAGCTGGACCCTTACCCCCTAGAGTCTCCAGACGGCCCCTATAAAAACTCCTCACCAGACACACCAGACCGCCCCTATAACAACTCGTTAACAACTACAGAGTACAAGGACGGCCCTGTGCCCACCGTGGTGGCCTATTCTAACATTAGGTACAACCTCCACCCCCAAACCGACCCTCACCAGAAGAAGAGGGCCAAGATTAATTGCCGAGAGAGGAAGGCCATGAAGGTGCTTCCTGTCGTTGTGGGTGAGTTTTATTCTATTTTTATTCTCTTATCTGTTTGGTTGGCACTTTGCACTTTTTCTATTATGGTAACACTGTTGGTTGGGCACTGATGCAACTGTTAATGTAACTGTTGTAATAACTAAATGTACTCTGAACAAACAAAGCCACACAACAACCGCAAAATATTAATTGTAAATATGTTCATGGTCAATCTTCTGTGCATTGTGCGGTCTGAGTCATCACCAAGAGAACTAGCCAGATGATTCCGACCCGACGGTTATGCTTGTTTACACTGAGCTGCACTGGGGTCGGAACGCCATTATGGTTATATTAAGATACCACGAAGCAGGCGCGAGATATGGGTCGAGAGAAGTACACTACATGAACAAAAGAATGTGGACACCTTCTTGTCGAACACCAAAATCATGGTCATTAATATGGAGTTGGTCTGCCTTTGCTGCTGTAACAGCCTCCACTCTTCTGGGTAGGCTTTCCACAAGATGTTTGAACATTGCTGCAGCTTCCATTCAGCCACAAGAGTATTAGTGAAGTCGGGCACTGATGTTGGACAATTATGTCTGGATCACAGACAGCATTCCAATGAATCCCAAAGGTGTATGATTGAGTTAAGGTCAGGGCTCTGTGCAGGCCAGTCAAGTTCTTCCACACTGATCTCGATAAACCATTTCTGTATGGACCTCGCTTTGTGCATTGTCATACCGAAACAGGAAAGGGCCTTCCCCAAACTTTTGCCACAAAGTTGGAAGCACAGAATTGTCTAGAATGTCATTGTATGCTGTAGCATTATGATTTCCCTTCATTGGAACTAAGGGGCCTAGCCCAAACCATAAAAAACAGTGCCAGACCATTATACCTCCTCCACCAAACTTTACAGTCTGCACTATGCATTTGGGCAGGTAGCGTTCTCCTGGCATCCTCCAAACCCAGATTAGTCCGTTGGACTGCCAGATGGTGAAGCGTGATTCATCACTCCAGAGAACGCATTCCACTGAAAGTCCAATGGCTGTGAGCTTTACGACACTCCAGCCGATGCTTGGCATTGTGTATGGTGATCTTAGGCTTCTGTGCGGCTGTTCGGCCATGGAAAACAATTTCATGAAGCTACCGGCGAACAGTTCTTGTGCTGACGTTGCTTCCAGAGGCAGTTTGGAACTCAGTAGTGAGTGTTGCAATGAAGGACTGATGATTTTAATGCGCTACAAGCTTCAGCACTCAATGGTCCCAGTGAAAAGGGTATATTTCCAGAATTTTGTTTTGTATTTCTGCCTTCTTCATGAAAGTTTAGAAAAGTTCAAATGTGGGGTACAGTGGCATATCCCATCCCGGCATTGAGGTACAGTTGAAATCTGAAGTTTACATACACCTTAGCCAAATACATTTAAACTCAGTTTTTCACAATTCCTGACATTTCATCCTAATAAGAATTCCCTGTCTTAGGTCTGTTAGGATCACCACTTTATTTTAAGAATGTGAAATGTCAGAATAATAGTAGAGAGAATGATTTATTTCAGCTTTTATTTATTTCATCACATTCCCAGTGGGTCAGAAGTTTACATACACTCAATTAGTATTTGGAGCATTGCCTTTAAATTGTTTAACTTAGGTCAAACATTTCAGGTAGCCTTCCACAAGCTTCCCACAATAAGTTGGGTGAATTGTGGCCCATTCCTCCTGACAGAGCTGGTGTAACTGAGTCAGGTTTGTAGGCCTCCTTGCTCGCACAAACTTTCTCAGTTCTGCCCACACATTGTCTATGGAATTGAGGTCACAAAGCTCTGAAGGCCACTCCAATACCTTGACTTTGTTGTCCTTAAGCCATTTCGCCACAACTTTAGAAGTATGCTTGGGGTCGTTGTCCATTTGGAAGACCCATTTCCACATAATTTTCCTGACGCATGATGCCATCTATTTTGCACCAGTCGCTCCTGCAGCAAAGCACCCCCACAACATGATGCTGCCAACCCCGTGCTTCACGGTTGGGATGGTGTTCTTCGGCTTGCAAGCCTCCCCCTTTTTCCTCCAACCATAACGATGGTCATTATGGCCAAACAGTTCTATTTTTGTTTCATCAGATCAGAGGACATTTCTCCAAAAATATGATCTTTGTCCCTATGTATATTTGCAAACCGTAGTCTGGCTTTTTTATGGTGGTTTTGAAGCAGTGGCTTCTTCCTTGCTGAGCAGCCTTTCAGGTTATGTTGATATAGGACTCATTTTACTGTGGATATAGATAATTTTGTACCTGTTTCCTCCAGCATCTACACAGGGTCCTTTGGTGTTGTTCTGGGATTGATTTGCACTTTTCGCACCAAAGTATGTTTGTCTCTAGGAGCCAGAATGCGTCTCTTCCTGAGCGGTATGACAGCTGCATGGTCCCATGGTGTTCATACTTGTGTACTATTGTTTGTACAGATGAATGTGGTCCTTCAGGTGGTTGGAAATGTCCCCCAAGGATGAACCAGACATGTGGAGGTCTTACATTTTTTTCTTCTGAGGTCTTGGTTGATTTCTTTTGATTTTCCCATGATGTCATGCAAAGAGGCACCGAGTTGGAAGGTAGGCCTTGGAAAACATCCACAGGTACACCTCCAATTGACTAAAATTTTGTCAATTAGCCTATCAGAAGCTTCTAAAGCCATGACAGTTACATCTTTCTTACGTCTAAATTAACATGGTCGTTATTGGGCCTAACAAGTCATTGTTAGGCCCAATAAGGGTAGCCTAGTGGTTAGATCATTGGACTAGTAACCGAAAGGTTGCAAGTTCAAATCCCCGAGCTGACAAGGTACAAAATATGTCGTTCTGCCCTTGAACAGGCAGTTAACCCACTGTTCCTAGGCCGTCATTGAAAATAAGAATTTGTTCTTAACTGACTTGCCTAGTAAAATAAAGATACAATTCTAATACCATTTAGTGAATACTGTCTAATTAACTTAAACGTAATCCTTTATCCAATCATCATGTAAGGTTTACCTGTGCCCTTAAGACCTAGAAAGGATGTTATCCCTACAGCATCACCATTTTGTTGGTAGAGTGTTCAACCTTCTGACTGGAAGTATGGAACCATAAATACACCTGAGCAAAGATACTTGTACAGGATAATGTATTATCAAAATTGAATGACAATTATCCGGGGCATGGCCATTTCTAGCATTTCACATATTCTTCATGCAATTTCCTTGCCTGTGAGAACTTGTGCAACTGCTTTAAGCCAGAGAGCCAATCCTGTAGTCTGTTCCAGTAGACACACACACACACACACACACACACACACACACACACACACACACACACACACACACACACACACACACACACACACACACACACACACACACACACACACACACACACACACACGGTACAGGCAGAGGGCATGACAGGAAATTAGTCTGGATGATCCTTCCCTTCCCCATGCCAAAATCATCCATACTGCAAAGTCGTACACTAAAGGAACAGCACACACACACATAAATACTGAGCAAAATGTCTACTTGGGCAGATGGAGAACAAGGGAAGGGGGAGAAAGATAAGGGGGGAGGAGAGGGTAGAAAGATAGAGAAACACTCAAAGTGACCTCGATCAGCCTTGTTTCCTTGTGCCATCTTTGAGTCCATCTGTCCAGGAATGGTGTGGATTAATGGAGTTGGTGTACTTATTGAAAAGGCAGAACTGAAGCATGGCCTATATACTATGGCATTTGAGGATAAAACCCGGTGTTCAAGAAAGTCAATTAAATAGATCTGACATACAGGTTGATCATATGAAAATCATGCAACAAACAGAAGTCGTCTAGACCAAGGTTTTCTCAAAGTGGGATCAGTGACGGTATTGCATTTCATTTAATATTTTTTATGAATATTACTAACAGATGAAATGACTTTCAACCACGGGATCCATGAAATACGTTTCAAGTGTGTCATACTATAAAGTGTAACATTATTCATCTACAATTTTGATGGGAGACTGTTACAGAGGAGCGTAAATGTTTTTTTTTAGGCAGAATCATGTTGTTGAATTGAATTGAATTGTATTTAATTGTTGTACGTTTTAATTCTGTAAGGTATTGATTGTTGCTGCCTGCTTGAAAAAGAGATTCTGGATCTCAATGGGCTTTTCCTGGTTAAATAACATTTTCTAAATTATGTTCTTTACCTTAGGCCTGGTTGGCTCACAGGGATATTGGTATCCACACTACTCAATTATCAGTTTTTAAACTCAACTAATACCCCAAAATGTTATATATATATATATATATATATATATATATATATACAGTACCAGTCAAAAGTTTGGACACACCTACTCATTCATGTTTTTTCTTTATTTTTTACTATTTTCTATATTGAAGAATATTAGTGAAGACATCAAAACTATGAAATAATGCATATGGAATCATGTAGTATTCAAACAAAAAAGTGTTAAAAACAAATCCAAAATATATTTTGCACACTTTTGTCATTCTCTCAACCAGCTGAACTACTCACCTGGAATGCATTTCAATTAACAGATGTGCCTTGTTAATTTGTGTCATTTCTTTCCTTCCTAATGCATTTGAGCCAATCAGTTTTTTTTGTGACAAAGTAGAGGTGGTATACAGAAGATTATCCTATTTTGTAAAATACCAAGTCCATGTTATATGAAACTGGCTCTCATGAGGACCGCCACAGGAAAGGAAAACCTGCTGTAGAGGATTAGTTCCTTGGAGTTAACTGCACCTCAGATTGCAGCCCAAATAGATGCTTCACAGAGTTCAAGTAGCAGACACATCTCAACATCAACTGTTCAGAGGAGACTGTGTGAATCAGGATTTCATGTTCGATTTGCTGCAAAGAAACCACTACGAAAGGACACCAATAAGAAGAAGAGACTTGCTTGAGCCAAGACAAAGGAGTTCTAAATTGAGCAGCTGCTGAAAAATGAGCTCCTGTATATATTGAGATTGAAATGTTTTTTTAGAGTGAAGTACATCGAAAAAAATCAAGAGAAAACTGCAAGACTCAATAGAAGACAAAACAAGGAACAAACCAAAAAAGACAGGTTTTTGAAAAAGTAATTATTTTTCATAAAATTGTACAGTTATCTTAGCTAGCTGAATTGCTAGCAGAATTGTTTACTTGTTGCTAAGCAGTTGCTAGGGACTCTCCTGGAAGAAGCTAGCTAGCTTACAAAGAATAACAACAAAAAATATCTAGTTAACAGAAGAAAGGAAGACAAAATAAGGACAAAAGAAGGACAGAAGAAAAGGAAAAGAAAGAGGACAACAAAGTGAAACAGTCAGCACTTCTATTGCAACCGTATTTCGGTCAACGTAGTCTACACTGCTATCTGCCCAGCAGCTAGCCAGCTTCGTCTACCGAATAGCAGCACTGTAGAAACTATTACACTCAACTGAACGACTTGATTAGTGTAGTGTTAGCTAGCTACAATATCCAAGATAATTGTGTAGTTTAGAGCGTGTAGTCTTAGAGTGATTATCTTAATTTACCGAGGTTAGCTAGCCAGCTATTTGTCATCCTTAACGTAGGAGACACTGCTAGCTAGCCAACAGCTAGCCAACGTCTACTGAATAGAACTTCCGCACTCAAGAACCCGGTCACATTCCGCTTCGCTCCACAGGTAGTATCACATTTTCATTTCATTTCATTACAGCACAACGGTTTGATTTGTTTGATCGTAGCTAGCTACATAGCTAGCTACATAGCCGTCTGTGTATCAAAGATAATTGTGTAGTCTAGAGCGATTTTCTAACGCAACGTAACGTAATCAACACTGCTAGCTAGCCAGCTAGCCCCCGAATAGCAGCACTGTAGAAACTATTACACTCAACGGAACGACTTGATTAGTGTAGTGTAACGCAGCCACTGCCAGCTAGCCTACAAAGTCAGAACGCAGCCACTGCCAGCTAGCCTACTTCCGCAGTACTGTATCATTTTAATCATTTTAGTCAATAAGATTCTTGCTACGTAAGCTTAACTTTCTGAACATTGACGTGTAGTCCACTTGTCATTCAATCTTTGCATTAGCGTAGCCTCTTCTGTAGCCTGTCAACTATGTGTCTGTCTATCCCTGTTCTCTCCTCTCTGCACAGACCATACAAACGCTCCACACCGCGTGGCCGCGTGACCCTAATCTGGTGGTCCCAGCGCGCACGACCACGTGGAGTTCCAGGTCTCCGGTAGCCTCTGGAACTGCCGATCTGCGGCCAACAAGGCAGAGTTCATCTCAGCCTATGCCTCCCTCCAGTCCCTCGATTTCTTGGCACTGACGGAAACATGGATCACCACAGATAACACTGCTACTCCTACTGCTCTCTCTTCGTCCGCCCACAATTTTGAGCTTCTGGTCAGCGGGGTGGTGGCACCGGGATCCTCATCTCTCCCAAGTGGTCATTCTCTCTTTCTCCCCTTACCCATCTGTCTATCGCCTCCTTTGAATTTCATGCTGTCACAGTTACCAGCCCTTTCAAGCTTAACATCCTTATCATTTATCGCCCTCCAGGTCCCCTCGGAGAGTTCATCAATGAGCTTGATGCCTTGATAAGCTCCTTTCCTGAGGACGGCTCACCTCTCACAACTTTAACCTCCCCACGTCTACCTTTGACTCATTCCTCTCTGCCTCCTTCTTTCCACTCCTCTCCTCTTTTGACCTCACCCTCTCACCTTCCCCCTACTCACAAGGCAGGCAATACGCTCGACCTCATCTTTACTAGATGCTGTTCTTCCACTAACCTCATTGCAACTCCCCTCCAAGTCTCCGACCACTACCTTGTATCCTTTTCCCTCTCGCTCTCATCCAACACTTCCCACACTGCCCCTACTCGGATGGTATCGCGCCGTCCCAACCTTCGCTCTCTCTCCCCCGCTACTCTCTCCTCTTCCATCCTATCATCTCTTCCCTCTGCTCAAACCTTCTCCAACCTATCTCCTGATTCTGCCTCCTCAACCCTCCACTCCTCCCTTTTGCATCCTTTGACTCTCTATGTCCCCTATCCTCCAGGCCGGCTCGGTCCTCCCCTCCCGCTCCGTGGCTCGACGACTCATTGCGAGCTCACAGAACAGGGCTCCGGGCAGCCGAGCGGAAATGGAGGAAAACTCGCCTCCCTGCGGACCTGGCATCCTTTCACTCCCTCCTCTCTACATTTTCCTCCTCTGTCTCTGCTGCTAAAGCCACTTTCTACCACTCTAAATTCCAAGCATCTGCCTCTAACCCTAGGAAGCTCTTTGCCACCTTCTCTTCCCTCCTGAATCCTCCTCCCCCTCCCCCTCCTCCCTCTCTGCAGATGACTTCGTCAACCATTTTGAAAAGAAGGTCGACGACATCCGATCCTCGTTTGCTAAGTCAAACGACACCGCTGGTTCTGCTCACACTGCCCTACCCTGTGCTCTGACCTCTTTCTCCCCTCTCTCTCCAGATTAAAAAGTCTTGTGAAGGCCAGCCGCCCAACAACCTGCCCACTCGACCCTATCCCCTCCTTCTTCTCCAGACCATTTCCGGAGACCTTCTTTACCTCACCTCGCTCATTCATCCCTGACCGCTGGCTACGTCCCTTCCGTCTTCAAGAGAGCGAGAGTTGCACCCCTTCTGAAAAAACCTACACTCGATCCCTCCGATGTCAACAATACAGACCAGTATCCCTTCTTTCTTTTCTCTCCAAAACTCTTGAAACAGAATGACCTTCTTGATCCAAATCAGTCAGGTTTCAAGACTAGTCATTTGAGACTGCTCTTCTCTGTATCACGGAGCGCTCCGCACTGCTAAAGCTAACTCTGCTCTCATCCTTCTAGACCTATCGGCTGCGATTTGAACCATCAGATCCTCCTCTCCACCCTCTCCGAGTTGGGCATCTCCGGCGCGGCCCACGCTTGGATTGCGTCCTTGACAGGTCGCTCCTACCAGGTGGCGTGGCGAGAATCTGTCTCCTCACCACGCGCTCTCACCACTGGTGTCCCCCAGGGCTCTGTTCTAGGCCCTCTCCTATTCTCGCTATACACCAAGTCACTTGGCTCTGTCATAACCTCACATGGTCTCTCCTATCATTGCTATGCAGACGACACACAATTAATCTTCTCCTTTCCCCCTTCTGATGACCAGGTGGCGAATCGCATCTCTGCATGTCTGGCAGACATATCAGTGTGGATGACGGATCACCACCTCAAGCTGAACCTCGGCAAGACGGAGCTGCTCTTCCTCCCGGGGAAGGACTGCCCGTTCCATGATCTCGCCATCACTGTTGACAACTCCATTGTGTCCTCCTCCCAGAGCGCTAAGAAAGACCTGGACAAAACCCAGTGTTCTACTAACATCTGGCCCGTTCCTGTAGGTTCATGCTCTACAACATCCGCAGAGAGGACCCTGCCTCACACAGGAAGTGGCGCAGGTCCTAATCCAGGCACTTGTCATCTCCCGTCTGGATTACTGCAACTCGCTTTTGGCTGGGCTCCCTGCCTGTGCCATTAAACCCCTACAACTCATCCAGAACGCCGCAGCCCGTCTGGTGTTCAACCTTCCCATTCTCTCACGTCACCCCGCTCCTCCGCTCTCTCCACTGGCTTCCAGTTGAAGCTTACAAGACCATGGTGCTTGCCTACGGAGCTGTGAGGGGAACGGCACCTCATACCTCCAATCAGGCCCACACCCAAACAAGGGCACTGCATTCATCCACCTCTGGCCTGCTCGCCTCCCTACCACTGAGGAAGTACAGTTGCTCAAGTCAAAACTTTCGCTGCTCTGGCCCCCAATGGTTTGCCTGTCAAACCTTCCGGAAACCTGAAACCCCACCTCTTTAAGGAATACCTAGGATAGGATAAAGTAATCCTTCTCACCCCCCTTAAAAGATTTAGATGCACTATTGTAAAGTGGCTGTTCCACTGGATGTCATAAGGTGAATGCACCAATTTGTGAGTCGCTCTGGATAAGAGCGTCTGCTAAATGACTTAAATGTAAATGTAAGACACACGAGCAATAGACATTAGATGGGTGGAAATCTGTCCTTTGGTCTGATGAGTCCAAATTTTAGATTTTTGGTTCCAACTGCCATGTCTTTGTGAGACGCAGAGTATGGGAACCGTGAAGCATGGAGGAGGAGGTGTGATGTGTGGAGGTGCTTTGCCTGTGACACTGTCAGTGATTTATTTAGAATTCAAGGCACAATAACCAGCATGGCTACCACAGAATTCTGCAGCGATACGCCATCCCATCTGGTTTGCACTTAGGGGACTATCATTTGTTTTTTTAACAGGACAATTATCCAAAACACACCTCTAGGCTGTGTAAGGGCTCTTTGACCAATAAGGATAGTGATGGAGTTCTGCATCAGATGACCTGACCTTCGCAATCACTTGACCTCAACCCAATTGAGATGGTTTTGGATGCGTGTGACCCCAGAGTGAAGGAAAAGCAGCCAAGAAGTGCTCAGCATATGTGGGAACTCCTTCAAGACTGTTGGAAAAGCATTCCAGGTTTTATATTTCATTTATTTAACTAGGCAAGTCAGTTAAGAATTTGTTCTTATTTACCCTGACAATTATTTACAATAACCCGGACGACACTGGGCCAATTGTGCGCCGCCCTATGGCACTCCCAATCATGGCCGGTTGTGATACAGCCTGGATTTGAGCCTCCAGCACTGAGATAGAGTGCCATTTACCGCTACGCCACAGGTGAAGCTGGTTGAGAGAATGCCAAGAGTGTGAAAAACTGTCAACAAGGCAAAGGGTGGCTACTTTCAAGAATCTCAAATTTAAAATATATTTTGAATTGTCTTATAGCACTTTTTTGGTTACTACATGATTCCATATGTGTTATTTCATAGTTTTGATGTCTTTACTACCATTCTACAATGTAGAAAATATTAAAAGAAAGAAAGATCGAGTAGGTGTGTTCAAACTTTGGACTTCTACTGTATATATACATAAACACACTGTAATTTAAGCTTTAAAACTGCAAAGTTTTCTCTCTGCCTCACAGCAAAATGTGTAGAATTGCAGGATATTAGCTTTAAAGCTGCAATAATAAAACATCTCTTTGCCCAGTGACAAAATGTGTAGAATTGCAGGATATTAGCTTGAAAATGGCAACATTTTCTCTCCAATGCCAAGAGGCGGGCCTTTTACATGTTCTCTCCCAGGACCTGAGATTTGGTTCGTCCAGTCTTGCACTATAGACGTCATAGCAAAACTCCTTGTAGACTATTTGTATTACACTCTAGTTGTTTTCTGACTATGAGGGGGGTCCCTGATGAATTTGCAATCACAAAAGGGGTCCCCGGACCCAAACAGTTGGAGAACCCCTGATGTAGACTGCAAACAGTTATGTGGGTAAAATACTTATACATGCCTCAAAGTCAGGGGGTGCCTGACAATAAGGGACTCTCCTTTGAGAGACGACACCATTCCAACCAGCCTCACTCAATTCTCATATCCCTCCCTTTATTTAATAGTCAAATCAAATTGTATGTCACATGCGCCGAATACAACAGATACAATATTACAGTGAAATGCTTACTTACAAGCCCTTAATTAACCAACAATGCTGTTTTAAGAAAAATAAGTGTTGATAATTGATAAGTGAATGTTTTATTTATTTTTATAATTAAAGAGCAGCAGTAAGATTACAGTAGCCTTACTACTGTATATACAAGGGGTACGGGCACAGAGTCAATGTGCGGGGGCACAGGTTAGTCGAGGTAATTGAGTTAAGGTAATTCGAGGTAATTTTATATGTATATGTAGGTAGAGTTAAAGTGACTATGCATAGATAATAAATAGAGAATATCAGCAGTGTAAAAGAGGGGGGCAATGCAAATAGTCTGAGTAGCCATTTGATTAGCTGTTCAAGAGTCTTATGGCTTGGGTGTAGAAGCTGTTAAGAAGGCTTTTGGACCTAGACTAGGTGCCCCGGTACCCTTTGACGTGCGGTATTAGAGAGAACAGTCTATGACTAGGGTGGCTGGAGCCTTTGGCATTTTGTAGGGCCTTCCTCTGACAGCGCCTGGTATAGAGGTCCTGGATGGCAGGAAACTTGGCCCCAGTGATGTACTGGACCATACGCACTACCCTTCTGTAGTGCCTTGCGGTCAGAGGCTGAACAGTTGCCATACCAGGCAGTGATGCAACCAGTCAGGATGGTGCAGTAGGAGGGGATGATGTCAGGATTGGCAGGAGTGATGGCAGGAGTGATGGAGCTTGTCTGGTAGGAAGGTACTCAGAAACACATTATTACATTAGACATTAAGTGTTCTTAATACTGGTCCTGGGGGACCCACAAGGGGACCAAGTTTTAATAAGACACCCTACATTAGATGACTTGGACACTTTATCCATAGCTTGAGTTCCTTAGCTGAATAGCTGAATTTTTGGGGGGATAAAATCTAATCCGATTTCTGCCTCACATTATGTTGTTCAGCCAAAGGCCTCCCTCCAGAGTAAGTGAATGAGTTGGAGAAAGGAAAGCCCAGCTTCCAAAGGGAGTTGATGCTCAGAGCAGGGATGTGTCAAAAATGGCACCTTTATTCCCTATATAGTGCAATACTTTTGACCGGACCTCTATGTGCCATGGTCAAAAGTAGTGCACTATAAGGAATAGGGTGACATCTGGGACCCAACCCAGACCTACCCAGCATGCAACAGTTAGTGTCTATCTATCTATCACTCATCCTAATGTTCATTCTAGATATTAATAGAAATCCCATCAGCATTTCTGAATTATTCAGCCAAGCAGGGGGCTTGGCAGGGAAGCTGCCTTGGCAGGTGTACTTCTTTACATACAAACATAATTCGATCTGGCGCAGTTCTATCAAGCTTAACTGATGGATCCGTATCTGAAGTATTCCTCGTGCGTTTTGCTCATGTATGAGCAATTGTTTCATGTATGGGCAAGTGTATGATTTTAAATGCCGTTTGTCAATTTACAATACAGAATGGGTCTGACTTCCCCCTACTGTATATCTACCATTAGCATAGTTCTAACAACCCAACCCTCTGATATGGAAATGACCTGTTGTAAGTATTTCTGTAAATAGCACTGTTTTACCTACAGTATATCATTAGGATATGATCACACTTCATGATGCAGATGTAATTTAGGCTCAGTGGAAGAAGAAAAAAAACGTAATCCTATCAGCAGCGTCTCTTCAGACTACTTCAATCTGAAATACAGCCATCTGAATGGAGCCCTAAGAGGGTAAACTGTATTTATAGGGCCCAATCTTTGATTTTGATTGCGTTTGACTTATTGCTAGCTAGATCTATTCCCACTCGCCACTCAATGATGTCCTCAAAGTAAGACTCATGATATATTTAGCAATTCCTGTGTTATTACATTTGTTTTGAGTCCCAAATGGCACCCCATTTCCTATAAATTGCACTACTTTTTACCATGGGCCCCGGTCAAAAATGGTGCACTGTAAAAGGAATAGGGTGCCATTTGAGACCGAGTGTGATCTTATTTTGAGCCAATTTGCTACAGCAGGAGAATAATCTGGCAGCAACAGGAAATGTTAATTGTTATGTGGATTATAATATTACTGGACATTTTTGTAGGGGAAAATCAAGTTTGAAATTTCTAAGTGGAAATTACACATTTCAGAAGCATTTTTAAACCTCAAATGCACTACACGTTTAAAATGTTCTGCATTGCAGGAAAGTTAAGATCCTACATATGTAGTAATAAAGAGTTTCAAGCCTGTGTCAGCCTGACATATAATCGTTTCATAAATGAGAGAAGTCTCAGAGGTGTCATTTTACTGCTATCCCTGTGGTTTACGATTTCTTAAGCAGAAATCTAAAGAGCCTCAGTATAAACCTCCCACTTTGTGGTGTGTGTGTGCCTGCCTGCCTGCCTGCCTGTGTGCGTACCGTGTACCTATGTTCCTACGTTTGTGAGTACCGCGTACCTGTTTTCCTACGTGTGTGTGTGCCTTGTGTGTCTGCTTGTGTATGTGCCTGACTGCCTGTATGTGTGTGTCTATTCCATCCCAGGTGCCTTCCTGTTCTGCTGGACCCCGTTCTTCGTGGTCCACACCATGCGGGCCCTGTGTGCCACCTGTTACATCCCCCCATGGCTGATGAGCATCGTCACCTGGCTGGGCTACGTCAACAGCGCCCTCAACCCCATCATCTACACAGTTTTCAACACAGAGTTCAGGAACTACTTCAATAAATTCCTCCGCAGCTGCTGTATATACCGATAGACAAGATGAGCACAACTAGCCTGGTCCCAGATTTGTCATCAGGACAAGGAACTCCTATGGTCATTGTCATTTCTATTGTCGTTGTAACTCCTATGGTCATTGACGACACAGCAAAAACAGATCTGGGACCAGGCTGAGGCACCACCACTGATGAATGGACAAAAAAGCACAATGAACAATACCATTGTAAGATGTTACGATATCAAATTTGTGCTTTGCTGTATAGAAAATCTTGCGATTGCATATTTTTCTCCCACTTGGGATTTTATTTTTTTCTGTTGATAAATGCTTGTGATTTATCCTATTGTGACAGCAATGTTGTTTGTCAGCTTGCCATATGTTGTTTCCATGTTTTATGTGGAAAGCTTTGTGGTAAGGAATTGCATTGAATCTTTCCAACTAAAAAAGGTGCTAAGAAATACCAGCAAGGGATCAATTTCTTAGATTATTAGTGGTAATTAAATTGTATCTTTAAGATTACTTATTTTTCTCACTTAAATTACGACTTCTGTCCCTAAACTGTGTGGACATTAAGGACCGGGGTTAGAACACTGTGTCATTGACAAAAATAAAAATAAAACACTTCTCCACACAACCATGATTATACTACAAATCGTAATCCAAGTCCTGACTGAGTCTCATAAAGATCCCCACAACAAAATTAAACCTCTTTCAAAAATATCCCTCTCGCCCATGCGGAAATTGAGGCTTTTGACAAACGGACAAAGTGATTAAAAAAAGGGCTAAATAACAAATACAGTTTCCTCTCTGTTGCCTAGCAGCACAAATCATGTATCCAATACAAGAAAATAAAAAAACGACAAGAGTTTCATGGTTCAAATCCAAGGAGAAAGCTTTAAGAGGGAGGATGAAATATGATGGAGCAATTTCAGACACCGTCTGCTTGCAATGTGACTAGGATTGACAGAGTAATTTACACTCGCAAACTTCTCCCCCAGGATGATTGGTCCATCAGCCACAGGTGGGGGACAGAGGTTAGCCTAGCAACAACAACAGGTGGAGAAAGAATTAAAAACATTAGACCTATTTCAAATCAGGGCAGGGAAAACTAGCTCTGCAGCATTTATGAGCGAACATAAATGTAAAATGCAATTCAGGGCATTTAGAGGAGTGACTGGAAATGGTAATCACCCTGTGGATCTATGACTCAGATTACATAATAGGTGTGTGAGTTGGAAGATTTAATGTCAGTCCTTCCATAAACTTTGTTTTTCCACTAACCCCCTTTATGACAAGTCTCCCTTACACTATGACCCAAATGAGCTAAGATATTCTCCTTCAGTCTCCTCCAAGACATCAGACGCAAATTATATTCAAAGATATTCAAGTCTATCTCAACTAGGAGAATGGAGATGGCCGAGTTGTTTCAAGGACAGGAGAGACAGCCGAGTGGAAACGTACTTTGGGTCCACTTTTTGATAGGACTGCTGTAAAATGTGATTATGGAGGTGAAATTGTGAAGGTGGATGGACAGACAAGAAAGAGGGATGCATGTCTCTCCCAAGCCAATGCCTTTATGTAGATCTGAGTGTGTCATCTCTCATTACAGTCAGAAACCCACAAAGTATTGGACTGTCTGTCAATAGATGGCCCTCGACAACTCCTAACTCCCTCCCCGTGATCCAAAGTAACTACTGGAGTGGGGGTGATTTGTTTATGTCAGCAATGTAGAGGGAAGCTTCTCTCAAAATAAACAAGGCAACAGTAAACATGTAGTCCCTCATGAATGATGCAGCGCAAGGGCTTGACATTAAGGTCAATTTGCCAGTGGCACACTTAGCCAGTAACAAGTGAAAATTACTGGCCCGAATGAGACATTTCTGTCCCAGGCCAAGATCACAGGAAAGCAAGTTATGCTAGCAGAGTTTCAATTGTAGGTGATTTCATGCTTCATGTGTAGTCTGGGCAAGTACCTTATAGCCAACCATAAAATCTGATATTTACACTGATTGTTTGGAAAACTTTCAATGATTACATATAGCCCATATTAAATCTTTAAAATGAAATATTCCCCTTCAGAAATTTGTCCAATAACATATTTATGAAAAGCAATATTATCAGACAAGTGTGTTATTTTAGCAATAAGCATTATCACCCGTCTGATGCAGCATCGTGACTACATGGCTGAAGCATGGGGTTGCTTCTCTGTATTGTCTACCACAATGGGTTAATCATTAGCTAGATCACAGACTCTAAATATGATCTTGTCGCTTATTAAATGTCCTAAAAAAACACTTGCGCAGGCACTAATAAAATCATGTGATTTATACAGTGTTTATAACTACAGTGTAATTGTGTGAAATTTACAGTGAATATAGGCCTACCGTTTATGCATTCAAATGACTGGTGCGCTTCCCGCGGTTACTTTTATGTTGTCATGCCAGACCATCAAGATTGTAAAACGCTGCCAATTGCTCAAGAAATGTAAGTTGAGAAATAAATAATTCAGCACATAAAAACTGGGGTTCCGCCATTGTATTTTCCCGAGATTGCATTTGGGAATATTGGGCAGTGACTGGGTTTATTAGAACACATTTCTTTCTGCAATCAGCTGTGTGAGAAGTTGTGTGCTCTTGGCACCCTACAGTTGATATTCAGATGATAGTGTAAATAAACATCATAGTGTTAAGAGTCAACGTGCAGCAGGTGGGACGGAGTCAGGTGCAGGACACAGAGAATGAGTAATAACGGACTTTACTCAACAAAACAACAAAATATTCCACGCAGGGAAAATATAGCAGCTCACAAATATAAGTGACCGCTTAACACAGAACAAACATGCACAAACTCATGGGGGGAACCACAGGGTAAAATAAGGAACAGAATTATGGGAGTGGAAACCAGGTGTGTACAATGAAGACAAAACAAATGGAAAATTAATTAAGTGGATCGGTGGTGGCTACAAAACCGGTGACGTCAATCGCCAAATTCTGCCCGAACAAGGAGAGAGACCAACTTCGTCAGAAGTCGTAAGAGTACCCCCCCACCCCCCCACCCCCGACGCGCAGCTCCAGCAGCGCGCCGACACTGGTCTCGGGACCGACCCGGAGGACGAGGCGCAGGAGAATCCGGGTGGAGACGGTGAAATTCCCGCAGTAACGACGGGTCCAGGATGTCCTCCACCGGCACTCAGCATCTCTCCTCCGGACCGTACACTCGGGGTGAAAACCTGATGTGAGGCTGACCGAGACCCCCAGACGTTCCATAAACGCCCTCCAGACACTAGACGTGAACTGGGGACCCCGATCAGAAACTATATCCTCAGGCACCCCGTAGTGCCGGAAGACTTGGGTGATCAGGGCCTCCGCAGTCTGTAGAGCCGTAGGGAGACCTGGTCTGTAGGATAGGGTGAAAACAAAATGGGTGAAATAGATGGCCCACCTTGCCTGGCGATGGTTTCGTCTCCTAGCCGCCCGGATGTACTCCAGATTGCGGTGGTCAGTCCAGATGAGGAAAGGGTGTTTAGCCCCCTCAAGCCAATGCCTCCACGCTTTCTGAGCCTTTACAACGACCAGTAGCTCCCGGTCCCCCACATCATAGTTACGCCCGCCGAGCTGAGCTTCTTTGAAAGAAAGCACAGGGGTGGAGTACCCGAGCACTGAGACAGCACAGCACCTATCCCCAGCCTTGGACGCAACCACATCCACTATAAATGCCAAGGAGGGATCAGGATGAGGTAATGGGAGCCCCCTTCAGCAGTGAGGTAATGGGAGCCGCTGCCTGACCAAAGCCCCGGATAAGCCTCCGGTAGTAGTTGGCTTACCCTAAGACCCACTGCACCTCCTTTACCGTGGTTGGAGTCGGCCAATTACACACTGCTGAAATGCGGTCACTTTCCATCTCCACCCCTGACGTGGAAAGGAGGTACCCTAGGAAGGCCAACAGTCGACCAAGCACCTTGCGCACCAGGGACACATGCTTGGCATGTGTAGCGGAGTATATCAAGGATTGGAAGACTGATGGAGCATTTATCAACCCGTACGGCATGACGAGGTACTCATAGTGCCCAGAGGTGGTACTAAATGCCGTCTTCCACTCATCCCCCTCCCACATACGCACCAGATTGTAGGCGCTCCTGAGATCCAATTTTGTGAAGATGCGCGCCCTGTGCATTGACTCAATGTCACTGGCTATGAGAGGCAGCGGGTAACATTACCTCACAGTGATCTGATTGATACCTCAATAGTCAATACACGGGCGTAAACCAGCGTCCTTCTTCTTCACAAAAAAGAAACTCGAGGAGGCAGGTGAAGTGGAAGGCCGAATGTATCCCTGCCCCAGAGATTCGGAGACATATGTTTCCATAGCCACCATCTCCTCCTGTGACAGAGGATACACATGACTCCTGGGAAGTGCCGCATCTACCAGGAGATTTATCGCACAATCCCCCCATCAATGGGGTGGTATTTGAGTCGCCTTCTTCTGATAGAAGGCTAGAGCCAAATCGGCATATTCAGAGGGGATGTGCATGGTGGAGACCTGTTCTGGACTCTCCACCGTAGTAGCACCAATGGAAACACCTACACACCTCCCTAAGCACTTACATGACCATCCCTTGAGAGCCCTCTGTTGCCATGAAATAGTGGGGTCATGATAGGCCAACCAGGGAAGGCACAACACCACGGGAAACGCAAGAGAATCAGTCAGAGACTAATTCTCTCCTCATGACCCCCCTGCATTATCATACATAATGGAGCAGTGGCCTCCCTAATCAGCCCCGACCCTAAAGTACAACTATCTAAGGCATGTACAGGGAAGGGCACATTACAGCAACAATAGGGATCCCTAATCTAAGTGCGAATGAAAAGTCAATAAAGTTCCCAGCTGCGCCTGAATCTCAACTGTGCCTGAATCCAGCCTTATGCTGGGAATGCGGGGAAATTCAGGAAATTCTATACACATACACCTGTGCGCAACAGGGAGCTCTGGGTGAGTTGGGTGCCTTCTCACCTGGGATGATCCACCAGTGCCCTACCTGCTGCCACGACTTCCTGGGAAACCTCCCCAGCACCGACCAGCAGTGTGCCCTCTGCAGCCACATGTGGTGCAGGAGATGGCCCACCCTCCGGTCACCCTCAGAGCAGCACCTCCGAGCTCCATAGGTGTAGGATCGGAGGTGCTGGAGGATGGAATGGAAGGGCCCCGATCCGGACATCCGCAGGTGGCCCACAGGTTATCCTGCCTGATGAATAAGTCCACCAGCTGGTCGAGGGTAAGGGTGGTGTCACTGCATGCCAGCTCCTGATGAACACCGGTAATGGTCAATCTTGGCCCTTCCATTCCATCCCGCACTGGCGGCCAGGGTCCTGAAGTCCAGTGCAAAGTCTTGTGCGCTCCTCATCCCCTGTCGAAGGTGGAACAAGGGAAAATATACCAGCTCACAAATATAAGCGACCGCTTAACACAGAACAAACACGCACAAACCCATGGTGGAACCAGAGGGTAAAATAAGGAACATAATTATGGGAATGGAAACCAGGTGTGTACAATGAAGACAAAACAAATGGTGACGTCGACCACCGAACGCCGCCCGAACAAGGAGAGGGACCAACTTCGGCGGAAGTCGTGACACATAATAGCTTCGGGAAATATGTTTTGTAAACAATTATATAGGTCTGGACTACTTAATAGCATTACTAAAATATTCATTTTGTATTTAACCAATAAGCGATTTGTGTAAATAATGTTCATGTCTTGACAAGCAAGCAGCTCCATAGTGTAGGCTTCTATAAAACCTTATTTTCTAGTAATGACATTGCTGTATCTGATATGAAAAAAGACTGGAAAGCAGGTGGAGGACTTTTGAATGCGCATGCCGATGTTCAGCTCTGAGACGGGTCTGGGGCAAGTAGACCTATCCAGGTGCTAAATCGAGATGGAGAGGGAAGGGTTTGATATGCTTGCCTCTGCTTGGTACCCGAATGCTGGTTGATAACAGGTGTGAAGCGTCAGACGTTGGGAAGAATGTGAAGGATTAAATACACTCACACACATACTGTATATACAATGCATTCGGAAAGTATTCAGACTCCATCCCTTTTTCCACATTTTGTTATGTTACAGCCTTATTCTAAAATTGATTAAATAAATAAAAAGAATCATCAATCGTCACACACAATACCCCATAATGACGAACCAAAAATGGGTTTTTAGAATATGTTTGCAAATGTATTAAAAATAAAAAACAGAAATACCTTATTTACATCAGTATTCAGACCCTTTGCTATGACACTCAAAATTGAGCTCAGGTGCATCCTGTTTTCATTGATCATCCTTGAGATGTTTCTACATGATGTTGCAGTCTACCTGTGGTAAATTCAATTGATTGGACATGACTTGGAAAGGCACACGCCTGTCTATATATGGTGTCGTGTCTGGACTATCATTAAATGTGAAGACTGTTATTTTATCAAATCAACATGTAGCACCAGCTCCATATTTTCTGGTCTAATGGTCTATAGAATTGTAGCCATTCCAACATGGGGACTCCATCCTGGCGCTCTATGACTTCATGTAAATTTTATAGGAAGTGAAAAAGGGGCGATTCCATGACGCCTGATGTAATGTCTGGCCTCACTGGGGCGTGGCCACTGACTAGCTAAAACTTTACATCTTAACAATTATCTTGTTTAGAAGGCCAACATCACATTACATCTTCTCACAAATAGTTTCATATTTACTCATTCATTTTACGTCTAAATGTAAATATGATAATTGAAAAGAGTACACAAACAAAGACACAGTAATGAGTGTTTCCTGTCCTTCATGAGATCACCAAATGAACCACACTTGTCATGATTGTTCTTTAAATACCCACAGACCATTACCACATTCTCAAAAATGTAAATATTGTTTAATTATTCAAACTTTTGATTGCTCAGGTGTCACTCTGTGTTCCACAGTTTACATTCCAATCTCGAACACTACAGAGCATAGAGGCAGCGTATTTTACGACCACCATAAAACAGCCGACTTCCCGCTCTCTCCCTCTACGAGAGAGAGCACGCTGTAGAGCGGACCCACTGTAACCTGATCCTTCAGATCGTCACAGGACAGTTATGACAGTCCCCCTCTGGTGGATTAAACTTGGAAGGACTCTTCAATTTGCAAACCAACAATAACTACCACGTGATGTCCTGGTTGTGGATCATGATTGCTGTCCCCCTCTGGTGGTGGACCTTGGTAGGATTTCTGAAAGCGGAGCAATCCATCACAAGAATGGGCAGTGGATGTCCAATTGGTGATCGCGGTTGCAGTCCCCCTCTGGTGGTTTACCTTGGTATGTTTACTGGAGCTGCAAAGTACCACGGGAATGGCATGGGGATGTCCTGGTTGGGGATCGCTGTTCCGGACCCGTCGTCTGGTCGTCCAGACTGGAAGATCTGGGAAGTAACTTAGGCAGATGTTAACAACGCACACACACTCACAAAATATATAATTACATTTTTTTCCCAATGAGTGGCGTTGTGGCACTAAGTGATGGTTGTATGGGGACTTTGTTTATAGGTCTATCACTGCCTAAGTGTGAAAGGAACTGAAACATAAAGGAATGAAAGCATAAACTAAAGATATACAAAATATATTTTATCACTACAAAATCATCTAATTGGACTGTATTCTATTCATGTCAAAGGTCCTGGCAAAATGACCCTATCATGGCATTGTCTAATGCCATATCTAGGGCGTTCCTAATTTGCGGTGTGTTGCTAAGGGCACTATCCAAAGTTGATAACTACATGATAAGTCTACAGATCTAAGGCCCCAGCTTCAGGCAGACTACAGGGATGACCTATGGACCTCTATGGAGAAACCGGTGGGTACTGTAGCGGTAGAGTCAAAGGCCTCAGAGTACATTTTCAACTTTACTAAGGCTGGTATTTTGTTCTGACCCTTAAGTGAACGAAGCATAAATCCTCATTAAATGTTCTGTTGTATGTGTGCGTTTATGCTTACATAAGCGCACATGCCAAGGGAAATAACCAAGTATCCTAGTAGGTTCGGGAATGAGTCTGACGTCATCAGATCATTTCCAGGTCAATGCCTGGAGGTCGGTAAGAATTGATGTTGACCTCAAGACATGTGTTAAGGGGACATGTAGTAGTTTTACTACACGTCAATGTGTCTTACACCATTGTAGCGGTGATAGGTATGAAGGAGTCTATTTCATATCTATGTCATCCACGGAGGAGCTAACCTCACGTCGGAAGTACTCTCTAAGCACTGAACCAGTCATACGCTGTGTGATCATGGTTCATGACTTCTAATAACGTTCCTCCTGAATGGAGGGTTCTATTTATTAGTGGCATGTGTGTTGACCATCAGAAGACTGTTCTGGGGATTCCCTTCCACGTGTTGCAATCTGAGTGACTGCTAACTCCTCTGTCGCTGTTATCAATGTGCTGGCAATGTGCTGACTGTGGTGGCATTGGTACTGGTACTCAAGGGGACCAGTTGTCCAACCGATTTATTCTGAAATGTTATCCTACCAGAACACATGATTAGAGCACTTTACTAGTTGTATTGTAGTTGAAGCTACACATGGCAAGGCATGACTATTTTTGCCATTTGTTTTGGAGATGGAAGTCCACTGGACTTCTTTCACAATGAGTGTGGGACCCCTCAGTAATATCCTAGATATGTTCGAAGATTAACCCCATCTAGGGGCCTGTCTGCTCCTCACTGTTCTCATAGGGGAGTATCTAACTAGATTTGTTTTCTGCTCTGGCGGTCTCGTATGGTGTTGCACGCAGTCTCGACCTCCCACCGGCCTCAATGAGGCTAATCATGGGTCTGGGCTACTATCCCCCCTTAGTGTCTAGGGACCCCCCTAGCAGCGTTTGGTGTTGGTATCCGAGTCACAAACAAAAAGGTCAGACCCTATGTACGAGTTGTCAGCTATGAGAATAGCTGTAACCTTTCAACCAAATCTCCAGGTTTTTGTGCTTCAAAACGCTCAGTGGCTGTCGAGGCCTGTACGTCACCACAGTGTCTATTGCTATGCAGACGACACACAATTAATCTTCTCCTTTCCCCCTTCTGATGACCAGGTGGCGAATCGCATCTCTGCATGTCTGGCAGACATATCAGTGTGGATGACGGATCACCACCTCAAGCTGAACCTCGGCAAGACGGAGCTGCTCTTCCTTCCGGGGAAGGATTGCCCGTTCCATGATCTCGCCATCACGGTTGACAACTCCATTGTGTCCTCCTCCCAGAGCGCTAAGAACCTTGGCGTGATCCTGGACAACACCCTGTCGTTCTCAACTAACATCAAGGCTGTGGCCCGTTCCTGTAGGTTCATGCTCTACAACATCCGCAGAGTACGACCCTGCCTCACACAGGAAGCGGCGCAGGTCCTAATCCAGGCACTTGTCATCTCCCGTCTGGATTACTGCAACTCGCTGTTGGCTGGGCTCCCTGCCTGTGCCATTAAACCCCTACAACTCATCCAGAACGCCGCAGCCCGTCTGGTGTTCAACCTTCCCAAGTTCTCTCACGTCACCCCGCTCCTCCGCTCTCTCCACTGGCTTCCAGTTGAAGCTCGCATCCGCTACAAGACCATGGTGCTTGCCTACGGAGCTGTGAGGGGAACGGCACCTCAGTACCTCCAGGCTCTGATCAGGCCCTACACCCAAACAAGGGCACTGCGTTCATCCACCTCTGGCCTGCTCGCCTCCCTACCACTGAGGAAGTACAGTTCCCGCTCAGCCCAGTCAAAACTGTTCGCTGCTCTGGCCCCCAATGGTGGAACAAACTCCCTCACGACGCCAGGACAGCGGAGTCAATCACCACCTTCCGGACACCTGAAACCCCACCTCTTTAAGGAATACCTAGGATAGGATAAAGTAATCCTTCTCACCCCCCCCCCCCTTAAAAGATTTAGATGCACTATTGTAAAGTGGCTGTTCCACTGGATGTCATAAGGTGAATGCACCAATTTGTAAGTCGCTCTGGATAAGAGTGTCTGCTAAATGACTTAAATGTAAAATGTAATGTGTCCACGTGAAGCAACAACTTCAGTACCTGCGAACTGAGACGAGGATATCTGTCTATGATATCTCAAAGTTTTTCACCAGTGGGAGTCATCGGGTCAGTTGCGAGACTGACACCCAATAGTGTCAATGACAGGGGTGACAGTCCCCCACAAAGCGGAAGATGTATCATCGGAAACAGAGTTCACTCTACTCGTCAATGTTTTTCTTGCTGAGACGGCCACAGTGCTTGCGGCAGTGTCGGAAGGGCAAGGTAAGTTCTTCTCAACTACAGTATTGCACGACTTCAAGGAGGAGGGAAGTTGCTCATTCACAGAGACAGCTGGCTTGAAATTATGAAAAGAATGGTCAATCAGGTTTGCCGATGGAATGTGTCGAGATATCGTAATATCTCCTTGGATTGGGTCCTGCACCAAGAAGTTTCGAAACGTCTTTTTCCCAAGGGGTGCTTTCGACAGATACCCCTTGTGGATGACTGCGTTGCAGCTAGCATTATGGGCAGACAGTATGGTCAGTGGAGAAGGCACTGTGACCTGTGCCCATACATGGTTGGTTTTCCAAACCATCAGTGGGAGTAACCGATCCATTAAGTCTGCTCCAAGTAGCAGGGGTACAGTTTCGAGGCTGGTAACATACACAGGGTGAACGAGGCTGGTAACATACACATGGTAACATACACAGGGTGGACGAGCGATACGTCCTGGAAGTGTAGTTTCAGCATGACCCTCAATGTGAGAGGCGAGGTAGTCTGAGTGACCCCTCGAAGTGTAGTTTCGCATCGTTCCACTTTTAACCAGCGTTTAGTTGGCTTCAAAGCCCTTTTGAGATCCTTGAACAATGTTTGAGAGATGAGCGATAAAGTCATGCCCGAATCAATTAGTGCATGACAAATTAACCTTTTGTAACTAGGGGGCAGTATTTTCATTTTTGGATAAAAAACATTCCCGTTTTTAAACGGGATATTTTGTCACGACAAGATGCTCGACTATTCATATAATTGACAGCTTTGGATAGAAAACACTCTAACGTTTCCAAAACTGCAAATATATTGTCTGTGAGTGCAACAGAACTGATGTTACAGGCGAAACCCAGATAAAAATCCAATCAGGAAGTGCCCCATATTTGGAAAGCGCTGCATGCCAATGACTCCTTATATGGCTGTGAATGGGCTACGAATGAGCTTACGTTTTCTACGTATTCACAGCCTTGTGACGTCTTTTTACGCATTTATGTTGAAGAATAGCCGTAAGGGACCACATTGAGCAAGTGGTCACAAGATGGCTCCCGCAGAAAACTTGTGTAAAGTACTGAGGTAGCCATTATTCCAATCGCTTCTAATGAGAAACCAATTGTCCCGACGGATATATTATCGAATAGATATGTGAAAAACACCTTGAGGATTGATTCTAAACAACATTTGCCATGTTTCTGTCGATATTATGGAGCTAATTTGGAAAAAAGTTTGGCGATGTAGTGACCGCATTTTCCGGTCGATTTCTCAGCCAAACGTGAAGAACAAACGGGAGCTATTTTGCCTACAAAAATAATATTTTTGGAAAAAAGTAATATTTGCTATCTAACTGGGAATCTCCTGAGTGAAAACATCATAAGTTCTTCAAAGGTAAATTATTTAATTTGATTGCTTTTCTTATTTTCGTGAAAATGTTGCCTGCTGCCAGCAGGGCATAATGCTATGCTAGGCTATGATAAATTTACACAAATGCTTGTCTAGCGTTGGCTGTAAAGCATATTTTGAAAATCTGAGATGACAGTGTGATTAACAAAAGGCTATGCTGTGTCTCAATATATTTCATTTGTGTTTTTCATGAATAGGAACATTTTCTAGGGATATTTATGTCCGCTGCGTTATGCTAATTAGTATGGGGCGATGATTATGCTCCCGCATGCGGGATGGGTAGTATCAAGAAGTATCAGTCTTCCTGGACTGTTTCCAGGTATAGTCGTTTAGAGTTGCGTTCAGTGGACATATTCCCCACAAAGTGGAGTGGTCGTTCACAATGACGTTATATGTGCCATTTATGTTCAAGTTGAAGGCAGATCAACTTTTCGGATTTTGAGTGGGCTGGGCTTTAACAAAGCTTTTGACTTTTTTCTTTGCATCCTTTGTATCAGAGTCTATAGACAAAGCCTGTGGGCTTGTTTCTTGATTGAGCGGGCCGTGGATAGGGTCTCGAGTGAGAGTGGGAGAAATTAGATTAACTTCCTAGCTAAGGGTGTTAATCCCTGCGGACCTGATGTCCGGCCATTCCTCGTCTAGTCCTTGTGAATGATCTTTTATCCTTTTCTCAAGGCGCTATATTACTCAGTGCCCGAATGATTAAGAGGAGAAGACTGAGGGACACATGAGGGAAGCAAAGTCTGAAACCTTCTATCGTCTTTACTCCTTTGAGTACCGGGCTCCGGTTGCTCAGGTTGCTTGGTTGGGTAGTCATGCGTGTGACCGTTATGGAATTCCACCAGATTGTACCTAAGGCTGGTATTCTGATGCATTGCCGAGTTCACTTGAGCGCTTAGAGTACTGATTTTGGACATGTGAGTGTCGCACTTGCTCCTTTCGGTCTCATACTTATCTGCCATGGTTTGCAGATAGAGGTCTTGTGTACAGAGCAAGAGATTCAGTGATGAGATTTCCTCCACTTGCTGACGCATCAATATTTCCATCTTCATCACCTGAGTCCTCTCATCATTCATTAGGTCAGCGACTTCAATGAGTTCTGCTGATTTGTCATTGAAATTAGTCATTGTGTTCATTAATTGATCGTCTTTGGTCTGCAGCATTTGGAGAAGAACATTGTTACTTTGAGTGACGTTCAACCAAACTGCCTGTTATCAAGTTGCCCGCTCGTGTTTGTAGATGAATCGTCAGATTTATCTAGTTTGGCGTAGACATTGTCATATTTAGTTTTGGCTAAATCAAGTTGTTCCTGTAGAAGACGATTTTGTTGAAGAATTTGTGCTCGTTCTTCGTCGTAAGTTTTTGCAATTACATTAAATTGTTCAGTTTTCAAACTCAGTTCTATAGCTAGCAGACTTTTTTCCTTTTCTGCTTTTGTCATTGGTTTCCCGTTTCTCTCCCTCTGTCCCTTTATGTCTACCGTTTGCTGCTCGTGCTTTAGCTGTGCACTGCAGTACTGGACCAATGCCAATCTTGGATGGCAAGACATCATGGCTAAACTGGAGAGAACCTTTATAAGGCCTGCGCCCGTAGGTTGATTTTGGAGAGTGTTTGTCGTGATTTCTACTGTTTTCCGCTAATGGCATAGTTACGGTTGGTATCGCTGCTGAGGTCGGAGATCAATCCTTTTGTGGGTGAGGGTTCACTAATTAGCGGGGGAGTGGGGACCACTCCCTCGGATAGCTTGCACATTATCAGACCATTTGAGAGGAATTGTTTTTTAAAGTTTGGGTTTGGATTCGTTGGAAGCTGCAAAAACTATTTTAATATATTTCTAGACGTTAATGAACCATCAATACTGTATCAGCAATGTGGGAGTTGGACATGAATGAATTTGTAAAAGCAAATTTACTTGATTACTCAATGAAAATGATTAATCATACCTGTATAGGCTATTTGGGAATTAAACTTGAATTAACGAGA
Organism: Oncorhynchus keta; assembly: GCF_023373465.1. Taxonomy (NCBI): domain Eukaryota; kingdom Metazoa; phylum Chordata; class Actinopteri; order Salmoniformes; family Salmonidae; genus Oncorhynchus; species Oncorhynchus keta. The sequence goes on along the minus strand of NC_068437.1, from coordinate 14,359,849 downwards.
GAGTGTTTCTTCATCTAGGTTAATATGGAAAAGTTGAATAATGTCTCATTTAATTGGAAGAACCTGAAAAGGTATGTTCGGCAATTTAACTTATTCTATTGAATGAATTACCATAAGTGTAACTAGTAGTTCAAATGTAAGGGTACATTCACCACCAGGGTCACTTATCCCTAAGGCCGTAGCCAAATGGGATTTCCACAAAGACGGGACTTCCGTCAGTACTGGGGGTTTCTACAGAATGAGCTTTGCAAAAGCAAATTTTACTGATAAATCAATGTCAATGATAAATCAAACCTGTATAGGCAATTTGGGAATTCAACTTGAATTAACCTGACAGCCTTGTTAATCTTGGTTGATGTGGACAATTGTCTCATTTGTAGAAAACCAATCAATTTGGATATTATTTAAAAGATCCACCTGAAAAGGTAAGTCTGGCAAGTTTAACTTTAGTTAAAATTGAATGAGACTGATATCCAATCAGTTTAAATTGGTCGATGTCACAGAACAAATATCCACTTCCGTTCAAAAGTTTGGGGTCACTTAGAAATGTCCTTATTTTTTAAAGAAGATCACATTTTTTGTCCATTAAAATAACATCAAATTGATCAGAAATACAGTGTAGGCATTGTTAATGTTGCAAATGACTATTGTAGCTGTAAACGGCAGATTTCTTTATGGAATATATACATAGTGGGCCTACAGAGGCCCATTATCAGAAACCATCACTCTTGTGTTCCAATGGCACGTTGTGTTAGCTAAATCCAAGTTTATAATTTTAAAAGGCTAATTTATCATTAGAAAACCCCTTTGCAATTATGTTAGCACAACTGAAAACTGTTGTTCTGATTAAAGAAGCAATACAACTAGACTTCTTTAGACTAGTTGAGTATCTGGAGCATCAGCATTTGTGTGTTCGATTACAGGCTCAAAATGGCCAGAAAACGAAGGACTTTCTTCTGAAACTTGTCAGTCTATTCTCGTTCTGAGAAATGAAGGCTATTCCATGCGAGAAATTACCAAGAAACTGAAGATCACGTACAACCCTGTGTACTACTCCCTTCAAAGACTAGTGCAAACTGGCTCTAACCAGAACAGTAAGAGGAGTGGGAGGCCCCGGTGTCCAACTGAGCAAGAGGACAAGTACATTAGAGTGTCTAGTTTGAGAAACAGACGCCTCACAAGTGCTCAACTGGCAGCTTCATTAAATAGTACACACAAAACACCAGTCTCAACGTCAACAGTGAAGAGGCGACTCTGTGATGCTGGCCTTCTAGACAGTTGCAAAGAAAAAGCCATATCTCAGACTGACCAATAAAAAGAAAAGATTAAGATGGGCAAAAGAACACAGACACTGGACAGAGGAACTCCTAGAATGCCAGCATCCCGGAGTCGCCTCTTCACTGTTGACACTTTTTTGGTTGCTACATGATACCATATGTGTTATTTCATCATTCTGATGTCTTCACTATTATTCTAAAATGTCTGGTACTGTATGTATATGTATATTTTCTGTTTTGGAGATACCGGCCATGTCTGGCCCGGTGAGCCCGACAGATGTTGGCAGGCCAATGGGCAAGCCCTGAATGTCAAGCTCTGCAGTCTCTTTAGCTAATCCAGTCCCAGTACTCCGTATCATGTGTCAAGGAAAAAACACCACCTGCTGACTGAGGAAGACAGATTTTGGGCCCAGTTATCCCTCTCGCTTGGCTTCTCCTCTGGTGTGACTCAAATTTCACTTAATTAATAGCTCTTGCCTTGGGCACATCAGTATAATTTTTTTAATACTCTATGGCAAGACACATCATTCATCGAAGTTTCTTCAAAATTGGGCTTGTGCTGTTTGAGATATCATGTGTGACTAATGGACAGACTGACGGAGAACCTCAGTCTCCTCCCGGATTTCATCGTGGGGGACAATGATGAACATCCAATGACAGCTGGGATACTCCACACTGCATATCCAACACAGACAAGGTGAGGTCCAAGTCCAAAGCTCTCCTTCAAAACCCTGGCTCCCGAAGACCAACGTTTAGAGGAAAGTTCCTGTCTCTATTTTAAAAATTAACAGAGTCACTCATTTTGTAAACCAGATAGGTTTCCAGCTGGGTTTATCCAGACTACAGTCACTGAGAACTGGGATAAGTGCTCAGACACATTCTGAAAAAAAGCCTCAGGCACTTTTCCTGAGTAGCAAATTCACACAGTGTCCAAACCCATAAAAACATACCTAGTCTCAGGAGAGTTAGAAGTGAGGCATCAAACTTTAATGAGAGCAGTGAAGGGTGCATCCTCCTACACACAGGGCTCTCTCCACTAAAAACAATTTTCATGAAACTCTGTCACTGAACGAGCAAAGAAACTGTAGCGTCAGTAGCAGCACAGTTTGGGCTGCCTCACACTGGTAGAAGTGACCTTCTTCTCCTGGGATCAAATCTTGCCCCTGGCCGGGACCACAAATAGACCACAAATCTTACCACAGGTGCCAGCCCAAAATATACATCTCAAATTGCAGCTGTAAAGATAGTGTGATTTACTCACTGCAATGTTGTTGTTTTTAACCTGGTGTTCTGAATAGGTGTTCATCATCAGAGGCAGTGGTGGAAAAAGTACCCAATTGTCATACTTGAGTAAAAGTAAAGATACCTTTATAAAATGACTCAAGTAAAAGTGAAAGTCGTCTAGTAAAATACTACTTGAGTAAAAGTCTAAAAATATTTATTTTTAAAAGTACTTAAGTATCCAAATGAAATGTAATAGCTAAAATATATTTAAGTATGAAAAGTAAAAGTATCAATCATTTCAAATTCATTATATTAAGCAAAACAGATGGCACCATTTTCTTTTATTTTCTGGATAGCCCGGGGCTCACTCCAACACTCAGACCACATTTACAAACGATGCATGTGTTTAGTGAGTCCGCCAGATCAGAGGCAGTAGGGATACCCAGGGTTGTTCTCCTGATAAGTGTGTGAATTAGAAAATGTCCTGTCCTACTAAGCATTCAAAATGTAACAAGTACTTTTTGGAAATGTATGGAGTAAAAAGTATATTATTTTCTTTACAAATATAGTGAAGTAAAAGTAAAAGCTGTCAAAAATATAAATATTAGAGTAAGGTACAGATAACCCCAAAAAATACTTTCAAAGTACTTTCAAGTATTTTTTACTTAAGCACTTTACACCACTGATCAGAGGCATACAAAGAGCATCATGACGTGACAATGGGAATTCATAGGTGCTCCCAGAGCCAGACAATGGGCAGAAAACCCCAACCAGAGCCTTATATTGAAAGACTGACACAAGGCTCTGATCCTAACCATTATATTTGGAATGGCTGCCCAATCTCACATCCATCTATTGAAGGAGCAAAATGGCCAAACAACCCTGTAATAGTGGTTTGTATTTCAGGGCAATTTTCTATGGTCAGGTTTCTTATTAGCCATTTCGATTTATACTCCTGGCTTGGACCTTTTTTTGAGATGTGCAACATTCCACAGACAGAAAATCAACCTTGAGAAAAGGATTAGAGGGTTAGAGGGGAAGGACAGGAGAAAGTAAAACATTGCAGAGGGCTTACACATCATCCAGAGGTGAGACTGACTAGACAGACTAGGAGAGCTCTGGAGACACAAGGACGGATGGACGGACAGACCAAGCCTTTGGGTGTAGATCTTCGACAGGAAACGCATGCAAATATAAGGGGATTGCTTAGTTCATCTTTCCCCATTTCTATTTTGTTAACAATTAAATGATGGTACACCCTCAATAACAGTATCATCCATTCTGAGCTTAGACCAGGTCATTTTTACTTTTAATTTAACTAGATAGATCAGAGATGAACTAGGGGATCTATTCAATCAGGTCCGCTTTAGCTGACATCCACATAGCGTCTGTTTTGGCGGTGTCAGAGTTGGAACTGAGCTGTCAAATCCACAAGTGGCATCTGGCATTATACCTAAAGCAGACATTGCCATTGGCTGCACAAAGTCGCATTAAGAGAAATCCCAAGCAGCCTTGTTTACAAGTTCGAGCACTGGAATGTGAGATGCAATCTACACCTCGATTAGGCTGATAGAAATCCTCATTATTTTGTCAAATTATTTTCAATTTGAGCGTCATTATTTCTATATAGCCTACACTTTGTCTTTCTGAACTTCTAACTCAGGTAGAAGGGGTGGGGCTTCATGACAATGATCCAGAGCAGCTGCTGGCCGATTTGACCGCTCCAACAGTTACTCCTCTGACTGTCACACCTTTATTCGTTTCACCTGTCTTTGTGCTTGTCTCCACCCCTCCAGGTGTTGCCCATCTTCCCCATTATCCCCAGTGCATTTATACCTATGTTCTCTGTTTGTCTGTTGGCAGTTTTGTTTTTGTGAAAGTCAAGCCTACCAGCGATTTTCCCATATGCCTATTTTTTTTTCTTCGCTAGTTTTCTAGTTTTCTAGTTTTCCTAGTTTTGACCATTCTGCCTGCCCTGAGCCTGCCTGCCTGCCTGCCCAGAGACTGCCTGCCTGCCCAGAGCCTGCCTGCCTGCTGACGTTCTATACCTTGTGACACTGGCCTGAATTACTGACCTCTGCCTTCCCTGATCCTGAGCCTGCCTGCTGTTCTGTACCTTTTGGACGCTGCTCTGGATTACTGACTTCTGCCTGCCCTTGATCTGTCGTTTGCCTGCCACCTGTTTTTGTCAAACTTTTGTTTCTTCGAAATGCCTGCACCTGCGTCTTCTTCTGAGCCGTGATACTGACACCGGCAAAACGTCAGCTATGCAAGTGTCGGCTATCACCCATTAATGCTTGATCTGAATCGCATTAAGTAGCAGGGATTGAGCATGCTCCTCTGATAGACCTACACCTGCATTTCTGAGAGAAGTGCCAATCAGCCAGCCACCTCTCTAGGACTCGACAGTCTACACTAAAGAATCAATTAGAATGAAATTATGTTCAGGAAGAGAGAGGGCTCAAAGACAGAGCAGAAAATTAGTAGTGGTTGGTGTAGAGATTGGCAGGGAATTGTAGTGGCAGATGGGAAACTCTACATCTGCTAAATGGGCTCTGAGAGTTCTCACAGCTAGAAGGGTAGAGGGGGTGGAAAAGGTGGTGGGGTGGAATTTTCTCGCCACATGGACACCTGCAATTTCCTCAGAATTTCTCCTCTTCGTTCACTTTTCCCTTCACCCTCTACTCATCTTCTCTGCAGCTGAAGCCCTTGTCAAATATGTAAAATTGGACACATGCGATGGAGGGGTTCTCCACTCCAGGGCATCAGATAAGAGCCGCTGTTAATTTCCTCCCTCTCTTCATTCATGAGCCCTCGATTCAGGCTCAGCCCAGAAGTGGTGGTGGTAGCATTGTGCGCTACGGCAGCGACATTACATGCCTGACACAGAGTGACGCATGAGGTTTGACAGATGCAGGGGATTATGACGCTTGAGAGGACAAGGCTGTCTGCTCAGTGTTGGAAAGCTGAGGTCATCGTGCAGTGCTCTCTTATATACAGAACGATGTCATTATATTGAGTACCACAGTATTAGTCATAAAGCCCATTAAACCAAGCAGTAAAAAACGGAAATGGTTCTACATTTTTCGTAGGGGATTTTAGAAGTACTTCATATAAGGTCTGTGTTTTGTGTAGGCTTACCCTGGCGTGATGTTTTGATAACTGTGCAAATCTCTCTCAAACAGGGTAACTTTTATCAATATATTTGACTGTAATTACTCCCCAAAACTGTGCTAATTAGCAGAATTACACATCCTGTCGCAAGCTTTGACGTCATCCCTCAAGTCACATTTCTCCATGCAAACTCTCATCGACAAGTAGCAAGTAACATAGCAAATAAATATGACAGCCTTTTTAGTTTCTCATGTGATTTAGCCAGCTAGTTAACATTAGCTCACGGTTTGTGTAGTCATACTTTTTCACGCGGTGACATGCTAGCTAATGTTAGTCCACCAGGGAAGGGATATTTAGCTAGCTAGTTAATGTTAACTCACAGTTCATGTAGGCAGACTTGCTAGCTGACCCTAGGCCGGGACAATGGCAAGGTTAGTTGGTTAGCTAGCATGTCGCCACTTGGAAAAGTCTGACTAAACAAACGGTGAATTAATGTTAACTAGATAGCAAGCTAAATATTGCCTGTGAGCTAGCTAGTTAGGCACCTTGGTTGGCTAGTTAGCTACATTAGTTACAGTTGGCTAGCTAGCTCACAAAGGACTTTTGGGCTCAATGTTTTCCCCATACAAAAACACAAACAATTGTGTTCCACAAGTCCATCTGTTGTACATGACTAATCAAATGACCTGTGAAATCAGCCCGAGTGGCACAGCGGTCTAAGGCACTGCATCTCAGTGCAAAAGGCATCACTACAGTCCTTGGTTTGATTCCAGGCTGTATCACATCCAGCCATGTTTGGGAGTCCCATAGGGTGGTGCACAATTGGCCCAGCGTCGCCGGGGTAGGCCATCATTGAAAATAAGAATTTGTTCTTAACCTGTTAATCCTACCCCCTACTTTTTCGAACATTCTGTTAAAAATCGTGCAACATTTCAGCGCCCTGCTACTCATGCCAGGAATATAGTATATGCATATAATTAGTATGTGTGGATAGAAAACACTCAGACGTTTCTAAAACTGGTTAAATCACGGCTGTGACTATAACAGAACGTGCGTTTCATCGAAAAGCGCAGGAAAATCTGATCACTGAAAATTGGAAAATATACAGTGCCTTGCGAAAGTATTCGGCCCCCTTGAACTTTGCGACCTTTTGCCACATTTCAGGCTTCAAACATAAAGACATAAAACTGTACTTTTTTGTGAAGAATCAACTACAAGTGGAACACAATCATGAAGTGGAACGACATTTATTGGATATTTCCAACTTTTTTAACAAATCAAAAACTGAAAAATTGGGCGTGCAAAATTATTCAGCCCCCTTAAGTTAATACTTTGTAGCGCCACCTTTTGCTGCGATTACAGCTGTAAGTCGCTTGGGGTATGTCTCTATCAGTTTTGCACATCGAGAGACTGAAATGTTTTCCCATTCCTCCTTGCAAAACAGCTCAAGCTCAGTGAGGTTGGATGGAGAGCATTTGTGAACAGCAGTTTTCAGTTATTTCCACAGATTCTCGATTGGATTCAGGTCTGGACTTTGACTTGGCCATTCTAACACCTGGATATGTTTATTTTTGAACCATTCCATTGTAGATTTTGCTTTATGTTTTGGATCATTGTCTTGTTGGAAGACAAATCTCCATCCCAGTCTCAGGTCTTTTGCAGACTCCATCAGGTTTTCTTCCAGAATGGTCCTGTATTTGGCTCCATCCATCTTCCCATCAGTTTTAACCATCTTCCCTGTCCCTGCTGAAGAAAAGCAGGCCCAAACCATGATGCTGCCACCACCATGTTTGACAGTGGGGATGGTGTTCAGGGTGATGAGCTGTGTTGCTTTTACGCCAAACATAACGTTTTGCATTGTTGCCAAAAAGTTCAATTTTGGTTTCATCTGACCAGAGCACCTTCTTCCACATGTTTGGTGTGTCTCCCAGGTGGCTTGTGGCAAACTTTAAACAACACTTTTTATGGATATCTTTAAGAAATGGCTTTCTTCTTGCCACTCTTCCATAAAGGCCAGATTTGTGGAATATACGACTGATTGTTGTCCTATGGACAGAGTCTCCCACCTCAGCTGTAGATCTCTGCAGTTCATCCAGAGTGATCATGGGCCTCTTGGCTGCATCTCTGATCAGTCTTCTCCTTGTATGAGCTGAAAGTTTAGAGGGACTGCCAGGTCTTGGTAGATTTGCAGTGGTCTGATACTCCTTCCATTTCAATATTATCGCTTGCACAGTGCTCCTTGGGATGTTTAAAGCTTGGGAAATCTTTTTGTATCCAAATCAGGCTTTAAATTTCTTCACAACAGTATCTCGGACCTGCTTGGTGTGTTCCTTGTTCTTCATGATGCTCTCTGCACTTTTAACGGACCTCTGAGACTATCACAGTGCAGGTGCATTTATACGGAGACTTGATTACACACAGGTGGATTGTATTTATCATCATTAGTCATTTAGGTTAATATTGGATCATTCAGAGATCCTCACTGAACTTCTGGAGAGTTTGCTGCACTGAAAGTAAAGGGGCTGAATAATTTTGCACGCCCAATTTTTCAGTTTTTGATTTGTTAAAAAAGTTTTAAATATCCAATAAATGTCGTTCCACTTCATGATTGTGTCCCACTTGTTGTTGATTCTTCACAAAAAAATACAGTTTTATATCTTTATGTTTGAAGCCTGAAATGTGGCAAAAGGTCGCAAAGTTCAAGGGGGCCGAATACTTTCGCAAGGCACTGTATCAATGTGCCACTTGCATGTATTGTTGAATGGAAACCACATTACCTGGAGCCGAGATTGCAATTCCTACAGCTTCCACACGATGTCACCAGTCTTGTCAATTGCCTAGTCTTTGTTTCTTGGTCAAACGAACAAGAGACAGCCCATTTCCTCCGGTCTCCGACAGGATGTTTTGGAGTAGAAATTTCTGAACATGATTTGGAGACTTGGAGCTATTGAATATACATCGCCCCGTGATCAATTTGATAGATTATTAACGTTTACTAATACCTAAAGTTGCATTACAAAAGTATTTCGAAGTGTTTTGTGAAAGTTTATCGTTGACTTTTTAATTTTAAAAAATGACGTTGCGTTATAAAATGCTGTTTTTTTCCTTGATCACACAGTCTTCATAGATCGATATCTAGGCTATATATGGACCGATTTAATCGAAAAAAATACCCAATAGTGATATTTATGGGACATCTAGGAGTGCCAACAAAGAAGATTGTCAAAGGTAATGAATGTTTTATATTTTATTTCTGCGTTTTGTGTAGCGCCGACTATGCTAATTCTTTTGTTTACGTCCCCTGCGGGTCTTTTGGGGTGTTGCATGCTATCAGATAATAGCTTCTCATGCTTTCGCCGAAAAGCATTTTAAAAATCTGACTTGTTGGCTGGATTCACAACGAGTGTAGCTTTAATTCAGTACCCTGCATGTGTGTTTCAATGAACAAGTTTTAACGAGTGCTATTAGCATTTAGCGTAGCGCATTTGCATTTCCAGATGTCTAGATGGGACGCATGCGTCCCAGGTCGACCCAAGAGGTTAACTGACTTTCGTTATTAAATAAAGGTTACTTTTTTTTAAATTAAGCTAGCCCGAGGGCTAGTACTTTTCACACTGGGTACTAGTACTAGTACTTTTCACACTGTGCCAAACTAGCCTGACACAGCAGTGAAATTTTGCCTTTACAAACATCGCATGCCACAGATTTAGGACCTGAATGTTACCTGGGCTAGTAGAAATTGTGGTCTGCTGGCCAGTGCCCAGAATCCTTATGTTCCATCCCTGCATGTCAGTCTTTTTCAGACAACCCTCCTACCACTGTTGGTCCTCCTCAGTGACCTCACGGCTGAGGGTTTTAACTTTGTACTTGAGAATTAAAATCACAAGCACAGTCTTATAGGTAATCGCAATACTTCCCCCTCTTCGGGCAAATAGTACCCTAGACTGTCCTGATCATCTAGTTGAGCATTCCAGATAATTCCTCCATCCCAGCAGAGATCTCCCATCCACATAGAAGGATTTTAGATGTGCAAATAGACCAAAGCAGTCTTTTTTACCGTTACTATAGTCAAGTCTGTGGGTTATGGTATTGAAATATAGATGTTACCATTTTAGTAATCTAGCTAGCTAGTAAGTTGCTTTTTTTGTCTTTCAGATGGGCAAAACGGAAACCCAGGGACAACAGTCGGGTCTGTAGCTGCCGTTTTCCGTTGGGAAAGAGAAATGGCCCTGTATTTACCAGAAAATGTAGCTCATCCAACATGGTGGAAGAGGAAGATTCAGACTGTTGATTGGGAAACAAGAACAAACAATGAGGCACGAGGATTGGGTGTTGAGGGACCACTTTGTCCAAGGTGGGTTTGTGTTATGATAAACAATGCATTTTCTGTCCAGATAAAGAAGTTGATACAGCATTAAAAAGGACCTAAGACTGACCAAATGTCTGTTTTCCAGTCCAACAGCAGTGCATCCCTCAGACCATCCTATGCATGCACATCCTGTGCCAGTGTGATCCAAGTGCAAGCGTCCAGTTGTAGAGACTACAGCAGATCGAGCCTGTGGATGGACAGGTCAGTAACTCACCAAATGGTATAAAACAATTCATTTGTAGATACTGTGTATCTGCACAGTATGTTCGTGTATGTTTCTCATGACTTAAGATTGGCTGTTGAGGGACCACCTGTCACAATGTCCATGGTGGGTTTGTGTTACGATAAACAATGTGTTTTCTGTCCAGATAAAATTGGTGATACAGCATTGAAAATGACCTACCACTGAGCAAATGTCTCTTTGTTTTCCAAGGACTGCATCCTTCAGAACATCTGTTGGAAGTTATGTACTCTCTCACTCTCTCATTCTGGGGGTAAGATATAATTTAAACACCACAGATATAAATTCCCACTGTGCCAATGGTAAAATGCAATGTGAATTGTGTTGTATTACTGAATGAAAATGAGGAGATTAACTACATGACTTTAGTTGGCTGCTTTGAGCAAAACGTGAATGTAATAGGTAAAGGCAGGGATGACTGGGTCCTTCAGCAAGTAAGACACAGGGGGTAAGAAATCATTTGAACATCACAGATATACATTCCCACTCTGCCCATGATAAAGTTAACTACATTACTTTAGTTGGCTGCTGCTTTGAGCAAAACTTATATGTACTATAATATAACCTATTCTGGGAGCCTAGTGTGTGTACAAACTATGTGGAATATTTTTGGACCATTGGCTTCCCTGAAAACATGTACTGATAGGAGGAGCAATATGAGTCTGTCAGAGGTCGTCAAGCTGGATGGGGATGCTGATGGAGGCTTTGGTGGTCCACACAACAAAGAAGCAGGTGTCCCTTCCAGTGATACTGTGTTATTTCTTACATTGTTACCCCAGGAAATCTTAGGTTTTATTACATACAGTCGGGAGGAACTATTGGATATAAGAGCAGCGTCAACTCACCAACATTACGACCAGGAATACGAATTTCCCGAAGCGGATCCTCTGTTTGGCCCACCACCCAGGACAATGGATCGGATCCTAGCCGCCGACCCAAAACAACGACGCCGTAGACGGGGCAGACAGAGCGGTCTTCTGGTCAGGCTCCGTAGACGGGCACGTCGCGCACCGCTCCTGAGCATACTACTCGCCAATGTCCAGTATCTTGACAACAAGATAGACGAAATCCGTGCAAGGGTATCATTCCAGAGAGACTCCAGAGACTGTAACGTTCTTTGTTTCACGGAAACATGGCTCACTCCAGACACACTATCGGAGTCAGTACAGCCAGCTGGTTTCTTCACGCTTCGCGCCGACAGAAACAAGCATCTTTCTGGTAAGAAGAAGGGCGGGGGTGTATGTCTTATGATTAACAAGACGTGGTGTGATCATAACAACATACAGGAACTCAAGTCCTTCTGTTCACCTGACTTAGAATTCCTCACAATCAAATGCCGACTGCATAATCTACCTAGAGAATTCTCTTTGATTATAATCACAGCCGCATATATCCCCCCCCCCCAAGCAGACACATCATTGGCCCTGAACGAACTTCATTTGACTCTATATAAACTGTAAACCACATATCCTGAGGCTACATTTATTGTAGCTGGGGATTTTAACAAATCTGAAAAAAAGGCTCCCTAAAGATCAGCATATCGATAGGGCTGGCAAAACCCTAGATCACCACGCATATAAGGCCCTCCCCGCGACGCATATAAGGCCCTCCCCCGCCCTCCTTTCGGAAAAGCTGACCACGACTCCATTTTGTTGCTCCCAGTCTGTAGACAGAAACTAAAACAGGAAGCTCCCGCGCTCAGGTCTGTTCAACGCTGGTCTGACCAATCGGATTACATGCTTCAAGATTGCTTCGATCACGTGGACTGGGATATGTTACGCATTGAGGCGAACAACAACATTGATGTATACGCTGATTCGGTGAGCGGGTTTATTAGCAATTCAACGGCTCAGACACGAGAGGTATGTAGCAGGGTCTATAGCCAATCACAGACTATAAAAGTAAAACCAGCCCCGTCGCGGACCAGGATGTCTTGCTCCCAGACAGACTAAACAACTTCTTTGCTCGCTTTGAGGACACTACAGTGCCACTGACACAGCCCGCTACCAAAATCTGCGGGCTCTCCTTCACTGCAGCCGGCGTGAGCAAAAAATTTAAATGTGTCAACCCTTGCTCGCAAGGATGCAGGCCCAGACGGCATCCCCAGCCGCGTCCTCAGAGCATGCGCAGACCAGCTGGCTGGTGTATTTACGGACATATTCAATCAATCCTTATCCCAGCCTGCTGTTCTCACATGCTTCAAGAGGGCCAACGTTGTTCCTGTTCCCAAGAAAGCTAAGGTAATTGAGCTAAATTAATGCCGCCCCGTAGCACTCACTTCCGTCATCATGAAGTGCTTTGAGAGACTAGTCAAGGACAATGTTACCTCCACTATACCTAACACACTAGACCCACACTAATTTTCTTACCGCCCAACCGGTCCAGACGACACAATCGCAATCACACTGCACACTGCCCTATTACCAACAACGACGAGATGGCCTACAGGGAGGAGGTGAGGGTCCTCGGGGTGTGGTGTCAGGAAAATAACCTCACACTCAACATCAACAAAACAAAGGAGATGATCGTGGACTTCAGGAAACAGCAGAGGGAGCACCCCCCTATCCACATCGACTGTTCCTCGGTGTACACATCACAGACAAACTGAAATGGTCCACCCACACAGACAGCGTGGTGAAGAAGGCGCAGCAGCACCTCTTCAACCTTAGGAGGCTGAAGAAATTCGGCTTGTCACCAAAAATAAACAAGCAAACTTTTACAGATGCACATTTGAGAGCATCCTGTCGGGATGTATCACCGCCTGGTACAGCAACTGCTCCGCCCATAACCATAAAGCTCTCCAGAGGGTAGTGAGGTCTGCACAACGCATCACCGGGGGCAAACTATCTGCCCTCCAGGACACCTACACCACTCGATGTCACAGGAAGGCCAAAAAGATCATCAAGGACAACAACCACCCAAGCCACTGCCTGTTCACCCCGCTATCATCCAGAAGGCAAGGTTAGTACAGGTGCATCAAAGCAGGGACAGAGAGACTGAAAAACAGCTTCTATCAAGGCCATCAGACTGTTATTTAACAGCCATCACTAACATTGAGTGGCTGCTGCCAACATACTGACTCAACTCCAGCCACTTTAATAATGGAAAAATTGATGTCATAAATATATCACGAGCCACTTTAAACAATGCCACTTCATATAATGTTTACATACCCTACATTACTCATCGCATATGTATATACTGTACTCTATACCATCTACTGCATCTTGCCATCTTGATGTAATGTATCACTAGCCAGTTTAAATGCCACTTTTATATGTTTACATACCCTACATTACTCATCTCATATGTATGTATATATGGTACTCTATACCATCCACTGCATCTTGCCTATGCCGTTCTGTACCATCATTCATTTATATATTTTTTATGTACACATTCTTATTCATTCCTTTAAACTTGTGTGTATAAGGTAGTTATTGTGAAATTGTTAGATTACTTGTTGGATTTTACTGCATTGTTGGAACTAGAAGCACAAGCATTTAGGTACACTCACTTTAGCATCTGCTAGCCATGTGTATGTGACAAATAAAATTGGATTTGATATGGAGCTCACCTTGGACTTGGTGCCAGTAAGGATGGTCTTCACGGAAGCTGTAAGACCCTCCCTCATTGACATAGAAATCCTCCGACTTTACTGCCTCGATGTCCTCCTATTCGTTATCTGTGCCCCACTTTACATATAACATATAACACCATCCGATGACTGTGATCTGAGGACCCTTTTTAGCAGTGATAGAGTAATGAACTTGGCCCTAGCCACTGCTACATAATTGCTGGCCGTCAACTTCCCTCTCCTCATGGTTTGCCAGTTGCGGTTGGTGCGCTGCCCAACTGTTGTCTGGCGTATAGCCTCCTGCTGCTCCACCGACAGCGCCATGCCAGCCATGAGGCCTGCATGCCCCAGGTGCCCTTGTTTTTTAACATTGTCCGGTATAGACAGGGATGATATTGAGGGTAGCGGTTGTTCTGGCTCAGGTTCAAGGAGACATGTCATGTTGGTTCCTTAACCACTGAAGAGCCTCCTCTGTGGGCTCCCGGGACAGAGGGTTTTAGTCTTCGGCCGGGTACAGGTCCTCCACTGACTGCACCTGGTTGGGCACAGCTGACTTCCTCCACTCGCATTCAACATTCCATACCACAATAGCAACCAAAGCCAATATTAACTGATTTACAACAGCATTTTTTACTCTGAGAGTTTTGCGTATTGACATTAGCTATGGTGCTAACCTTGGAAAAGTAATTCCAATTTCTCCTTCCTCTATTACTAATAGGGATAGACCAAATGGTGCAGTTCTATTCAATCTTATAGCTATACCAACTATATCAATATCAACCTTCAGACAGGGCCTGCAACTGCCTATTGAACATAGCTTGTTTGAGTTGGAGACTCCATGTGAAATCGTAAAGACTACATCTTAAACTGGATTACATCAAGATCTGGGCTATGGAAAATAATCTGGACATTGTGGTATTGACTGAAACTTGGATCTCTGGGGACATTCTAGACTCTGATATTAATATTGAGAGTAGAAGTGGTAGAGTGGCCATTCTTATAAAAACATTTTTATCTTTGGTGAAATCCATTTCACTTGCCCAAAAATGTTAGCAAGAAAATGGAAGCCTTTGTCTGGGGAAAAATGTATCCATAACTCTTATAGGTGTCTACCGTCCTCCCTTGGCTAACGTTTGTGTACTCAAGGAATTCACTAGTTTTTTGTCTTCTTTTACTAAATCAGAAGTTAATATCCTGGGTGACCTAAATTAGGATTGGGAAATACAGGCTTCAGACAATTTAAAAGACGTGTAATGATCTAAACCTAACCCAGCTGGTGACTAAGCCTACACGTCCCAACCCTAAAGATCTTTCAAAGTCAGCTCTTATTGGTGTTATTTTAACAAATACAGCAGAGAAATATGTGACCCATTTCAAGAAACTAGGAGTACGTCACACATCATTACTTCACAGATGAGGCATTTTAATTCCTTTTTATTTAAATTATTTTTGGGCAGAAATATCTTCTGGCACATGTGAACTTTCCTGTGCCTTAATAACAAACTTGTATTCCATCTGTAAATACAAATAAAATGATTAAATTACGAGCCTAGTTAGTTTAGCCACGAACAAAGGCAGGCACCTTGCCCCTAGCCATGATTGGTTAAGATAATTGGATGGTTGGACATGCCTGGAGATGGGTTTGGATTGGTCTGCCATGTAGCATGCTTTGGTCTATAACATGAGCTTGCTCAGTGGGTGTTCATATTCCTTTATACGGCAGCATTTTTGAAAGATATAACGTTAGTCATCGAGAACTACAAAAGTTTTGCAGGTGATATCGACAGATCAGTTGGAAAAAGCTGTGATGGGCTACTTTCTGCACACGCCATGGTCAGTGTGAACCGGAGTGACTTGACACAACACTGGCCAAACAAGATGTAGCTACAAAAAAAGTGAAATGGTTCCAGTCTGCCATGAAGCGTTCATCCGTGTACATGGGTAAGAGTCGAGCTGCAATTTCAGATATTTCAGATATAAGTATTTTTAATTGCAAGTTTAAGCGTTTTGTTAGGTAGCTAGTGAACATTAGCTTGCTAGCTAACAATACATGTAGGATCTGTATAGTAGTATTATCAGAAACCATTTGCATCGCTAGTTATAGCATAATGTTAGCTAGCTAACATTGGACATAGTTGGTTATCTTTAGCTACCTGCAGATTCATAGTACAGCTATGACAATGCTTGTATTGGTAGAAGTATGAGTTGGGATTATGCTGAATCATTGTTTAGCTAACTAACTAGCTACAGTAGCTACATGTCTAAACAAAAGACTCCACTTTTCCAGATTACATGACCCATCAAGTTAGCCAGGTGTCTACAGCCATCTATTGTATTTCATGAACATGTGCACGTCTAGAGAATAGTGACCCATCCACTTAGCTATATGTGGCTAGGGGGTGGTTACAGCATTTCTTTCACATGACCCATCAAAGTGTGTCTGGTAAGCGTCAACTAATAATTAAATAATATTTATAAAACATTTTTATCTGGACACTTTCTGTTTTTGATATTGCTACTATACATGTAAACATTTCACTGTACTGTTCACACCTTCTGTATCCTGTGCATGTGACAAATACACTTTTATTTGATATAGTGTGTGTTTACCAGAGATGGTAATGTAAAGAACATGACCTGCAAGTCAGATTAGGTTATAGGCCAAAGACTAGATAAAGTGTATTTTTACCTGTAGTTTTTCCCTATTGTAGGCTACTACTTTTAGCACTTTCAGTCTTGAAATCTTAGGTTGTTTACTACACTATTCCCCCTTGTTAGCAAATGGCCTCACATGTGTATCCTTAAAGAGATTGGTGGGGCTAAGGCTTAACAGGGTGTGAACAATGCTGAAATGGTGTAGACAAAGAGAGCTCTCCAGTAGGTGTACCAAAGCATTCAATGGTCATTTACAAGTTTATCAACTATCTAAGCAGAATTACTTTCCCATTGTTCCTCAACTGCAGTGTATGCTATATAATTTCTACAGTCTACTTTTATTCAATGGTGGGTAACATTCAGAAGTATTCATGTCCCTTCACTTTTTTCAAATTTTGTTACGTAACAGCCTTACTCTAAAATTGATTAAATAGTTTTTGTGTGTAGGTTGATTAAAAAAAATATATTAGTTTTCTATTTTAGAATAAGGTTTTCCTGAATGCACTGTGTGTTTCTACTGGTGTCTTTGCCCAAGACATTAGTGACCATTGCCCAAATATCTCAGCCTTGTATCATCACAAAGAGGAACTTCAACTTCAGTGAACCGGCTTTTGACACTATCTTTAATTTAGTAACCTTGATAGTATTTCAGCTATCCCTGAGCGTGATTTAGCTTCGAGCCTATTTGATTTTGTATTCAATACTTATTGTGGATAATCATGCTCCATTAAAAGCATTAAGGGTTAAAGGAAGATTGAATGCCTTGTACACTCCAGAATTATCCGCAGTTATTTCATAAAAGAAACAGCGCTTGGGTCAAGGCCAGGATCACATGTTTAAGCCCAGACTGGCAAAGCTTTTAAACAACTGATGAATCATTGTTTAAGGCAAATCAGATTGGCTAAATCTGATTATTATCTAACCGCTCTTTCAGATTGTAATGGGAACCCGGATAAATTCTAGCTACAGTAGCTACATGTCAAATCCCTGTAGGGAAATCAAAACTGTCAAATCCCCGAAGGGTTCTATTTCCTCCTGTCTGCCATAACACATTCATTCAGACACTGGACTCATTACGGAAAAAAAGTTCCATCATTGATGCATTTAATGCATTTATTTCAGCGGCCTATCTCTTTGAAAGAACTTCTCAGCCTATTCACAATGATATTGGGCTGGATGCTGATAGGGGAAACTTGCTGAGGGATGATAGTCAAAGCTTTTCTTAGAGGTTATTTACAGAAAAATAAGTCCTTGATGCTTTCCTAGCAATAGACAAAAAGAAATCCACAGGATCTGACCAATTGGATCCTGGTCTGCTTAAGTGTGCCGTGCCCATCAATGTTGGCTCAATAACCCACATTTTTTATTAAACATTGTTATCGGGAAATATTCCAAAAGTATGGAAATCAACTTTTGCGCTTCCACTCCTTGAGGGCAGGGATGGTAGTGATCTTCATCATTATCACCTAATTTCAAGGCTTCCTTGTCTAGCTAAGATTATTGAATCCTTGGTAAATGTACAACTTTGCTTTTTTTAGCGGAGAAATTGACTTAGAATGTAAACCAATCAGGTGTTAGGCGTGGGCATAGTACTATTACAGCAACCACTTTAGTTGTTAATGATCTTCTCATGGCGTTAGACACTACAATGAAATGTGCCGCTTTGTTTGTGGACCTGCAAAAAGCTTTTGATACTTTTGATCATGCTATTTTACTGAATATCCTCGATAGGCCGGAGCTCTGACACCTGTTCATGGTTTTCTGATCTTCTTAGTGGCAGAACTCAGGCCATCGTGATTGATCGGGTTAGTCTGGATTTCTTGAAGTACATAGAAGTGCACCACGGGTCGATTTTTGAATTTTAAACCTAATCTACAGTACCAGTTGTAAGAATATTTTAAGAAAATACACAACACGGAGGACTAGAGGTCAATAGGGAATTAACGACCAATGGAAATAGTTGTTTTTATGTTCAACGTCTGGTTCGAATCTGTGTAGGGATTTCAGTCCTGGACTCATAGCTACAGGTGGCAAAATCTCATTGGACTGAATCATCTATACGTTGAGCCTGAAACAGGATGCGTGCTATTTGGCCATTGGCCCAATTTTACTGCAAGAAATGCTAATTGGTCAACCACAGGCTAGAGTTGGGGGTTATAAATCACATCCTGTCACTTTGTTCCGTGGAGAAAACTGAGGACAGGGAATAATGAATATCTACTTCTCAGCATAACATCTATGATTTGTTATTTTAGAATAAACCTATTTTTCTCCCCCTGATTTGCTTTGGGGTTTGTGTTATTGAACAATAACATCAACTGCTAACACAGTCAAAAGTTTGGACATACCTACTCATTCAAGGGTTTGCTTTATTTGTATTTTTTTCTACAACCAAACTATGAAATAGCACATTGAATCATGTCGTAACCAAAAAAGGTGTTAAACAAATCCAAATATATTTGAGATTCGTCAAAGTAGCCACCCTTTGCCTTGATGACAGCTTTGCACACACTTGACATTATCTCAACCAGCAACATGTGGTAGTCAACTGGAATGCATTTAATTTAACAGGTATGTGTTGTTAAAAACCTCTGTCTTATCTAACTTTGCTGTTGAAGTATAGACACCTGAGTTGCCTAACCCACTTAAGTGGCACCTTGGGAGCGGCGACCCTCGCCTCGGACTGGGGACCCTTGCCACGGGTCCCGAATGGACGGGAGATTCCGGCAGCACCGGACGGATGGGAGATTCCAGCAGCACCGGAGTGTAGGGGGACTCCGACAGCGCCGGAGTGAAGGGCGATTCCGACAGCGCCGGAGTGAAGGGCGATTCCGACAGCGCCGGAGTGAAGGGCGATTCCGACAGCGCCGGAGTGAAGGGCGATTCCGACAGCGCCGGAGTGAAGGGCGATTCCGACAGCGCCGGTGTGAAGGGCGATTCCGACAGCGCCGGAGTGAAGGGCGATTCCGACAGCGCCGGAGTGAAGGGCGATTCCGACAGCGCCGGAGTGAAGGGCGATTCCGACAGCGCCGGAGTGAAGGGCGATTCCGACAGCGCCGGAGTGAAGGGCGATTCCGACAGCGCCGGAGTGAAGGGCGATTCCGACAGCGCCGGAGTGAAGGGCGATTCCGACAGCGCCGGAGTGAAGGGCGATTCCGACAGCGCCGGAGTGAAGGGCGATTCCGACAGCGCCGGTGTGAAGGGCGATTCCGACAGCGCCGGAGTGAAGGGCGATTCCGACAGCGCCGGAGTGAAGGGCGATTCCGACAGCGCCGGAGTGAAGGGCGATTCCGAGAGCCCCGGAGTGAAGGGCGATTCCGACAGCGCCGGAGTGAAGGGCGATTCCGACAGCGCCGGAGTGAAGGGCGATTCCGGCAGCGCCGGAATGAAGGGCGGTTCCGGCAGCTCCTGACTGACGGGCGGCTCTGGCTGCCCCGAACAGGAGGGAGAACCTGGAGGAATGAGACGGAGAGACAGCCTGGTCCTTGGAGGAGGCACAGGATAGACCGTGCCGTGGAGGCGCCGTGGAGGCGCCGTGGAGGCGCACTGGAGGTCTCGAACTAAGGGCCTGCACAACTGTCCTGGCTGGATGGTGATTTTAGCCCGGCACGTGCAGGACGCAGGTACAGGACGCACTGGGCTGTGCAGACATGGGAGACTCAGTGCGGGGGACCCAGTGCGCAGAGCCGACGCAGGATATCTGGAGAGTAGAGCTCTGGCAGCTCAGGACAGACGGGCGGCTCTGGCAGCTCCTGACTGACTTGCGTCTCTGGCAGCTCCTGACTGATTTGCAGCTCTGGACAGGAGGGAGAGTCTGGCAGCGCTGGACAGGAGGGAGACTCTGGAAGCGCTGGACAGGAGGGAGACTCTGGCAGCGCTGGACAGGCGGGAGCAGCTGGAAGCGCTGGACATGAGGGAGCACCCGGAGGGAGGAGACGGAGAGACAGCCTTGTGCATGGGGCTTCCACCGGAGGCCTGGTGCGTGGAGGAGGCACCGGATAGACCGGACCGTGGAGACGCACTGGGAGCACCGAGCCTGCACAACCTGTCCTGGCTGGATACTCATTTAAGACATTACATTACATCCGCTCTCTCCACTGGCTTCCAGTTGAAGCTCGCATCCGATACAAGACCATGGTGCTTGCCTACGGAGCTGTGAGGGGAACGGCACCTCAGTACCTCCAGGCTCTGATCAGGCCCTACACCCAAACAAGGGCACTGCGTTCATCCACCTCTGGCCTGCTCGCCTCCCTACCACTGAGGAAGTACAGTTCCCGCTCAGCCCAGTCAAAACTGTTCGCTGCTCTGGCCCCCAATGGTGGAACAAACCCCTCACGACGCCAGGACAGCGGAGTCAATCACCACCTTCCGGAGACACCTGAAACCCCACCTCTTTAAGGAATACCTAGGATAGGATAAAGTAATCCTTCTCACCCCCCTTAAAAGATTTAGATGCACTATTGTAAAGTGGCTGTTCCACTGGATGTCATAAGGTGAATGCACCAATTTGTAAGTCACTCTGGATAAGAGCGTCTGCTAAATGACTTAAATGTAAAATGTACTCCCCTAGCCCGGCCAGTGCGGCGGGGTGGAACAGACCACACTGGGCTGTGCTGGCGAACCGGGGGCACCGTGCGTAGGGCTGGTGCCATATACCCCAGGCCGAGGAGACGCACTGGAGGCCAGATGCGCTGAGCCGGTTTCATAGCACCTGGCTCCATGCCCACTCTAGCCCGGCCGATACCAAGTGCTAAGATGTAGCGGGCGCACTGGGGACACCGTGCACCTCACGGCATAACATGGTGCCTGCCCGGTCCACCTCTCTCCATGGTAAGCACGGGGAGTTGACTCAGGTCTCATACCTGACTTAGCCACACTCCCTGTGTGCCCCCCCTACCCCAAGAAATGTTGGGGGCTGCCTCTCGTCCCTGTTGCGCTGCCGTGCTAGCTCCTCATAATGCCGCCTCTCGGCTTTGGCTGCCTCCAGCTCTTCCCCAGCCTGTGCCCAGGGTCCCTTTCCGTCCAAAATCTCCTTCCATGTCCAGGAGTCCAGAACCCTCTGCACCTGGTGACCTTGCTGCTTGGTCCAGTTGTGGTGGGTGAATCTGTAACGGTTGTCTTCAGTGGAAGGAGAGGAGGACCAAAGCGCAGCCTGGTAAGTGTTCATGATCATATTTATTTAAACTCAGAACACTAAACACAATAACAAAGAGAATGAAACGAAACCGAAACAGTTCTGTAAGGTGACGAAAAAAACTAAACAGAAAATAATCACCCACAACTAAAATGGGGGAAAACAGGCTACCTAAGTTTGATTCTCAATCAGATGTGATGTTTTATTTGTGCTTACCATGTACCGTATCATACAGGGCGCATTTGGAAAAGAGACAGTCGTGGAAATTAACACCTAAGGACTCCAAGTCAAAGTTAAATGAACAGATCTTTATTGATATCGGCCGGAGAGGTTACAACAATCTCTGTCAGAAGCTCTGAATGGGTGCTTCCCCTTCAGCACTCTTTATACTTGTGCACAAACTAGGCGTCTCTGCTCTCAGGGTGCAATAAGCTGATTATGACCTTGCACACGTAGTTTCTAGACATTGTGCCAAAGTAGCAATGTGTTCCCTTCTTTCTGCTCTTCTTCTAGCAGTCCCCTCCCTGAGAGCAAAGTCCCAGAACACAATCATCAGGAAACAACACGCTACATGTAGAGACACAGAGGACACAAAATGTTTCACTCCAAGACCTAGGTGTCAATACGTTTTCCCTATTAAAATAAAGGTTAAACCAAAAAAAATAATAATATGATAGATGGATGATGTCATGTCATTTCATAGCCTGTTTTGTAGGGCTTGCTGTGAATTACTTCATAAGGAGGTCGTTGTAGGTCTCAAAGCTCTTCCAATCTCTCAACAGGCAATCCAGTAAATCAATGTAATGGACCCACTTTTGGACGGGTAGCTGTTGGTCAAATTGACCCTCATTTTTCACACCAGTTCTCAGGTGAATAGTGGTGGTGTGTACCAGTTGGTCTTCACAGAAAGATAGCTTGTTGTACTGAACAACATTACACAACAACTTCCCCTCTATAACGCAGAGTTGACCTCTTTATTCCAGGGTTTGATCCACACCAGTGCAGCTGTGTGGCAGTTGACAGCTATCACTGAGAAAAGCTCAGATAATCTCACTAATGTGCACTGTCGATTTAAATTATGACCATGACAGTAATACACTTAACGATAAGTACACAACGATAAGTCCACAGAGCCGGTGGGTGGGTGGATGGCAATTGCCTACATATCAGACAACTCTCGCCATGCATGTCTTTCTGACTCTGGGCACAGTTTGTTC
The DNA here is from genome assembly GCF_023373465.1 of Oncorhynchus keta. NCBI lineage: Eukaryota > Metazoa > Chordata > Actinopteri > Salmoniformes > Salmonidae > Oncorhynchus > Oncorhynchus keta. The sequence continues at coordinate 14,337,041 of NC_068437.1, read as the reverse complement.
ACTACCTCAAGTCAATTTCCTACTGGAAATGTGTTGAAATGCATTTACAATATTGATAATGTGTCGCAATGTACTCAAAACATATTCTCACCCAGTCACACACAGACCAAGCTGGTTTGAAATGAATTGGCAGTTTGCAAGTTACATTGAAAATATGTCAAATGACAAGTAGGGACATTACTCATTACATATGAATGTGACTCTGCAGAATTATATAGGTCATTACATCACTCAATCTCTCACAGCAGGCAATCACTGGGAACAAGCAAGAGGAACATTTACAAGGTCATTTGGTGGATTATTTCATTCTCATAGGTTATTTTCAGACCTATTGTAGCATACCTACCTTTCCTGCTCCATTTAATGCAGAACAGAGCCAACATAATACATACATTTTAAAAAACATAGAAAATATAGAATTGAAGTAAATGGGGACAAATAGAGCAATAGTATTTTTCAGAAACAGGTATTCTGTGGGTTTTTAAATCTGGTTCACAGGGGTAGTAAACTACACATGAAACATAAGCAGTCATTGTATATCTGTAGGTTTCCATGACAAATATATAAATCGAACCAGAGACCAAAGTCTGTTGATGGAGGCTAACACTGCTCTTCAAATACTTACCTTTGATCATCTGAAGAGGAAAGAGTCCCATTGGTGTAATGGAGTGTTTTTAGGGGTTTCAAACGTTATTTTTTCAGACAGAAGACAAATGTAATATCATTCAGCAACACTTCAGTTTGGTGTAAAAAAAAAAAAAAGAAATCCCAGCTGTCATAAAATACTCTACATGTTCTGTCTAGCAACTACCGTCCATGCATTCGAAGAGAAGCACCAGCACTTACGTTACAACTTGCTGAGGTCAGAATCAGAAGCCATGCTCAAGTCGCTGCGGTGTTGAAAGGAGGGCTTTGCTTTTTTTTACAGAGTCTGTTTGGGTGTCTGTGAGTGTATATGGTTGACATGGACACATCCTCCTGGACAGCCACATCCCCACCGGTCTGGCAGCAGTTGTGCTGGTGATCCTTCCAGTCCTGCAATAATAATAAGCCAGGGTAAAGAAGTAAGATAAGCAGTCGGTAGTGGGAAGTAATGTTTTGCCTTGACTGTAGTCTAATAAATCCCAGACCTAGGGCAACAGTACTAGGTCTGGGGATCATGTCAGATTTTCTTGGCCACTTTGAAAGGGGAAAGAGAAAAAAGATGTAAGCTGTCAGTGGTTATAAGCTTGTAACGCTAACATTAGCTGTCAAGGTGTATGCAAACTACTCACTTTGGAAATGCACTCTTTGAAAATATCGCCTGCGAGCTTCATCAATGTTGTTTCCAGTTGACATTTTTATGTCAGGAAATTAACCGATAAGGCTCTGGACGATTTCCTGTGTGCGTTCCATTTCCGCCTACTCTTCTCTCCCCAACCGACGCAGGCACTTGGGCAATCGTATATGATGAAATATTGTTAAATTGTGTGCGGCAGCCTGTCTGTCTGGGGAGACTACCCTGATTGTGTCTGGTTTTTGGTTCCTAAGAGTAGGCTGTCCGAATGAATCGCGCCCCCTCAAGAGTAGAGAGACAAGCGATCAGTAATAGGGTGTGTGGTGGGCTGTGATCCAATCAGCAGATTTGATGACCTGGTCCCGTGTGGCTCAGTTGGTAGAGCATGATGCTTGCAACCCAGGGTTGTGTGTTCGATTCCCAAGGGGGACCCGGTATGGAAAAAGTGTGAAAATGTCAGTGGTACCCAATTTTCATACTTGAGTAAAAGTAAAGGTACCTGAAAAGAAAATGACTCAAGTAAAAGTAAAAAAGTCACCCATTAAAATACTACTTGAGTAAAAGTCTGAAAGTACTTGGTTTTAAATGTACTTAAGTGTCAAAAGTATAAATAATTGAAAATGTCTTATGTCCTGCTATGTATTCCAAATGTAACTAATACTTTTGGGTGTCAGGGAAAATGTAAGGAGTAAAAAAAGTACATTATTTTATTTAGGAATGAAGTGGAGTAAAAGTAGAAGTTGTCAAAAATATAAGTAGTAAAGTATAGTAGTACTTAAGTATTTTCTGTGTATCTTTATTGAGTATTTTTATTTTTGTTTGCACTCACTACTGTAAGCCACTCTGGATAAGAGTGTCTGCTAAAATGTAAAGACCTGACATGTTCATGGGAGAGACCTTTGTTGCTAAGTCAGCTCTGTAAAACAACAGAGTTAAATACTGAAAGCATAGAGAAATGAGTCAGAGCTGACACGACCAGTGAAAACTTAGTTAAGTGGCCTGAGACACAGTCTGTAGAGGGTTAAGTCTTACCTTTCTCTGACAGAAGATGCAACCGTATTAGACCTTGTGGCATGCAGTGCAGTTGCTCATGGCCTCCCATACACAGTTCACACACATGCTATGGGAGAGAAAGTCGCAGATTTGAATCGAATTACAATCCAAAATGGGTAAATAATTGATTTGCAAATTAACTAGAGTGCAAATCAAGTGAGGCAGGTCACACTTAGCGTGACATAATAGAGGTTTGATTTGTTGTTACAGAGCCCCATGCGAGCGCTACCACACTACACGACTATCTCCACCACACTACACGACTATCTCTACCACACTACACGACTATCTCTACCACGCAGGTACACATGCATAGTTCTTTCGAGACATTTCCTCTGACGTATCACTGACATAGCCCACTTACTAACGACAAAAACCCCAACAACAACATCCCATCAAGAGGCGCCAGGGGAACCTCTAGGGGAACCAAGAGGCACTACATGTCACCGCTGACTTTGTTGTTGATATGATGCAAGGGTTATAGTTCCCTGTCTCTCTCTCCATCTAACAAAGGCTCTCAGGTGGTAGAAGGTCCTGCGGCTTCAAGGTTGTTTGATCCTTTATCTCCATATAGTTTATTTGTATCAAGTAGCAGGTGTGATATTTCAAACAGCACTGACAGTTTTATCCTCCAGGGAGAGACCTGGATGGAAAGGAACACAGCCGAGAGAAAGAGAGAGAGAGAAAGAGAGAGAAGAACGAGAGAAAGGGTGGGGTGACAGACAGACGGAAAGACAGACGGACGGAAAGACAGATGGACAGACAGACAGATGGACGAACAGAAAGACGGAAAGACGGAAAGACGGACGGACAGACGGAAAGACGGAAAGACAGACAGACAGTGGTTGTAAATAGCCAGGAGGTCAGAAATGAGGAAATAGGCATTGGGGACCGACCATATATTTATACCATGTATGGCCTCATAGAAATAACTAATTAGAGCAGGTGAGGTGAGTGAAAGTTTTCTCGAAAGGAGATAGTGGGAGCGAGAGAGAGGGTCCCTCAATGTACTGTACCTTGATGATGATCTCCGTGACTTCTGAAGCTCTCTTCCCCTGAGGCTCTTTTCCCCCGGATTTTCTGGGTGCTGGAATGATATCTGAATCTGGAAGGGCTGGGTGAGTGTACACTGAAGGAGGGAAGATCATTGAAGTCTAACTAAAATGAATCCAAACGAGTACAAAAACCTCCGTACATGCCCAGCATTTCCCCTAGGCCTTGTTCAATAGGCACAAAACAGAAGAAAACATCTTTCTGAAATGTTGTCATTCCCACAATAGCTGTCCTTCCGCAAACCTTCCTCGCCCCACACCTAATAACTCCTAATTCTAATTCCCTATTTTATGCTTCAAAATAAGAGTCGGAAAAAGGGGAAATGTGGGTGGAACTAGGAAGGAAATTAGGCCAGATAACAGCCTGCCCCACACATTATACAAATGGCACGGCAGGGAGGACGAGGAGGAGGAGGGGGAGAGTGGAGAGATACATCTGTGGTACAGGGAAAGGTATACAATGCCTTCAGAAAAGTATTAATACCCCTTGACCAATTCCACATTTTATTGTGTTACAGCCTGAATGGATTACTTATTTTTTCTCTCACCCATCTACACACAGTACACCATAATGAAAAGTGAAAACATGTTTTTCAACATTTTTGCTAATGTATTGAAATTGAAATACAAAAATGTGTCATTTACAAATAATCCCTTTTAGCAGCGATTACAGCTGTGAGTCTTTCTGGGTAAGAGCTTTTCACACCTGGGCTGTACAATATTTGCACATTATTCTTGAAAAAATTATTCAAGCTCTGTCAAATTGGTTTTTGTCAAATTGCTAGACAGGCATTTTCAAGTCTTGCCAGAGATTTTAAGGCGATTTAAGTCTAAACTGTAACTAGGCCAATCAGGAACATTCAATGTCATGTTGGTAAACAACTCCAGTGTATATTTAGCCTTGTGTTTTAGGTTATTGACCTGCTGAAAGGAGAGTTAGTCTCCCAGTGTTTCTAGGATTGCCTGTGCTTAGCTCTATTGCATTTATTTTTATCCTCAAAAACTCCCTTGCAGATGACAAGCATACCCATAAGATGACGCAGCCACCACCAGGCATGAAAATATTAAGAGTGGTACTCATTGATGTGTTGTGTTGTATTTGCCCCAAACATAACTCTTTGTATTCAGGGCATGAAGTATGTATTTTTTGTTTTACTTTAGTAAACAGGATGCATGTTTTGCAGTATTTTTATTCTGTATTGTATTCTTCTTTTCATGCTGTCAATTAGGTTAGCATTGTTGAGTAACTACAATGTTGTTGATCCATCCTCAGTTTCCTCCTATCACAGCCATTAAACTCTGTAACTGTTCTAAAGTCACCATTGGCCTCATGGTGAAAACCCTGAGTGGTTTCTTTCCTCCCCGGCAAATAAGTTAGAAAGGATTTCTGTACCTTTGTAGTGACTGGGTGTACTGATACATCATCCAAAGTGTAATTAATAACTTCACAATGCTCAAAGGAATATTAAATGTCTACTTTTTTATTGTTTTAACCCATCTACCAATAGGTGCCCTTCTTTGCGTGGCATTGGAAAACCTCCCTGGTCTTTGTGTTTGAAATTCACTGCTCGACTGAGAGGCCTAACAGATAATTGTATGTGTGGGGTACAGAGACGAGGTAGACATTCAAAAATCATGTTTAACACTGTTATTGCACACAGAGTGAATCTATGCAACTTATTATGTGACTTGTTAAGCATGTGTTTACTCCTGAACATATTTAGGCTTCCAATAACAAAGGGGTTGAAATACTTATTGACTCAAGACATTTCAGCTTTTCATTTTTTATTAATTTGTAAAAAAACAACAGAAAAATATAATTTCACTTTGACATTAAGGCATAGTGACATAATCTGAATTTAATACATTTTAAATTCAGGCTGTAAGACAACAAAATGAGGAAAAAGTTAAGGGATGTTAATATATATAACTTTTCTTCCCATCCACGACACCCTTTCTTTTTATTTTACAGTAGTTACATAGCAAGAATAAAGTCATTTGATATTTTGACACATTATATGTAGATACATAGTACTTATACCTAATACATTGTGTTTTCAGTCATAACTCATTATGAACATGAGCTTTTAAACCCACCCCTCAGGTACTCATTGTAAACAGCCCCTCTTATGATCTCAATGTGCCATATATTTTTCAACTGTGCTGTGATGTTTCACATACATTCTGAAAGTGTCTAATTGCATAGTATGTACAGATTGTAAGTTAAAAACAAATATTTTTACTAACAATATTATTACATTGTTGATTGATTGACTATTGGCTGACACCTTTCCTACGGGAACAGCTGAGCCGCTTGGGGAAGGTACACAGGAAACGCTGCCGCGCCGCTGAGACCGGTGTTAACTCCAACAAGCCTCTTGTTACCTTCAGCCTGCTACTCTGTGGCGATGTACACCCCTGTCCTGGCCCAAACACCACAAAGCAAGCTAAACAACTATGTCCAAACTGTGGTGAGACCGTAAGGAAGAATTCAAAAGCGATGACTTGTGACATTTGTGATTTGTTTGTTCACATAAAGTATGGATCTATCAACCCCTTTGTCATATGATTGAAGTTGTGAAGTCTCAAAGTAACATTTCGCTTGTTTGCAATGTATGCTGTTTAAATGCAGTGCCAAACATTGGGATACTGGACACAAGCAGGGATGATAAGTGCAATCTAGATGAGATGGTCGGTGTATCAGCAGTGGGCACAGAAAATGACATGTTTGACTGTTTCAATCGGAGAGGACTTCATTTCATCCATGTGAATGCATGGAGTCTGCTGCCGAAAATAGAGGAATTAAAACTCCTTGCTTCTAACACACGGGCTGCAGTAGTTACTGTGACTGAGACATGGCTCGATGAGTCAATTGAGGACGATAAGGTTGAGCTTCCGGATTATAGCATTCATAGAATTGACCAAAACCGAAACTGTGGCGGCGTGTGTGTTTTTACTAGGAAGGATGTGCATTTTAACCCTTGTTCAGATTTGAAAATGGATAGTCTTGAGTTTGCATGGGTAGATATACTTCTTCCTAAATGTTGTCCTATACTTGTTGGTGTGTGCTATCGGCCTCCTAAGCAGAATAATTGCTATGATTTACTTTAATCTAATTGCTGTGATCACAATGTATTCGCTGATAGAGAATGTATTCTGCATGGCAATTTTAATACAAATGTGCAGTTATCACCGAAGAAAAGTACACTGGTAAATGCCCTGTATAACTTTAATCAGTTATTTGGACTAAAACAACTGAATTTGAGCCAACCCGGGCGTGTATTGACAGTAAATCAACTTCGGATTTGATTATTGTATCAGATCAAGAGAACGTCTGTCAGTCAGCAGTCTTAAATATTGGTTTTAGTGATCATATGGTAACCTACTGTACCCGTAAGACATCCAAAAACACACTAGAGACAGGTAATATATACATGAAGGTACGGTCTATGAAACAATACTTAAAATAAAGTTTTGTAGAGGTCCTAAGAATTTTGGATTGGTCTCATGTACTAAACTGTGATGATGTGGATCAAGCTTAGTATCTTTTTAAATATCTGTTTCTGTCTGCACTCAACTCTCTGGCTCCAATGAAACAAATTTGAATCAAACAGCGATCAGAGAAATAGATCACTTCCGAGATCTTAGACCTCGTAAAAAAAAGGTATCGCCACCTGGCCAGGTTCAGAAGGACAAATCCACAACAAGATTATGACGGTTATATTAACTGTAGAAACCAGGCAAGATACAAAATGGATAAGGCCAAATCCCAACATTATACAGACGGCGTTAATGGCAATTTACATCAGCCTCGTAATCTGTGGAATATTTTAAAGGACATTGGCTCAAAAACTCTCCATAAGGTAAAATCCTCATCTCTCGTTAAGAAGGTACCCATCTGCTCTGGACACTATAGCCAGTCTTCCATTAACAACTTTTACCATAGCAAAGGTATCACAAATGATTTGTTTGTGCTGTGCATGGTAACAGAGGACAAAGTTAACAATCTACTGTGCTTAATGAGCACAAACAAAGCAACTGGGCTGGATAACCTCTTGCAAGATCCACAAAGGATAGTGCTTGTGTCACTGCTAAAATGATAACACATATTGTAAACCTTTTCTATTAGTAGTGGTACATTTCCCAAGGATCTCAAACAGCCCGGGTGGTTTCACTCCATAAGAAGAGCAGTAAAACAAAAGTAGAAAACTACAAGCCTGTGTCATTTCTCAGCACCTTATCCAAAGTAGTTGAGAGATTAGTTTTTAATCAACTTGAGGGACACCTTCTTGAGCACAAACTTCTTTATCTGGCTTTAGAACAGATACTTGCCTTATCCACCTTTTTGACCATATTAAGCAGGAAAGTGAGAAGGGGGAACTATAGAGGAATGGTCATGTTAGACTTGCAGAAAGCTTTTGACACTGTGGACCATGATATTCTCATGATGAAACTGAAATGCATGGGTCTAAATGATGTAGCAGTGAATTGGTTTAGGTCTAACCTGACCAAGTATGTAATGTTGGTGATGTTCTGTCAGAGGCAACAGAAATATCCTGTGGAGTACCACAGGGATCCATTTTAGGGCCTCTCTTATTTCTTATATACATTAATGATATGCCAGGTACAGTAAAGTGCAAACTCCTGCTTTATGCTTTATGATGATTCAGCCATACTGGTATCAGGGAAGGATACTGTTTACACAGAGGAGACCCTGAGTAAGGAATTGCATTTTGCTAGAGATTGGTTGTCTGACAACAAATTGCCACTACATTTGGGAAAAACTGAATCAATTTTGTTTGGAACAAATTTCTTAGGGCTGACAGGATGACTGTAAACTGTACAGGCAATGAGATTGAATCTAAAACAAGTGTATCTTATCTTGGTGCATCCCTGGATCAATCCCTTTCTGAAGACCCGATTGCTGCTATAATTCTTTCTAAAATGTCAAACAAATAAAAAAATGTACATCGTAACACTAGATAGTTTAACATTGAACACTGCTCGTCTCAACCTTGATTCAGTGTCATTTTGATTATGCCTGCTCTGCTTGGCATAGCGGGCTATCAAAAAAGCTGAAAAAGAGAATGTAGGTCATGCAAAATAATGTTATGAGGTATGTGCTGAATGTCCTCCCTACGACCCACATAGGGATACAGGAATTCTGGAAGGTGGGTTTGTTGCCTTTGGAGTCCAGAGTGGACCAACTGAAATGTAATCATATCTTTGACACCTTAAATGATCGTGTCCCAGGTTACATGAAAAACCACATTGATACAGTATGGTCTATAAAATCTTCTTAGGGCTAGTTAAGGTTAGGGAGAAGTGTAGTGAATAGTGTCACTTTTTAGGATGTCAATATAAATTAATGTATTTATGGTTGTTTGTAATTTTGTCCTGTCTTTCAGTCATCATGTGTTATTGTTTTTACCATCGAGGACCACTTTGGAATTAATCATTTCAAGTGATATCTGGGTCCACATTGTGCATTTGTTGTATATGTCTGTTGCCTAAAATAAATTCAATTCAATGGTTTTCCAAATCTCCCAACCGTGCTATTTGTAGGGTTAATTTTAGATAAATATTGTGTTTTTTCAGCCATCCTTGAACCTGTGACCAGAAACAACTTTCATAGGGGCAATACCAAAATAAGACATCCAATGATTCTGTCTCTTCGCAGCAAAATCTGCGGAGCTGAGATGGTTGTATGCCCCATATACAAAACTCTGTTTATGACAAGAATTTTGTAAAATAATTTTAATTAAACATCTTTAAGTTTATAATCAAGCATTGTTCATAAACCGTGTACCAAGGCCTCAGCACATTGAAAATCTCTTCTCAACTATTTTGCAACCTGTATGGTGTCACGGTCAACATTTTGCTCCTAAAGTAAAACTGATGTATTTTTTAATAAATTATAAAAAAAACAATTTAAAGGCACATTTTTATCTTCATTAAAGGGCAGACAAACAAGTTCCTACCTTTTCTCCCCCTTTCACTTGCCTCTTCCATTTTTGAGGTAATGCTGCAATCAGTTGGTTGTAATTTTGGATAGCAAACATTTCCATACACTGTATATATAAATTCTCAAAAGCCGTTTTAAAAATATTTTATGAATACCAATACCTGGATTCCTAGATTTTTCATAGTATTCTATTGTTTCAGGTACTTGTCTTATATTATCTCCAATGTATTGTCTATGTAAAAAACCTGTCTGAATAGGATTAATAATATCTGTGTAAGGGTTATCGTCCTCCTCTTCTGAGGAGGAGTAGCGAGAAGGATCGGAGGACCAATGTGCAGCGTGGTAAGTGTCCATAATGTTTTTTAATAAAGACAATAGAACACTCGAACAAAACAACAAACAATGACGTGAATATACAAAACGAAAACAGTACCGTGTGGTCCAAACACTCACAAGGAAAACAAACACCCACAACCCAAAAGTGAAACCCAGGCTACCTAAGTATGATTTTCAATCAGGGACAACAATTGACAGCTGCCTCTGATTGAGACCCAATACTAGGCCAAACTCAAAAACCAACATAGAAAAACAAACAGACTGCCCACCCAACTCACGCCCTGACCATACTAAAACAAAGATATATTAACAGAACTAAGGTCAGAACGTGACAATCTGACAATACTTTGTTAATTCTATGTATTTTTCTAGAACTTTTGCATCACAACACTGAAGTAAGTGTAAGGGGCCTTCTGTTTTTTAAATGGACTGTATCTTTATATTTACCACCTGGGTCCTGTTTCAGTAGTAGTGAACTCAAACCTTCCTGCTGAGTACCTGATAGTTGACCATTTTTATAGAAGTGGTTAAAACATGCTAATAGAGGAACTTTGAGTAGATCAAAAAAGGTTTCATCTACCTAAACTGGTATGCCATCCAGTGCTGGAGTTTTCCCTGGCCTAAGGGCTTTAATTGCATGAAGAAGTTCCTCCTCCACAATTTGGCCCTCACACAAGTCTTTCTGTTCAACTGTAAATCGTACACAATTATTAGGGGGGGGGGATCCTTACTTAAGTTAGTGGAAATGGAGGAGACGGAAATGCATATGCTTAAAGTACTTTGCTTCCTGTTTCAAAATATAATTGTGTGAATCATGGATGACTCTGTCATTTGTAAAAAGTTTCACTATTTTACATTCAATTCGCTTCATTTTATAATACATTATATCTGATTGTTCCCAAATAAGTTCCTCCATTTCTTTTTGATTTTCTTTTAGCTGTGCCTCCTTCTGATCCGTATCATTTTATAATACATTAGATCTGATTGTTCCCGAATAAGTTCCCCTAACTGCCTCTGACACTGTTTTTAGTTATATATGCACTGTTATTTCTTCTGTTCCCTTTGTTAATATGAACTCTTTTGACAACATTTTGGGGTTTTAAAGACCTCTAAAGGCACATTTAAAAGTGTCCCATACAATAAGGGAATCTACTGTACCTATGTTATGCAAGAAAAGGTGAGTTTTGAAATCCATTGTCTTGGTTAAAAGCAGGTTGTCATCCAGTAGGCTTTGATTCAATTTCCAATATTCTCGCCCACATGTAAAAAATTATGTAAGAGGTGTGAATACTTTCTGAAGGCACTGAATATGGATCAGAGGGATCCACAAGGCAGCACACAGTTGGAGAGATAAAAGCCCAACAGTGATTTATCTTCCTCCAACTATACCAGAGAGCAGAGCAGACAGAGAGCAACAGCAGGCTAAACAAAGAAAGCCCAACTAGTCTGGATGGAGATGGATCACTGAGCGTCCTCACATCCATCACAGCGCAAGAGCCCTAACAACACACACACACACACACACACACACTGCATAGATCTACACATGCAATGCATTAATTTAGCTATCTTTTAGCCTGTGCGCATGTGCTAATGCGTATGTGATGTTGGTCCACTAAACTGTTTGCAACCTGAATATAGATGGTATGTGAATCAGCGTACGTGAACGTTAGTTGAATATCTTGGACGCAGTCTCCAGTTCTTATTATACTTCAGTTGTGATACAATAAGGTAAGATTATGATTGTTCATTCCAAACAGAGTCTCCCCACCCCCCCTTAAAACAGCTGGGTTAAGAACCGTTACCCGCTACCACTCATCTTTGGACCTGCGGAACGCCTACCGTCTGCCGAGGATACGGGAAGGGGACGAGAGTAAGACAGCCTTCAACACGGCCAATGGACACTACAAATATCTGGTCATGTCATTTGGTTTGACCAATGCTCCAGCTGTGTTCTAGGCCCTGGTTAACGGCGTTCTCCGCGACATGTTGAACCAGTTCGTGTTCGTCTACCTCGACAACATGCTTGTTTTCTCCTTGCTCAGCCCAAGAACACATGCTCCATGTCTGACAGATCCTCCAGCACCTCCTGGAGAACCAGCTTTGTGTGAAAGCGGAAAAGTGCAAATTCCTTGGTTACATCATCGCTGCGGTAATGTGCAGATGTATCCCGGAAAGGTAAGTGCGGTGGTGGATTGGCCCCAACCTGCATCCATAGTGCAGCTACAATGCTTCCTGGGATTTGTCAATTTATATCGCAGCGTTATCCAGTGTTACAGCACCCTGGTTTCCCCCCTTTCTGCACTCACCTCTCCCAAGTTTCCATTCATTTGGTCCCCAGCTGCTGACCCTCAAGCACTGCTTCACCACAACTTCACCATAGTCCATCCTGACCTGTCCCGTCAATTTGTGGTGGAGGCCGACGCTTCGGATGTAGGAGTGGGAACTGTCCTGTCCTCCAGGCTTGCTGCAACCTGGTTTCCCATCTGACCCTGGTCTTTGTGTGACAACACTTTTGGTGGCTCACCATGGTCCCTGACATCTCCACGTTCGTCGCCGCCTGCACTATCTGTGAGCAGGATAAGACTCCTCGGCAAGCTCCAGCTGGCCTCCTTCAACCACTTCCTGTCCCTCACCGTCCCTGGTCACATATATCCCTGGACCTCGTCACTGGTCTCCCTCCGACTGATGGCAACACCCCTATCCTTAAAGTGGTGGGCCGGTTTTCCAAAGCCGCCCGTTTCATTCCTCTCCCCAAGCTACCCTCAGCCAAGGAGGCGGCCCAGCTCTTGGTGCAGCACGTCTTCCAGATCCATGGACTCCGGTGGGTACTCAGTTCTCATCCCAGTTCTGGCAGGTGTTTGGCACGCTCATTGGGTCGTCGGCCAGCCTGTCCTCCGGGTTCCACCCTTAGTCTAATGGCCAATTGGAATGAGCCAATCAGGACCTGGAAACGACACTTCGTTGCTTTCTCGCCACCAACCCCACCACCTGGAGCCAGCAACTTGTGTAGTTGGTGTACGCCCGCAACACCCTCCCCTGCTCAGCCACTGGTCTCTCGCCTTTTGTGTGTTCCCTAGGATATCAACCCCCACTTTCCAGGAGCAAGATGAAGAGTTCAGCACACCCTCGGCCCAGTTGTTCGTCCACCGCTATCGCCGTACCTGGAAGAGAACCCGGTCTGCTCTCCTCAGGACCACCTCCAAGTATTGACGCCAGGCAGACGGCCACCGGACAGCCACCAACCCCGGCTCTCCATTATCGTCTCGGGCAGAGGGTATGGCTGTCCACCTGGGATCTGCCCCTCCGAGTGGAGTCCTACAAACTTTCCCCCATTTTTATCGACCCTTTCCCCATCTCAAAGATTCTTAGCCCCTCTGCTGTTTGTCTTCTATTGCCCTGTGCCCTAGGTATACATCACACTTTTTATATGTCTAGGGTTAAACCTATGTCTCACAGCCCTGGACTACCGACCTCTGCCTGCCCTTGACCTGTTGTTTGCCTGCCCCCTGTTTTATAAAAAAAAATGTATGTTATTCAAAGTGTCTGCATCTGGGTCAAGACCAACAACACAAACAGACTATACAGATACAAGTAGTGAGTGGAGTTACAAATAGACTATACTAAACAAATTAAATATCTTTCTTACCTGTAATGAAATGAGTTCCACACACGTAGCTACTTGGACACCGGATCCCCACAGGGCTCTTCTCACAGCCTTTCAGCATGGTTTGTTATTTATGTTTAACAAAAAAATCTATGACGAAGTAGGCTCTTTTACAATGGGGGTTAAAAAAAAAATATTATTTTATTATTTTTTTCCCCAATTTGTGGTCGAGGGGAATTCCTTTTATTATTATTATTATTGTGGAATGACCACCAGAGGGCAGGCTGGGCTCATGGATATTAGCCCAACAAGGCATGGGAGACAAGGTAACCAGAGGCAATTAAGCACAGTTGACGGTACTAATGACATACTCTCCTTCCCCTATAAGAGAGAGAATGGAACCAGCAGAGAGGGGGGGGGGGGAAACTATCTCTGGAAGATGGCCACTGAGAGAGAGGAGCTATCCAGGAAGAACCACTAAGACGGTGACAATCCCGTGACTTTTTGTTGTAGCTTAAAGATAATCCTATTGTGTTCCTGTTTCATCTGGAGAAGAAGATGTATGTTTTTTTCCTTGGAAGATTTTCATTGATTATGTTGAAATGTTTTTGTTGACCAAATGCCCTCAATAGAGAACTGTGTTAAATCAAGAAAACCTACTCCTGACTCGTTTATTCCACCTTCCCGCTTTAGAGTGACGCCCAATTACTTGGTCCGCTCACATTATTATTATTATTATTATGAATATCGACTCGTAATATGGGTACACTCGCAATGGCTGCCTAGTAATGTGAGGCAATCATTTCCATGTTCAGTCAAATAATATTAACCAGAGTCATATACGTATTTAGAGAATTGGGCCAACTTTTTGGAATGTTCAATATTGTTCTAGTTCTAGACATTCCGTTGCATAGCATAAGCATGAAATATTCCCCATATCATGTTAATAGGGCGCAAGCATGGCTGCCATCGAATATTGAAATGTCATGTAAATGTATCGTAATGCTTTCTAGGTATAATGTATTCGACCTAGAATAAATACCTAATGTTAATAGGGAGCCAACATGGTCAGTGCTTTTCTCGGGACGTTGTTACCCTCTACCCTCACCTAACATCTACCCTTACCTTAACCATTTTTATGTCAACTTCAATGGGGTATGGACGTCCCAAGGATCCCGGAGAGCACATACTGATCCAGCTTGGCTGTCATAGAGTGGTGTCATGTAAAAATGTATCATAATGCAGAAAACTCAATGGGACAGCTCTCTAAATACATAATAATAATCATTTATTACATGTGTATTTAAAAAAAAAAGAAAACAAACAAGAAATACATCATAATGAGTAGCCTAGCTACAGTTAGCTAGGTCAACCAATAGAGGTCATGTCTTTAAGCGCGTGCATCCTCCAAAGATGGTGAGGGACAGTTCATGACTTGATCAGAGGAAGGTGGTTAGGGACATGGTGGATGAAGTGTCTGTTGACGATCTTGTAGACGACTACTCTAGGAACCAGTCGTGTAGCCGCTGGACTTCTCTTTCACAATGTATGGCACCCACTTGGGTGATGCCTTAGCGGCGCCAGAAAAGTCACCACACATTGTTGTGTAATAGCCAGTCGTCCTCACTATCAGCCCTCTGCCTCAGCACTGCATTTCTTTATCTCTCAATCCTCGACTTATCCTTCAAGCTTCAGGTGACTCTTCAATTTATGTTTTCTAAAGATAAGGAACCAGCAGCCAATTGAAACCAAAAAAGTTGGTACAGTGTCCAGATACATCATTCAAACAAAAACAACTAGACAGCTGGCTAGCCAAGCCAAAAAGAGTTGACCTGCCAGTCTATCTGCAAATCTGTGGGTCAAAATCACAAGAAATATTTAGAAAATATGCTATAAAACTCAATGTTATCAACAACAAAAAAAACAGATAAAAAAAACAATTAAAAACAACTAAATATGTACATATTTACAGGCGCTCTCTGCTTAGCCGTATACTAGGGTGTCATGGCTCTGATAACTGATGTGGCTCATGCAATGGAATGTATTTTTTTGTAATGTCAGTTAAGTTGAATCAAGAAATCACAGCACATATTTTAGCACATACAGTGAATGAGCTCCAAAAGTATTGGGACAGTGACACATTTCTACTCCAGCACTATGGATTTGAAATGATACAGTGACAATGAGATGCAGATAGTCAGCTGTAATTTGAGGGAATTATCATCCATATCGTGTGAACCATTTAGAAATGACAGCACTTTTTGTACATAGTCCCGTCCCCCCTCCCCATTTTAGGGGACCGAAAGAATTGGGACAAATTCACTTATATGTGTATTAAAGTATTTTGTCCTATATTCCGAGCACGCAATGACTACATCAAGCTTGTGACTCTACAAACTTGTTGGATGCATTTGCTGTTTGTTTTGGTTGTGTACAAAAAGTGCTGTAACTTCTAAGCGGATCACCAGATACGGATACCCTTAATGGTGAGCGTGGTCATTTGGCTGGCCATTTACCCTCATCCAAAATTCCATGACCGTCACAGCCATAGAGCAGGCGTGCAGTCGTGAGCGCGTGTGTGTGTGTGCGTGTGCGTGCGTGTGTGCTTGAGAGATCTGCAGGGAATACACCATTGTACTCACGCAGCACGGCTCCAGAAAAACAGCTATATTTGCAAATAGACTGATTGCGTGCAGTGTCCCGGGTCCCAGAGACCTGAGACAATTACTCACACTGTGTTGAAGGACAGGCTGTTTGTGTTGTGGCATCATAATACTGAATGATCTGAAGCCGTTCAAATATCTCTCATCGTTATTTTTGTTTTTGTCTTTGCACACCATATCAACAGTATGTTAAAGCGGCAACCCGCGGATGAAACAATAACAAACCCTGTTTCGGTAAAAAAGCAAGCTATGGGATGGTCCTGGAGAAATGTAACCACTCTCAAATTCATAGAGAGACCTACGGATGCAAGGACAGACCATCCATGATGTCAAGATTTAAGCTTTAGCTATGATTTGAGGCTACATAGTGTTTGTTTACATTCACTTTGTTTACACAAACATTGTAGTAAAACAAGACAACTGATCTGCTCAAGATTGACTATTGAATTATTCATAACTTTCTCTCTGCACTCGTGTGATTCATAGTTTGTACACTTTAAATGAAAGTCACTTTGGGGGGAAAGTGTTAGAGGTATTAATATAATAAATTACTCCGGATCGGACAGTCTGAAATACATTCCAATCACCAAACAAGGGAGAGAAGGTTGCAGGGTCAACAGGAGAGGGAGGGCAGATGAGTGAAAGTGATAAGAGTGAAAGAGACAGGTGGAGAGAGAGAGGAGGGGCGATATATAGAGGGATGAACAGAGTGAAAGAGAGAGCTGGGGGGGAAGAGAGAGTCATTTAACAAAGAAGAGTCTCATGGCAGCACAACATCATTCACTTCCTAGTTTGAAAGCGAGAGAGAGAAAGAGAGGAATAAATACTGGGACGTGAGCAATAAAAAGATGGGGGTGAGATGAGAGAGAAATAAATATGGAAGATACAGAAAGAGAGGGAAAGAGAGAGAGAAAAGTGGAAGAGTGAAAAAGAGTGAGAATAAAGAGAGTGTCGGAGGAAAAAAGTATCAGGAAAAAAGAAACATTTTAAGACTTACAACACAATTTCACACTAGGAATGAAAAACATAGAACACACAAGTCTATTCATATTTGGCCTTAAAAATACACTCTATGGGTCATTTCTGCTTGGCTGTCAATGAACTGTGTCACGCCCTAATCTGTTTCACCTGTCTTGTGCTTGTCTCCACCCCCCACCAGGTGTCTCCCATTTGTCACCATTACCCTCGGTGTATTTATACCAGTGTTTTCTGTTTGTCTGTTGCCAGGTTGTCTTGTCAAGTCTTATCAGTATGGTTTCCTGTTTGAGTTGGTCTAGTTTTCCCCGGTTCTGACCGTTCTACCTGCCCTGAGCCTGGCTGCAGTTCTGTAGCTCATTAACTCTGTCCTGGATTACTGACCTCTGCCTGCCCTGGCCTGTCCCCTTGCAGAATAAATAGCATGAGAACTGTGCTATACATCTGGGTCATATCCTGAGTAGTGATAAACTGAAAGACAAAGCAAGAAGGGCTTTTTACTCTATCAAAAGACAAATTCAAATTGACATACCAATTAGAACTTGGCTCAAAATATTCAAATCAACAATTGAACCATTGTCCTATATAGAAGTGAAGTGTGGGATCCGCTGACCAAACAATATATTTTTTAAAATGGGATAAACATCAAATTGAAATCCTGAATGTAAAATTCTGCAAAAGCATTCTTAGAATACAGAGAAAAGCCAAAAATAATGTGTGCAATTAGGCCAATATACAATTCTAATTAATATCCAAAAACAAACCATCAAAGTGATACATATATCCCTGAGATTACAAGGACCCAAAAATCATTTGAGGCAAAATACCGCAGTGTGCAATTTTCGCAGCAAAATGTGTGACCTGTTGCAATAAGAAAAGGGTAACTAGTGGCAAACAAACACCAAAATAAATAAAACCTAGGCCTATGTTTATCTGTTTATATCATTTCCCTTGTCATTTGTTCTTCTACTTTTTGCACACACAGGACAAGCTTTCGCACATATGCCAGCTTGCTGAGTGGACCCTACTGGAGCCAGGCAGTTATATAAGGTGCAAGTAGCTGAATTTGTCTGTGAGCCATTTTCTCTTCGTTTATAGGCAAATGTATATTTTATTTAGTGTATCGACCATAGACCTGTGCAGGTCCGGACCGATACACAAATTTTTGTGTTTGTTTTTGTATGTAGTTAATCATTTAACATTTCAAACGTCTTTCTCTTTTCAAACTTGTGTGTTTAATGTTCATTTATGATTGTTTATTTCACTTGCTTTGGCACTGTTAACATGTTTCCCATGCCAATAATGCCCAATTGGGGGCGGGGGGGAGGAGTGTGACTGACTGACTGACTGACGGGGCTTTTGAGAGGCGTGAAGATTGTGACCTCCACCTGTAAAGCCCTGGTGGGATTAGAGGATCAGTTTCCTGAAGATAGCGGTGCTATCTTCCCTGGCACAGTGCCCCACAGCCACCGGAGCCGAGGGAATAAAAGTCCAAACACTCTCCCGGGAGAGGAGAGAAATAGCACCCTCAACTAACTTCCTCATTGTTCACTTGAAAAAACACTGAGCTGCATCAGGGGGTGAGAGCAGGACTCCGACTCTGGATTACACAGTGCCCGCCTAACTAGGTAGTCAGAGAGAATGAAAAATTAGGATATGCCAGCCGACTAAAATGTACATGTCGATACAGCACGGAGAGCACTTCCGTTTACACTTTTGAGTCTCACACTAGCTTCTCATACAACTGAACCGAGACAAACCAAGCTGCACTGAGCTGACCTGGCTACGCATCTACCACAGCTTTGACATATACAGTACAAAGCAGACGTGACGGGCTAACACTTTAAAAATGGTGCTCCACTAAAGTCCAGAAGCAGCCTAGAGCCTGGGCTTAGTTGTGTGAAGGTTTCTTGGCTGGTGTGGGAACGTGCATGATGAGAACAGTGTGTGTGTGTGTGTGTGTGTGTGTGTGTGTGTGTGTGTGTGTGTGTGTGTGTGTGTGTGTGTGTGTGTGTGTGTGTGTGTGTGTGTGTGTGTGTGTGTGTGTGTGTGTGTGTGTGTGTGTGTGTGTGTGTGTGTGTGTGTGTGTGTGTGTGTGTGCGCACTCGCGTGTATAGGGGATCGTAACAGTACGTCAGAACAGCACTCTAAATTAAGAGGGGGCTGCACTATGCAGGGAGGGAGGAGGGCTCCTGGAGGGAGTCTCAGCAGGTAGGAGAGGGAGGGAACTGGGACTAAAGTTTATACCAGTACTTTAAAATGTATTTCTTTGCTGATCTTGTTCCCTTAGTGGACATTAATTTGAAAGAAACTTGTAAATGTCTTTCTATACTAGTCTGCTTCCCTCCTGGCCAATGATCTCATTCTGAAATTACTCCATATGGGGCAGCAATATAATGGTAACATGTTTAGTACATTTACTGTATAAGTATTCTTCCAATGAAGGTGAAAAATGACAAGAATGTTTGAGAGAATTTGGACATGGACTCAAAACAGCAAAGCAGGAGCAGCAGCAAAAATCTATACACTAATATCAACAGAGAAACTTCATTCACCTCTATCTTTTGAGACCTTTACGTTAACCTTCACACCTGGGCCCAAACTAACCATGCTATCCACATAGAGCAGCATCTAGTCTAGTCGGGCAGCTTTCAAGGACATAGCAACCTTACCATTCAAGGCTTCACACTAGCCGCTTAAGGTTAACGCTGGGTGCAGTCACACTGAGAGGACGCGGCTCACACCATTATGGCTGGCTGAGTAGAGGTAAGCTGCAGGATACCTATCTGACAGTCTGATCACTCACAGGGAGTGTGGATGGATGTACTGAACTTAATGTCGAGGCTCTGAATGGCAAACTCCAGTTATACTGGCCAAAGGGAATACAGTATAGACCAGGGTTACTCAACTCTTAGCCTACGAAGGTCCGGAGCCTGCTGTTTTTCTGTTCTACCTGATAATTAATTGCACACACCTGGTGTCCCAGGGCTCAGTCCCTGATTAAAGGGGAAGAATTTAAAAAATGCAGTGGAACTGGCTTCGCGGTCCAGAGTTAGAAAGAAACACAACGGCATACAAATAAATAGGAGAATATCAATCGGGTGAAGGGGAAATAAGGGGGATGGAAATATTAATTGAGGTCATCTTTTTTTGTGATACATTTTTTTTTTCATTTCATTCAAATTGACAGTGGTGCGGGTTGAGAGTTTCAACTTCCTTGGTGTCCACATCACCAACAAACTATCATGGTCCAAACACACCAAGACAGTTGTGAAGAGGGCACGCCAACATTTTTCCCCCTCAGGAGACTGAAGTGATTTGGCATGGGTCCCCAAATCCTCAAAAAGTTATTTAGCTACACCATCGAGAGCATGGTTGCATCACCGCCTGGTATGACAATCTGACCGTAAGGCGCTACAGAGGGTAGTGTGTACAGCCCAGTACAACACTGGGGCCAAGCTTCCTGCAATCCAGGAACTATATACTAGGCAGTGTTAGAGGAAGGCCCAAAAAATTGTCAGACTTCAGTCACCCAAGTCATAGACTGTTCTCTCTGCTACTGCTTGGCAAGCGGTACTGGAGCACCAAGTCTAGGTCTGAAAGGCTCCTCTAAGGATCCAAACATTTTTTTTTTTAAATTCACCTTAAATGACATACCCAAATCTAACTGCCTGAACTCAGGACCTGAAGCAAGGATATGCATATTCTTGATACCATTTGAAAGGAAACACTTTGAAGTTTGTGGAAATGTGAAATTAATATAGGTGAATATAACACAATAGATCTGCTAAAAGATAAAACAAAGAAAAAAACATGCCTTATTTTGATATTTAATTGTGTTACTTTTTTATTTTTTACTTTAGTTGATTTAATATTTTCTTAACTCTATTTCTTGAACTGCATTGTTGGTTAAGGGCTTGTAAGCAAGCATTAAAACCTGTTGTATTCGGCGCATGTGACAAATAAAATGTGATTTGAAAGAAAACAATGAGTCACATTAACCCTCTGTGCCCCCCACCCAGATTCAGTCATGAACTTAAACAAAAAAGAAAAGGGTAAGATACTAGACCTTTACCCTCAAAGCCACCCCCCCCCCTCAAAACTGTCCACAAGTAATGCCACTTAAGGCATTTTCTGCACTCAGAGAAAGTTTGGCGGTGTCAGCGTCAGGGCCCTGAATGTTGGTGGCGTTATTAACTGCGGCGTTATTAACTGCATCAATGACATGTAAGAGACCGCGGACATTGTCAAAGGCTAAACGTGTTTTTAGAAAGCCGGTTTGGTCGTGGTGAATGCGTTTGGTCAGGTAAGGTTCCAGGCGGAAGGCAAAAACTTGAGCCAATACTTTAATGTCCGAATTCAAAAGTGATATTGGATCATAACTGGAACATTTTGAGCAGTCTTTGTCTTTTTTGTTAAGTGAGATTAAAGCAATATTCTAAATTGATTGACAAAGACCCTTTTTTAGCTGCAGCATGTTCAATAGTAAAGGGCCCAACTGAGTCCAAAAAAATCTACACTCTGGGGGTATTCTGTCAAGATCAGGTGACCTCCCAATGTTCATAGCTTGTATGGCAGTCTTCTATTCAACTAGCGTAAGACTCCAGTGAGATACTGTGGTTATTAATTTTGGCTTGTGTAATCATATTATAATGCTAACCTGGATGTCATGCTGAATGTTTGTGTAATTGTCACAAAAACATAATGCACCTTTTGTAGAATAATGACAAGGTTACAATGCAAATGGCATGTGTAAAATAGTTGTTTTATATCGTTTTGGAACTAAACCACCCTTGCACTGCTTAGTAAAACCTTTTGCTTAGTTGTTTCAGTGGGCTGGCCCTCGTCATCTGCTTTGTAATCAAAGTATTCCCATAGTTCGCTTCTGCAGACAGTTTTGCCAACAAGTTGCAGGCATAGGAATGTTTTTGTTTGAAGAAGCCATGCTGTTGGCATTTTCTCTCTCTTCTTGCTTGCTTGTGCTGTCAGCTGCATACGCAGATGCAGCCTGGCTAACTACTGCCACCTTGAGAAGTTCGAGACAAATTATTCTCAATCTGTATATGACAAGAGAAACATTTGACAGAAGTACTGAAAGTATCAAAAATTCTAGTGCCGAAGGATTTTTCATTTTCATGTTCGAGTTTCAAAAAAGTACCGAAGTTATGGTACACCGTGCAACACTGTCACTATCTGTCTAACACACAGAGCAGAGGACTAGAGGACAATTGATCAACTTGCTTAAAATCAAATCAAACTTTGTCACATGAGCCAAATAGAACATGTGTAGTAGACCTTACCGTGAAATGCTTACTTACGAGCCCTTAACCAACAGTGCAGCTCAAGAAAGAGTTAAGAAAATATTGACCAAATAAATCAAAGAAGAAAAAAATAAAAAGTAACACAATAAAAGAACAATAACGAGGCTATTTGCAGGGGGTACGGGTACCGAGTCAATGTGCGGGGGTACAGGTTAGTCGAGGTAATTTGTACATGTAGGTAGGGGTAAAGTGACGATGCATAGATAATAAACAGCAAGTAGCAGCAGTGTAAAAAACAAATGGAGGGGGTGGGTCTTACGGCTTCGGGTAGAAGCCGTTAAGGAGCCTTTTGGTCCAAGACTTAGTGCTCCGGTACCGCTTGCTGTGTGGTAACAGAGAGAACAGTCTATGACTTGGGTGACTGGGGTCTTTGAAAAATGTTTCGCCTAGTATAGAGGTCCTGGATGGCTGGAAGCTTGGCCCCAGTGATGTACTGGGCCGTACGCATTACCCTCTGTAGCGCCTTATGATCAGATGCCGAGCTGTTACCATACCAGGCAGTCATGCAACCAGTCAGGATGCTCTCGATGGTGCAGCTGTAGAATGTTTTGAGGATCTGGGGACCCATGCCAAATCTTTTCAGTCTCCTGAGGGGAAAAGGTGTTGTCGTACCCTCTTCATGACTGTCTTGGTGTGTTTTAACCATGATAGTTCATTGGTGATGTGGACACCAATGAACCTGAAACTCTCGACCCGCCCCACTACAACCCTGTCAATGTTATTGGGGGCCTGTTCGGCACGCCTTTTCCTGTCGTCCACAATCAGCTCCTTTGACTTGCTCATATTGAGGGAGAGGTTGTTGTCCTGGCACCAGTTCTCTGACCTCCTCCCTATAGGCTGTCTCAACATTGTCGGTGATCAGGCCTACCACTGTTGTGTTGTCAGCAAACTTAATGATGGTGTTGGAGTCGTGTTTGGCCACACAGTCGTGGGTGAACAGGGAGTACAGGAGGGGACTAAGCACACATCCCTGAGGGGCCCCAATGTTGAGGATCAGCGTGGCAGACGTGTTGTTGCCTACCCTTACCACCTGGGGGCAGCCCATCAGGAAGTCTAGGATCCAGTTGCAGAGGGAGGTGCTTAGTCCCACCGTCCTTAGCATAGTTATGAGCTTTGAGGGCACTATAGTGTTGAACACTGAGCTGTAGTAAATGAGCAGCATTCTCACATAGGTGTTCCTTTTGTCCAGTTGGGAAAGAGCCGTGTGGAGTGTGATTTAGATTGTGTCATCTGTGGATCTGTTGGGGCGGTATGCGAATTGGAGTGGGTCTAGGGTATCTGGGAGGATGCTGTTGATGTGAGCCATGACCAGCCTTTCAAAGCACTTCATGGCTACCGATGTGAGTGCTATGGGGCGGTAATCATTTAGGAAGGTTACCTTTGCTTCCTTGGGCACAGGGAATATGGTGGTCTGCTTGAAACATGTAGGTATTACAGACTCGGTCAGGGCGAGGTTGAAAATGTCAGCTCTAGCTTTTAGCTCGATGCGAATGTTGCCTGTAATCCATGGCTTCTGGTTTGGATATGTACGTACGGTTTCTCGGGGGATGACGTCGTCAATGCACTTTTTCATGAAGCTGATGACTGAGGTGGTATACTTCTCAATGCCATTTGATGAATCCCGGAACATATTCCAGTCTGTACTAGCAAAACAGTCCAGCAGCGTGGCATCCACGTCATCTGACTAATTCTGAATTGAGTGACTCACTGGTACTTCCTGCTTTAGTTTTTGCTTGTAAGTAGCAATCAGGAGGATAGAATTATGCTCAGATTTGCCAGATGGAGGACAGGGGAAAGCTTTGTATGCATCTCTGTGTGTGGAGTAAAGGTGGTCTAGATTTTTTTCCCTCTGGTTGAAATGGCTGATTTTTTATGGAATATCTGCATAGGCGTACAGAGGCCCATTATCAGCAGCCATTACTCCTGTGTTACAATGGAACGTTGTGTTAGCTAATCCAAGTGTATCGTTTTAAAAGGCTAATTGATCATTAGAAAACCCTTTTGCAATTGTGTTAGCACAGCTGAAAACGGTTGTTCTGATTAAAAAACTAAATAAAACTGGCCTTCTTTAGACTAGTTGAGTATCTTGAGCATCAGAATTTGTGGGTTCGATTACAGGCTCAAAATTGCTAGAAACAAAGATCTTTCTTCTGAAACTCGTCAGTTGTAGCAGTATCCAGCTACAATAGTCATTTACAACATTAACAATGTCTACACTGTATTTCTGATTAATTTTGAATTATTTTAATGGACAGAAAATGTAATTTTCTTCAAAAACAAGGACATTTCTAAGTTACCCCAAACTTTTGAACAGTAGTATAGAAGCCACTTTGTATAAGCCAACCTACTTTGTATTGATATTATGGCCAATAGAGCTGTGTGTGATCTAAAAGAGAGAAAAAACTGTTTCGGGAACTTTTCCAGCCAAGTCAACAATGCAATGTCATAAATGTCATGAAGATATGGTCCAATATACAGTAAGTCTAAAATAAATGTGGCAACTTTTATACTGTTGATAAAACAATTCAAAAGACGTATGACTCCATTTTATTCGAGAGCACGATAGCAATCAACTGCCCCAACAAGGCAATTGAAATATAAAAAGAAGCAGACAAATGTGATAAGTGATAAGAAAAGCTGGAGCTGGATTGAGGCAAAGACGAGCTTAATTTCCCCTAACGCAATGTTGGACTCAGTGTGCTAGATACTAGCAAAGAACCTCTATTTTACCCACTGTCCTACAACAGGGGGGTATACAACTTATTAGGTGACCGAAAGCAGTTTTTCAGACAGTTTGTCCACTGACTGGCCTTCCAAAACTGTGTCAACAGCTACCCTGTGGTGCCATTTTGACAAGGTAATCACAGGTGATGACTGAGCAGGCTTTACCTTGTCCTCTGTCCTCTGTCTGACTCGTCTCTAAAGCCCCTGTAACACCTATTTAACGACTTACCTCTGAAAGATGGGACCCATTTCTGTCATTCAATAGGTTAAAAAGAGGACATCAGACACTCTTTATCCTCCACCAGACGCCTGCTGAGAGTCACTGTGAGGGATTTCTCTGCAGTGTCAGTGTGTGTGTGTGTGTGTGTGTGTGTGTGTGTGTGTGTGTGTGTGTGTGTGTGTGTGTGTGTGTGTGTGTGTGTGTGTGTGTGTGTGTGTGTGTGTGTGTGTGTGTGTGTGTGTGTGTGTCCGTGTTTGTGTGTGTGTGTGCCCGTGTTTGTGTGTGTGTGTGCCCGTGTTTGTGTGTAACTCATGTCACCCCCAGTGCCGGTCTGATGTTCTTGGGAGGTGGTTGGTCCTTTTTCTCTGGAGCGGTCGGCTGCTCGTTCTCCTTCTTGCACCTCTTGTAAGGGACAAGCAGTCTGACTGGACCCATCTGGACAAGAAGAAAAGGAGAAAGTGCAATGCTTGGTGAGCATCAACCGTGATACATTTTTCATGACTTCCATGATTTATTTGTGTGAACTGTTGGACAGGTTGATTCGTTTCTGTACAACAACAAAAAGAGTTTAGAGATCTTTAAGAAATGCTTAGACGGCTGAATGTTCTGTTTCATGTGAGCACAAGATTGCCTTTGCTGCAGATGGCAAAAGCAGCTGTGAAACAAAATATATGCTGTGTTGTAGAAAACTATTTCCCTCCTTATCTTACAAACAATAAACCAATGCCCCTGAGTCTGCCCTTTATGTCTGCCAGCCCAGAGATCTGTTATAGCCAGGACGTCGGAGGAAAAACGTGACAGACACACATGATTTGCTGTTGTTTGTCTACTTTCTGGCTGGATTGTCATGAATAAATTCTACTTACCATACTCATGTTTTCCCCTACATACCCTTGGTACTGTGAAAAAATATGACAGTGTGATGGGACATAATGTGAAAGGTGACTTTCACAACTAAGCTTTTAGAAGTGATCATCAATATCTACATGGCATGCAAACCACACACTGCTGGTCTGTACCAAGGGGTCCTGTATGTTACACCCTCTAACATCCTATCCCTTGAGCTTCACCTTGAGCTACCAGTATATTCAAAATACGTTCATTCACCGACATACTAGTCTCTGCAAAGTCAACTCGCTCATCAACGGGAGGTCGTCGCTGCAGGCCGCACAAGTACAGGAGGCAGCGTGGAGGTCGAGGGTGCGCTCCTGAGAAATCAATCATATCTCTGCTTTCTAAACAATCAGGTGCACACTCCGCTCCTTATGTATTTGGACAGTGAAGTGACAATGTTTCATTTGGCTCTATACCCCAGCATTTTGGATTTGAGATCTAGTGTTTCATATGAGGCAATAGTGAAGAATGTCACCTTTTTAATTTGAAATGAAAGCACTTTACACTATATATCTTGTCCCCCCCATTTGGACAAAATGCAGTCCCTCTTTAAATGACGTTCAGCTTATAAAGGCTTCATAAACTCTTCATAATGCCTTCATAACCACTACATAAATGTGTTACAAATCTATAAACATATGTCATGGTTCATAAATGTGGCATAACTGTGTGACATACAGTAATCACCGATGTCAAATGTGACATACCCACTATGTTAAATATGATATAACGTGCTTTATGAAGGTGCTGTAAGTATGGCACATGCTCTAAAGTCAAGTCATGTTAGTCACATTACACCTAATCTCATTCAGTTAGCTCTATCCGGAATCCTTGGGACATCCCTCCCCTAAACACTAACCTTAACCCCTACGCTTAATCATAACCATAACCCTTACCAAATCCTAACCTTAACCATTTTAAATTTCAACTTAAATGGAGTATTGATGTCCCAGGGATTCCGAATAGCAAGGACCAATCTCGTTCCCAGACACTTCTGCCCAAATGTGCAGAAGGTCTGGTGAACCAACGCATAAAACTTGGCCTTCGCTAGCCAATACAGAGTGCTTGGTGAATCTCCCGGCGCATTACTCATTGGCTTAAGCTACCAACCAATTATCTTCCACAACACTTTCCCCCATGTGTCTTGTATCATATTTGTCTAATGTCTTGGCAATAAAGAGATTGTGTTTGTAACTCTTATTGGGAGAGTTTTTCCCCCACAACCGCAACACATCCACCACAGATTTTAAGAGTGTAGTCTTTCTTTTTTCAGTGGAGCCATTAGCTAGCTAGCTATGTCCTTTGCTAGCTACCTGGAAGGTAGGGCCTGTTGTTTTTTTCTCCCTTGAGGCCAGGGGGAATGGTTTCCACTAAATAGCACCGCTATATTGTAAAAATGAATGAACTATTTTTATTTTTGATCTTAATTTAAGGTTAGCTTAGGTATAAGGTTATTGGTGTGGTTATGGTTAGGGTTAAGGTTAGGTGAAAAATAAAATGTTAATGGCCTCCTGAGTGGCCAGCAGTCTAAGGCACTGCATCCCAGTAATTGAGGCTTCACTACAGACCAAAGGTTTGATCCCAAGGCTGTGTCGCAACCGGCAGTGACCGGGAGTCTCATAGGGCATCGCACAATTGTCCCAGTGTCGTCTGGGTTAGGGGAGGGTTTAGCCGGGGGGACTTAACTGGGTTCATTGCACTATAGCGACTCCTTGTGGCGGGCCAGGCGCCTGCAGGCTGACTTTGGTTGTCATTTGAACAGTGTTTCCTCTGACACATTGGTGCGGCTGGCTTGGGCAGCTGTTAAAGAGCGTGGTTTGACAGGTCATGTTTTGGAGGACACGTGACTCGAACTTCGCCTCTCCTGAGCCCGTTG
This sequence comes from Oncorhynchus keta, assembly GCF_023373465.1. Classification (NCBI taxonomy): domain Eukaryota; kingdom Metazoa; phylum Chordata; class Actinopteri; order Salmoniformes; family Salmonidae; genus Oncorhynchus; species Oncorhynchus keta. The sequence continues at coordinate 14,309,079 of NC_068437.1, read as the reverse complement.
GGGAGTTTCAGCAATGAGATAAGATCACAATTGGATATCACGAAAAAGGGAGGTAAAATACAAAAAAGAAATCTGAATAAAAATGTGTGGCAATGGCCATGGTTCAGACATAATTATGACTTTGTGGCTGTGTTACTGAGTGATGACCGGGGGAATGTTTTTGCTAGCAAAGGAATATAAACGCAAAGATTTCAAAGACTTTACTGAGTTACAGTTCATATAAGGAAATCAGTCAATTAAAATAAACTCATTAGGCCCTAATCTATGGATTTCACATGACTGGGAATACAGATATGTATATGTTGGTCACAGATCCCTTTAAATAAAAGGTAGGGGTGTGGATCAGAAAACCTGTCGGTATCTGGTGTGACCACCATTTGGATCATGCAGCGTGACACATCTCCTTCACATAGAGTTAAGGATTAGGATTACCCCCTTTTTTTTAAATGCCTGTAGCTCAGGCCCTGAAGCAAGGATATGCATATTATTGGTACCATTTGAAAGGAAACACTTTGAAGTTTATGGAAATGTGAAAGGAATGTAGTAGAATATAACACAATAGATCTGGTGAAAGATAATACAAAGAAAGAAAATAACGTTATTTTGTATTTGTTTTGTACCATCATCTTTGAAATACAAGAGAAAGGCCATAATGTATTATTCCAGCCCAGGTGCAATTTAGATTTTGGCTACTAGATGGCATCAGTCTATGTGCAAAGTTTTAGACTGATCCAATGAACCATTGCATTTCTGTTCAAAATGTTGAATCAAGACTGCCCAAATGTGTCTAATTTGTTTATTAATAACTTCATGTTCAAAATTGTGCACTCTCCTCAAACAATAGCATGGTATTATTTCACTGTAATAGCTACTGTAAATTGGACAGTGACGTTAGATTAACACGAATCTAAGCTTTCTGCCAATATCAGACATGTCTATGTCCTGGGAAATGTTCTTGTTACTTACAACCTCATGCTAATCGCATTAGCCTAAGTTAGCTCATTCGTCCCGTGGAAGGGACACCAATCCTGAAGAAGTTTTAATCGGGTTGTTGATTGTGACCTGTGGAATGTTGTCTCACAATTTAGAGCAGCCTTTTATTGCCCACAGAACAAGGTGCACCTGTGTAATGATCATGCCGTTTAAATCAGCTTCTTGATATGCCACACCTGTTAGGTGGATGGATTATCTTGGCAAAGGAGAAATGCTCACTGACAGGGATGTAAACCAATTTGTGCACAAAATTTGAGAGAAATAAGCTTTTTCTGGGTATGGAAAATTACTGGGATATTTTATTTTAGCTCCTGAAACATTGAACCAACACTTCACATGTTGCGTTTATAGTTTTGTCCAGTGTAGTTAATCTCTGCACAGTAAATTAGTTTGTCAGCTAACTAGTCAGTTCAGTGTACTTTAGTGAGTAAAGTCAATCCCATAGAATTCTGTGGTCATTCAAAATCCCAATTTTGAATGGTTAATATCCTGTAATATGTTAATATGCTGTATGTACAATTGCCAGAGGACGACGTTACACCAAGAAGTACTTACCTTGATGAACATAAGGAACATCAGGAAATGTAAAGTGATTTCCTTCTGGAACCAAGTTGCATGTTGCTCAGTACACAAATACACACGCAACAACATAATGATCCATACCGTGAAGTGCTGGGCCCAGTCAGGTCTTTGACACATTCACCCACAGATCAGCCACAAAATGTTGCCACCATTGTAACAGGTTGTAATCAAGCCCTGGTCTCCGGCATGGGAACAGAAGAGTGATACCTGAAGCGGTAGTCTCAGTTTCTGTAGGACTACTCCAAATCGTCTTGGCTCTGACACACACGCAATAAATAAAGGTTAACTTGCTCGTTTTCATTGTACAGTGACACCAAAAGTTGGCATTTGATTTGCCCAGTCCACCACGTGTGCTTACTGTGCTACAGAAACACTGCATGCACACTGAATTAAAGGGTAACTACACAAAAAAATCTAAATTTCTTAGATTTTTCCCAGACCTCAAAAGTAGTACCCTGATGTGAACAAATAAAATAAAATAAATGGGCGGAAAACAAGAAGAAAAAAAAATGAAATCGGAAAAAACCTGGAAAAACAAAACCGAGAGAACTAAATTTGGAAAAAATAAAAACGGCCCTACCGCAATGTTTTTTTGCTGTGCATGATTGCCCATTAGAGCAGGTGTCCGCCTGCACCACAGCATTTTGGGGAAATTTGAGGTCAGGACCAGTATTGGCTCTTTTATTTGTCACATGTATTCCCGTGAAAAGCTTACTTAAAAGCCCTTAACCAACAATGCAGTTTTAGAAATTAAGAAAATATTTACTAACTAAAGTTAAAAAATAACATAAGTAACACCAAATAACAATAATGAGGCTAATTACAGGGTGTACTGGTACCGAGTCAATGTGCGGGGGTACAGGTTAGTCGAGGTAATTTGTACATGTAGGTAGGGGTAAAGTGACTATGCATAGATAATAAACAGCAAGTAGCAGCAGTGAAAAAACAAAAAAGGGTGGGGTGTCAAATATTCCGGGTGGCCGTTTGCTTAATTGTTCAGCAGTCTTACCCTAATCTGGGGGTAGATGCTGTTAAGGAGACTTTTGGACCTAGACTTGGTGCTCCGGTACCGCTTGCCGTGTGGTAGCAGAGAGAACTGTCTATGACTTGGGTGACTGGAGTCTTTGACAATTATTTGGGCCTTCCTCTGACACTGGCTAGTATAAAGGTCCTAGATTGCAGGAAGCTTGGCCCCAGTGATTTACTGGGCTGTACGCATTACCCTCTGTAGTGCCTTACGGTCAGATGACGAGCAGTTGCCATACCAGGCGGTGATGCAACCGGTCAGGGTGCTCTCGATGGTGTAGCTGTAGAATCTTTTGAGGATCTGGGGACCCATGCCAAATCTTTTGGATTCTCCTGAGGGGGAATAGGCATTGTTGTGCCCTCTTCACCCCTTTCTAGGTGTGTTTGGACCACAATATTAAGTTGTTGATGTGGACACCAAGGAACTTGAAACTCTTAACCTACTCCACAACAGCCCTGTTGATGTAAATGGGGGCATGTTGGGCCTCCATTTCCTGTAGATCCATGCTTGGACCATCCTAGAAATGTTTTAGCGTAATATATTATAGAATAACATATGCCATTTAGCAGATGCTTTTATCCAATGTGACTTAATCATTCATGCATACCTTTTTACGTATGGGTGGTCCCGGGAATCAAACCAACTATCCTGGTGTTGCAATGCTCTACCAAGATGCCTAACAAGGTTAGAAATGCTTTCTGAATCATCAATTTAATATGATTTATTAAATCCCAAGATCTGTGCCTCAACACAATCCTATCTTGGAGCTCTACGGACAATTCCTTCGACCTCATGGCTTGGTTTCTGCTCTGCCATGCACTGTCAGCTGTGGGACCTTAAATAGACAGGTGTGTGCCTTTCCAAATCATGTACAATCAATTGAATATACCACAGGTGGACTCCAATTAAGTTGTAGTAACATCTCAAGAATGATAAATGGAAACAGGATGCACCTGAGCTCAATTTCGAGTCTCATAGCAAAGGTTCTGAATACTTATGTAAATGTGATATTTCCGTTTTAACATTTTTATAAATGAGAAAAAAAAGAAAAAAAACTGTTTTTGCTTATTCATTATGGGGTGTTGTGTGTAGATTGATGAGGGAAAAAAAACACTTTAATTATAAAATTGATTAGACTGTAACGTAACAAAATGTTGAAAAAGTGAAGGGGTCTGAATACTTTCCGAATGCACCGTACAGTGTATTCAAGTAGTGTGGTTTGGTCCCACATTTCTAGCACACAATGACTACATCAAGATTGTCTCTACACACTGGTTAGATGCATTGTTTTGGTTGAGTTTTTGATTATGTTTTGGTCAGATCTTTCTGAGAGATGTATCTGAACACTTTAAATTAATCCTGATAATGCAAGGAATTAAACATGAAACTGCTCGAACTGTTTACACCCCTCTTGTTGGTGGAGAGAACATTATGCTGTTTGAAAGCACATTTTTTGCACTTCTACACATTTTCCCATGTGGCAGAGAGAACATGTTGCTGTTTTAAAGCTCATTTCCTGCGTGTTCATGTGTGTTTATATTATACCAGGGGTTGAAGAGTTCCAAAAATAAATAAGAAGTGCCATCAGAGACTGTCACGACTGACAAGACTGTGGGCTGAGTGGGTTGGCTTGTTCACCTGGATGAGGCACTGCAGTGGACGCCCTGCATAGCGGATGCTTCACTTCAAATCCTTGCCGCTCGCCTGTCCTGACATGCCCTCAAACTCAGTGGGCCTGTACCAGTGGAATGGACAGGCGGCAGAGACAAGACAAGCGAACATGGCAACAATTATTTAAATGGAGATAGGCATCATTCACCTTAACCCATGTATTCTCAAGATGAGTGAAGAATATATGGCTTCTTTCAGACAGCTTTTATCAGCTGGGTTTCTTAAAAATAGTCAACTCCATAGCGGCGAACCTCTCACCTCTTTCACTCCTATTCCCTGCCACTCTTCAACTTTGTCTAAAATCAAATCTGTGTTTACACTCGTTTCTACTTCCAGTTGTGATACTACAATTACTGGTAATCAGTGTGGCCACGGTCTCCAGCCAGAGCAGGGGAAAGTAATGGAGCCTAAACTGTCCTGATCTTTAAACGAAGAGCTCCACTTTGTGGCCACACCTACAGCTACATGAGACCAGTCTAATCTTGTACAGCATGCCGCTGGTGTTCACGGAGCACACTGGCAGCTCGATGTTCGTACGCGAACAAGTCCCAGTTGTGCTTGGAGCCATTTTTCCCATGCCCTAAGGTCATTGGAGGAGAGGGAGTCTGGGGCCCTGGGATTGACAAGATAATACACAACACTTAAGTTACCATGACATCTGATATTTATTTTTGTAACTGAGATTCCCTACAGCATACCAGAGGTCATGGCGGCTGCAGCGTTCTTCTGTCCTGTTGCGTCCACTATGCTCCCATGAGTGTGAACCACTATCAGAGTGGCCTTCTGGGGATTGACACCATTGCCCATCTGTAGGGTGTTCCTGCCAGTCTGTCATGTGAGGGAGGAGCAGAGAGAAACATTACATTGCACAGTCTGTGCTGCTGGGGACGTTGTGTGGCATATGGTTCTGGTTTTACATGGTCTGTTTCTTTTCAGATACAGTGGCTTGCGAAAGTATTCACCCCCCTTGGCATTCCTCCTATTTTGTTGCCTTACAACCTGGAATTAAAATAGATTTTTTGGGGGGGGGGTTGTATCATTTGATTTACACAACATGCCTACCACTTTGAAGATGCAAAATATTTTTTATTGCGAAACAAGCAAGAAATAAGACAACATTTTTTTACTTGAGCGTGCATAACTATGCACCCCCACAAAGTCAATACTTTGTAGAGCCACCTTTTGCAGCAATTACAGCTGCAAGTCTCTTGGGGTATGTCTCTATAAGCCTGTCACATCTAGCCACTGGGATTTTTGCCCATTCTTCAAGGCAACACAGCTCCTTCAAGTTTGATGGGTTCCGCTGGTGTACAGCAATCTTTAAGTCATACCACAGATTCTCAATTGGATTGAGGTCTGGGCTTTGACTAGGCCATTCCAAGACATTTAAATGTTTCCCCTTAAACCACTCAAGTGCTGCTTTAGCAATATGCTTAGGGTCATTGTCCTGGAAGTTGAACCTCCATCCCAGTCTCAAATCTCTGGAAGAGTGAAACAGGTCTAACCCTAACCCTTCCCTCAAGAATTTCCCTGTATTTAGCACCATCCATCATTCCTTCAATTCTGACCAGTTTCGTAGTCCCTGCCAATGAAAAACATGGATGGTGTTCTCGGGATGATGAGAGGTGTTGGGTTTGCAGCTCATCCCTGATCTGTACTTCTCCACAACATTGTCCCTGACCTGTTTGGAGAGCTCCTTGGTCTTCATGGGGCTGCTTGCTTGGTGGTGCCCCTTGCATAGTGGTGTTGTAGGCTCTGGAGCCTTTCAGAACAGGTGTATATACATACTGAGATCTTGTGACAGATCTTGGGCTTTATTTAACAAATTATGTGACTTCTAAAGGTATATGGTTGCACCAGATCATACTTAGGGGCTTCTTAGCAAAGGGGGTGAATACATATGAAACAAGTCATTTATTTAATTTCACTTCACTAAATTGGACTATTTTGTGTATGTCCATTACATGAAATCCAAATACCCCAAGTATGGGGTAAGTTGAGCCGCGGGACAGGAGAAGTTAAGCCGCTTATATATTGCTGTACTGAATGAAATATTACCAATACCTTTTTAAAACCATGTCTATCTTTATTTCTCAAACACATTTCAATATAATCACTTTTTGTCTTTTAATAATTTTAAGCACCTTTAACACCGAACAAACTTTTTTTAAACACTTTTAACATAGGCCAGTCCCTGTTGTTACCTTATGTCCCAGTAAGAATGCCTTGCATTACATCTGGGTATAAAATACTTCTTATTCTTCTTCTGGGTATAAAATATAATTTGCTCAACTTACCATTGGCTCAACCATTGGCTCAAATTAACCCAACATTTTTACTATATTAGCCCTTACAGCTACAAGAATGCACTTTCATGCTAGGTTTAGGACCTACTATGGAAGCTTATATAGACCCCAACTGATGTATAGAACAATCTTAAAATGATCTACTTTGGTTTAGATTCAAGTATCATTAAACCTCTAACACAACCATTTAATTTGACTTGGTGAAAATTTTGCTTACAGGCCACTCTCATCTTTTTAAGTGGGAGAACTTGCACAATTGGTGGCTGACTAAATACTTTTTTGCCCCAATGTATGTGTTAATTGTAGGAGTGCCCATGGGGCTGGGATTCAGAAGTGTCCTGTGCGATAGAGGCAGGTTGAGGTTGCTATGGTGGGAGAAGAGCAGAGGGTGCCGTATGCTGAAGCAGTGAAGAAAGTAGAGGAAGATGGATGAAGAGGGAGGGATCCTGAGAGGATTCATGTGAGTAGTAGATCTGTATGCCAGTATCAACGAGTGATATATATGCTACAGTAAGATTGGCTTTTTAACGTTCATACACATGGTTATCAACTCTACTGCAGGGATGGAACATAAGTCGCAGAAAATAGAGGATGTGGTGACAGCTGTGGAGGAGTATTTGGGTGTACGAGATCTGACATCAGAATAGTTACAGTGTGTTGAGTGGTGGTGTCCTGTCCTTCCAGGCCGTTGGCCTGAGGTGGGACCAGATAGTTTAAAAAAGTGGATTAGTTTGGTCGGTTTTTAACAAGCGTAGGGTTAGATGGCAGGGTATTTTTTATTGAATTGTTTCATTGTTTTCCCTTTCCTTTTTTTCCATGCAAAGTATAAGGGATTTATACCCCAGTCTAGTTGGTGGCGGTAACGCAACATTTATTGGATGCCAACCGCCATAGGTCATTTTGGCTCCCGAGTGGTGCGGCGGTCTAAAGCACTGCATCTCGTCACTACAGACCCTGGTTCGATTCCGGGCTGCATCCCAACTGGCCGTGATTGGGTGTCCCTAGGGCGGCGCCTAGCGTCGTCCAGTTTAGGGTTTGGGCGATGTAGGCCGTCATTGTAAATAAGAATTTGTTCTTAACTGACTTGCCCAGTTAAATAAAGGTTTTTAAAAAACGAATCAAAGAAATAAGACATTTAGGGTGGAGCTAGGTATGCCATACCTCTGTGTAGGGGTGTGGCGAGTTGTCGGACAAAAAGAGTATCAGAAAGGTGCAATATGCAGAAATCAATCTGCTATTTCCTGGTTGCTAAAATTCTAATAGTTTGCCTAATTTCAGTTTATGTGGCAAAAAAAGCAATGTACAGTGTAGATAATCATTGTACCATCTAAAATATATTTTTCAATAACCAAAAATATTGTGTATTCAGCTGTTTGAATCTGGTGTACAAAACCGAAAGTATAAGAAGCAAAAACTAAACTTAATCGCAGGACGCATAGAAATAGTGCACAGAACAGATCTACAGCTTCTTAGACTTGCTTTTAATGATACTGAGATCTATAACTGACATTTCTATCTGAATTTGGTCAGGTCGCCCAAAACTTATATTGCACCTTTAACGGATATGGGCAATTGTCCTGATAGGATTATGATTAACCTGAGTATATTTTGTTATTATCCGTGATTCGGTCTAATCATCAAATCAAATCAAATTGTATTGGTCACATACACATGGTTAGCAGATGTTAATGCGAGTGTAGTGAAATGCTTGTGCTTCTAGTTCCGACTATGCAGTAATATCTAACAAGTAATCTAACAAATTCACAACAACTACCTTATACACACAAATGTGAAGGGATGAATAGAATATGTACATATAAATATATGGATGAGCGATGGCTTGCGGCATAGGCAAGATGCAGTAGATGGTATAGAATACAGTATATACATATGAGATGAGTAATGTAGGATTTGTAAACATTATTTAATTAAAGTGACTAGTGATACCTTTTATTAAGTCCATTTATTTAAGTGGCCAGAGATTTGAGTCTGTATGTTGGCAGCAGCCTCTGTTAGTGATGGCTAAGTCAAATGGTGAGGATGTTTGCTGGGAAGCAATTGAGAGAAATAGAAATGGCGTATTTTTTTAGGCATTAACTCCACCATGGTTCGTTGGACAAAGACTATAGGGACATTAATGGTGTTTTTGTGGGGGTTTTGGATAAAGTAAGGTCCGTGGTAAACACAGGCTTAAGAGATCTTATACGTTTGGTTCTATGAGATCATCTTCATCAGTTAACATCACTTTTTGTCAATTTTGAAGCATTTATATAATAATTCATAAAGGTCATGTTAACTGACTGGTATTATCTCATAGAACAAAACAGATAAGATCTAAGCCTTTGTTAGCCTCAGACCTTAGTTTTGGATTTTACCCGAAAACCCTTTTCTTTCATCTTTAATTCCATAGGGATGTCTGAACGAACTTGAGGTAACTAACTCATTTCTGGGTTTTAGGGACTACAAGCTGGCGAGCTCTATGTGCATAGATAGTATTTAACAAGCGGGGTGAAGGTAGGGAAAACACATTAAATGCTGATGTGCATTCTGACTGAGTGACAGCAAACAGCCAAAGTTGAGGACAGCAAAAGTTGAGGACAGCCAAAGTTGGACACACTCACAGTTTCAACAAGATTCCACAGCCGCAAAGTCAAAATTGGCTAGATTGTACAAATTCATGAAAACAAAAATGTTCTTCATTTAAGATTATGGTTAGGCATAAGGTTAGCAGTGTGGTTAGGTTTAAAACCACATTTTAGGAAAATAAAGTGATGAATGTGCGGGATTTATCCATAATTGTGACTGTGGCTGTGGAAGCTTAATGACAACCCACACACACCCCTTCACGCGCTGCTCCTAATCTGCAGCTTTTTTGGTCTATAAACGTGCAGGGAACTAGGTATTTTGCCAGCATGTGGAGTGTTTGGTGTGTAATTTTCCAAACAATCAGCGGCTTTAAGGAGAAGCTCTGATATACACTTGTGGTTTTCATCCATTGTTGAGCAGAGTAGCTACTTAAAAAAATAGGTCCACGCTAGATGCCGTTGACTTGAGCAATATTTTTTTACTTTAGCCAATATGTAACATAGAGATTTGCAGGCCACTAGCAGAGGCCAATCTGAGCATGTCATACTCTTTTTGGCTAGACAGAATTAAAAAAACATTTGTATTTATTTGACTGAGAACACATTCTCATTTACAGCAACGACCTGGGGAATAGTTACAGGAGAGAGAATGGGGGGGGGCTCAAGATAATGTATTTTTACTAAAGAAATGCATATTGTATCCCCCTAAAGTCTAAGGGCCCGGGGCTGGGTTTCTACTAGCCTCGTCGAGAACCAGGCTTCTCTAATAATACGGGTAAGCCTGGGGAAGTACATGGTAGAAAAATGGCTAAATAGTGGTGTAAATTAGTGACACCTCATTACACATCATTTGTGAGAAGACCGATTTCCGAGATGTCCCCTGATCTGGTAAACACTGCTGTAGCTCGGCCACCTGCCACCGCAGATGCGGAAGATCGGCATGGGCGGATGCGGTGGACTGAGACGCAGCCCATGCTAAAAATGTCTAACTTAAACAGACAGATTGATGGTATTTTTTCAAATGTATTTATTATGCCTTGAGTGGAGAATGGGGGGGGGGGCTCAAGAGGATAAATTACTTGAATATTATTTATTACATTTTTTTTTTTTTTTTTTCCATGCCCAGCTCATGATGCCCCTTGATGATGAGGCCTGGGGCAATTGCCTCTTCTGCCTAATGGTAAATCTGCCAGTGGTCACTACTTTTGCCTTACAATCTTGCTCAAGGGCTTTGAACCAATGACCTACTTGACCTTGCCAAATAGAATTGAAAGACATATCCCTTGCAATTATGGAAAGAGTGGCCATGAAACAAAAAAGGCCATGAAATTCAGAAATATATCATGCGATGAAGCACCATTATGAAATGGTAAAAGTTCTAATGAAAAAAGCCATTTTATTATTAAATATTGTAACATTATTTTGAAAAGTGACAAAATCTCATTCAATATTCTAGAATCATTTCACAATAAAGTCTTACATTTAATTATGTATTCATTCAGTTATGTATGATTTTTTAAATTTCATCTGGACTGTGTGGTATTTCATTATTTATATTTCATTTTGAGTACTTTGGTCTTTGTTACGAATCCCTTTTGGCCCGACGGTCTAGGGGGGATGGTAATGAGACCCGTAACATAACTCATGCAAATTATTATTGTGACAAAGTAAAAAGTGTGAACGAAATAACCACGACAACAGAAATCTACCGTCAAACTCTAGGTTTATTTATAAACACACGGTAATGGGGGGGGGGGAGCAGGAAAAGGGGCTGAGCTGGACCCAAGGAAAGAAACAATAAGTATACAAAAACACACCCCTAAGCTAGACTAGCCTACTTTAACAACAGCTAACTAACTAGCCAAAAATACAGTGGGTGGTCCGCCCAGTTCTAACTAGTGTATTTAACAAAGTTCACCTACGGGTAATGTATGCCCATGGGCGACTTGTCTTGGTTTCCCCCTTTTCCCACCAGCAACAAACAAATACCATAACCAAAAATAATACTCACAGGTGATGACAAAGTGCTATGAAGTGCTTTAAACAAAAGAGAGGTTAAGACACAAAGCGAGAGTGAAACACAGAGACCTACAGACATGGCATTTACAGAGAGATTGAGCTGAGCTGAGCTCTAGAACAAACAAATGATGGGGTTTTTAAACCATGGGGAAGGAACTGTGATAGGATAGGAAGTAGGAGGAGGTGTGTCTTTTGATTGTTGACTGATTGGGGAGTGATGGTTTTCACCTGTGAGGGGAGAAGGAGAGAAAAGAAACACACACACACAGGATACACACACACACAGGATAACTGTATCCGTAACAGTCTTCCATAGAAATTAGGCTACTTTCATTACGTAAAGATTGCTGACATGGCCTCATACAACACTAAATTCATGCGCCCAGGTAGCAGGCCTAATTTTACCACCTACACCTGGAAAAATCTCAATTCCATTTCCTTGATTCCTTGCATCCTCATACGTCTCGTGCTGCACCGTCGGAACTAGAAGCACAAGCATTTCGCTACACTCGCAAAAACATCTGCTAACCATGTGTATATGACCAATACAATTTGATTTGATTTGAGAGACAGCTAAGCCTGACTTTCAAGCTGGTTGGCAGTCTGGCTGAGGAGTTGGTCCATACCATTTCTCTCATCAGCCTCAGAAAGAGTTCAGAGGCACTGAACAAGCTCCAGGCTGTGGGGGACAAAAACATCATCGCTAACCATCTGTCTGAAAAGGTGAGAACGTGTGGAGTCAAGTTGGAGGACATAACAATGAGCATTGTTCCTTTCCAGGAGTCTACCTTAGTAGACGTAGCGAGGATTTTCAAGGTGTTGACTGAGGAGAGGTTGTGTGACTCATCTCTGAGGGATTTGGCTTACCAGACAGCTCTAGCCACATACAAGCACAAGACAGTGGTGAAGAGAGTTTAGAATAATAATACATACAGATGGAGCTGCTTGGACAGGAGGCTACGAGGGTCTGCGGGCCTCAGATTGAGGAAACAGTTAGGGGGACGTGTTTCCCTAAGTAGTCCCTGTCAGGGCTTTGCTCCATCTTCCCACTGCACCAAGGGAGCACAGCTTTACAAATATCAGGCCTTCCTTACCAGACAGGAAGTGGTCACGGTCCGCCCTGCTCCTTTACGTGATGACACCTCCATATATTCCTACCCTTCTCACTCGGAGATCAGTGCATCCGAAACGATTGGCTTTGAACCAATGACATCTTTCCCAGCCTCCTGCTCCAATGAATTTGGAGCCTATCCAAATTGTGGTAATTCCAAATTGTTTTTATTTATTTTTTATCCACCTTTATTTAACCAGGTAGGCTAGTTGAGAACAAGTTCTCATTTGCAACTGCGACCTGGCCAAGATAAAGCAAAGCAGTTCGACACATACAACAACACATGCAATAAACAAACATAGTAAGTAATTACAATATAGCAATTAAACACTGGAATGGTAGGGTGTGCAGAAGATGGATGTGCAAGTAGAGATACTGGGGTGCATTGGATGGGATTGGATGGGCTATTTACAGATGAGCTATGAACCGGTGCAGTGATCTGTGAGCTGCTCTGACAGCTGGTGCTTAAAGCTGTGAGGGAGGTAAGAGTCTCCAGCTTCAGAGATTTTTGCAGTTTGTTCCAGTCACTGGCAGCAGAGAACTGGAAGGAGAGGCGGCCAAAGGAAGAATTGGCTTTGGGGGTGACCAGTGAGATGTACCTGCTGGAGCGCGTGCTACGGGTGGGTGCTGCTATGGTGACCAGTGAGCTGAGATAAGGCGGGGCTTTACCTAGCAGAAACTTGTAGATGACCTGGAGCCAGTGGGTTTGGCGACAAGTATGAAGCGAGGGCCAGCCAACAGGAGCACACAGGTCGCAGTGGTGGGTAGTATATGGGGCTTTGGTGACAAAACAGATGACACTTTGATAGACTGCATCCAATTTGTTGAGTAGAGTGTTGGAGGCTATTTTGTAAATGACATCGCCGAAGTCGAGGATCGGTAGGATGGTCAGTTTTACGAGGGTATGTTTGGCAGCATGAGTGAAGGATGCTTTGTTTGCGAAATAGGAAGCCAATTCTAGATTTCATTTTGGATTGGAGATGTTTAATGTGAGTCCGGAAGGAGAGTTTACAGTCTAACCAGACACCTAGGTATTTGTAGTTGTCCACATATTCTAAGTCAGAACCGTCCAGAGTAGTGATGCTGGATGGGCGGGCAGGTGTGGGCAGCGATCGGTTGAAGAGCATGCATTACGGTACATATACACAAGGCGAAGGGTGGATTTACTTTGAGGGTTATGTCTCGGGATACGGCGCCCACATAAAATGAGTCTTAACGTGAGAGACTACAACTGGAGAAGAGGCTTCAAATGGATTTGATTCGTGAATGTCAGGAGATGAAAAAGCTTGAGCAACAACATTTGTTACAAAAACAATCTGCCAATCAACCCTATACTCCCGCAATGCCTCACTGCTTTCGCTGCTCCAGTTCAGGTCCACCTGTACATTTGTCCAATATTGGTGCTTTCAAGACAACTGGGAACTCAAAAAAACTGAGGTCAAATCATGAAATCAGTGATCTTCAGGTCAGAAAATCGGCACTCTAGAAAGATGCCAGAGTTTCCCAGCTTGGAATTCTGAGATGGATGACCGTTTTTTTCCATGTTCCCAATAGGAAATATCCTTATCCAGACTGTTCGCTACATCATGATTGGGAATGACTCTCAAATGACTGTGCCGACTGGGCACAGACATCAGTTCAATGTTGTAACGGCGTTCTTCGTTTGTGGAAAGAGAGTCGGACCGAAATGCAGCGTAGTGGTTACTCATGACTTTAATAGAAAGCGATACATGAAATAACGATACAAAATACAAAACAACAAACGGAACGTGAAACCTAATTACAGCCTATCTGGTGAAACTACACAGAGACAGGAACAATCACCCACAAATTACAAAGCGAAACCAGGCTACCTAAATACGGTTCCCAATCAGAGACAACGAGAATCACCTGACTCTGATTGAGAACCGCCTCAGGCAGCCAAGCCTATACAACACCCCTAATCAGCCGCGATCCCAAATACTACAAACCCCAATACGAAAATACAATAACATAAACCCATGTCACACCCTGGCCTGACCAAATATATAACGAAAACACAAAATACTAAGACCAAGGCGTGACAAATGTCTAGTTATGATTTACATTAGTTTGAGTTGTCAACTAATGGGAATTAGTTTGATTTAGGTCAAAGTTGACTGAAACAAAATACCCTTACATTTATGACAGTTTTCCACATTGATTCAAAGTCATCCCATATAATTTTGGGGTTGAAATTATGTGGAAACAACGTTGATTCAACCAGGTTTTGCCCAGTGGGTGGGTATAGATGGAGATGAAGATGACATGTTTCAAATTGGATATGATCTAAGAAAGATGTGGTAAGTTAAATGTGGTGTTGTTAAAAAATATATAGTTATTTTGGAGTCATCATTTAGGGTATTTTTTACTTTTGGAACAGAAAATCTCTTTATTTTCTTCTTGAGGGCCATTATATTTTTGATGGTGTTAAAAAAAAAATCTGTATCACTTTAACAAATAAGGTCACAGTTCAATGTTACATTAGTTGATTGCTTAAACAAATTATTTCAGATATTCTAATACCCAATACCATTTAACTGCCATTGCATGCAAAAGCTGTCATTGCAAATCCGGAAGAGAATGTTGCAGTCTCAGGTGCAGAGAGAATGAGAGGACACACATAATCACATAAGATTAATAACATTTGAAAAGTTTGTTTATATTTAATTGGTGTAATATAATTGTTTCCCTTTTCAAATTCAGTGTGTTGTGTTCATTATTTTGTTGAATTTGAGTTGAGTTGAGTCTTTTTTTTAGCTTGAACCTATTTGTTGATACTCAGACTGTTGTTCAGGTTTAATTTTAAAATGCCTACAGTGTACAGTATGTATCATAGAACAGCATTAAGGAATTAAAGCATGACAACATTTGATTATATCAATAGTCTAGACTCTAGAGGTAAATAACATTTGATATTAAAAAACAAGATGTGCAAAAAAACAAAGATTTAAATGAATGGAGGTTTCGTAGAAATGTCAGGGGGAAAAAACATGTAGTATGTGGGATAGCAAAATAAACCAAGTGAAGTTCAATTTTGTCAGTCATGATACATGATGCAATCTAGTCAGATCAATGGTGTGTATAAACCCTGTATTTATGATGCTATGAATTGGCCAATTAGAGGATTTGAAGCCACCGGTCGGACATACTGGCACTCCCCAGAAGGAGCAGTCCTCCTTCGGAATGAATGGAATTCTACCCCAGGAGGTTGGTAAGCACCTTAAATGGGGAGGTGAGAGTGGAATTAGTGGAATGGTATCAAATACACCAAACGCATGGTTTCCACGGAATGCCATTAGCGTTGTACCAGCCATTATAATGAGCCGTCCTCCTCTTAGCAGCCTCCACTGAATTCTACAGTATTTACGTTAAAATTACATGCATTTAAGTTATTTTTTTTGTTGTGGTGGGGACAGTAGTATTAGTATTTTTTTTCAGGAACAATTCTACTTTAAGGAATTTTTTTGATCTTTTTTTATGTTTATGTTGAGCGCACATAATATAATTTAAAGTATACGTTAAGAAATAGAATAAATGTGGCAAAAACAAATATAGACATTAATAAATGCATTTCTATAGAGCATATATTTTTACAACGGTGGGGGAGTTCCAAACTGGAGGCAGGCGCGGGTGCTTCAAAACAGCACACCCTGTCAATCATCTAGTGTATATATAAATATTTGAGTCAGATATGCATCCCTATCTAATCTTCTTGTTGTAGTATCCCTCAAAACAGTCAGTAAAAAAATGTATACATTTATTTGAAAAATATGCCTCAGGGAATATAATGTCCTTGACGTCTGGGAACCTACACTGGCAGCCCAATAGGGAGTTAAGGGGATGAGGTCTCACTAACATCCTGTTACATGACTCTTTTACCCCGGTCATGCACACATGATTTTGTTCATGTATGTCCCAGCTATGCAGTTTTCAAGTTGGTGTCATGGGATGATCATAGCACCATCTCTCTGTTCCCACAGCTCTAAGGTCCCATAGATCTCACTCCACCTCCATGAAGCCTCTGTGAGTGATAGTGAAGTCCAGTCCACAGATCCAGTAGTGTCATAATAACCTCTAGGTTTCTGTGGATGGCACTGTGGCTTCATCCAGCCATGAGAGCCAGCTGTACTGCACCCGGCCTCCAGTTCCCTCTGGCACTTGCTCCTCCTGGTCTTCCTGTGCTGCCTGAAATCCCCCAGCAGGAAGTCTCCCAGGTGGCCTGTGTGGATGTCCCAGTAGTGGCCCTTCCCATCCTCACAGTGTCCCACCTTGATTTATTGATTACATTTTTTTGACAAATATAAACTGCCAATACCTACTTTTTTTAAACTATCAAGGATAACACAATAATTACTTATTTACATTGTGGTCCTTTTATTAACCTTCACAAAGAACTCATTCCGGGACAGGTTGTGCCTCACGTTGTTTCTCCAGCCATGGCCTTGACCTCCAACACCCAGGCCCTGAAGTAGGGGAACTGGTCCTCCATGGTGCTGCAGATGTAGGCCAAGTTGAACTTCCAAGAGGAGGCGGAGAGGATGGCTTAGGTGATCAGGGCGATGTAGGAGAGCGAGGGCTTTGCAGAGGGCTCTGGATTGCCATGTTTTGTGTCCTCACCGTCCCAGGTGTTGTTGTCTGAGAGCGGCTCGGACTGAATGTCACCCGGCAGGCTGGATGTTTCTGTGGGATGTCATCGCGAACAGTGCTGAGGCCTGTCTTGAGTAACTCCCTCTTTACTGGAGCAATTTCTGCATCCCTGCCTGACGCTGACCCCAGCTCTTCTATCTATGTCTCCTTGGAAATGAGTCCTCCAGCCTCTCCGCCTGCCTATACCTCTCTGACCTTCCCTTCTACTGGCTCTACTTCTAACTTATTTTTCTCTATGTCCATGTCTGTGTTTGTCATGACTTTTAGTAGTCAGCTTTACAGCACAAATGCTAAGAGTGTCTGTTGAGAGCCTTCCTACATGCTTTGGTGTTAGTGGAAAGACATTTCTGTTGTAGGCTACTTGTCTTTCCTGTGATGGTTTGCACGGTCTGTTTGACTCTTTTGTTTCTCCTCTTTTCTTAACCACATTCAGTCCCTGCGTGCCACATTCCTTCACAGATAAAAGGTCAACTCTCATGAAACATTCATCATTCATCAAATCGGAAACTGTAGATTGTGAGTTGTTACAAGACGCAGCTAGCTAACTCTCACTGAGATAAGACTGGAGCTATGTGGTCATTGTTTGCCATTTTGAGTTGCACAAGGGGGTTAACACTTGTCATTTTTGATGAAGCAAATTATGTAATGTTCCACGTAATACAGAGTTTGTCATTCTGAGAGAAAAAAAGGCTTCTAATATTTTAAACAATTTGGGACGTGTCGGCAGTTAACCTGAAGTGTCTATACAAGGAGTTTCACCTTTATAACAAAACGTGTTTTATCCAGTATTTATGACATGATTAACCCTTTGACCCTTATTAGGAGAAGTTGACTAACATAACATTACACATAGGAGACAACAAACTATCCTAGAAAATGTTTGTTTTGGTGACAGACTTAACAGTGCTCACCCGAGGTCTGGTTCTGGGTGCCGAGATTAGTTTGAATCAAATAACGAAGTTAGTTAAGATCAGCCTATATCTCAAATGTTTGACTATTTATATCATTGTTGTGAAGCAGTGTCTCAAAGAACAGCCATTGATATTATTTTCTCAGTGTTCTCCTGAGCCCACACAGCATAGTTGAAGTCCCTTCTGACCTATTTATAGTGCTGGCCCTCGCTACAATGTCATCTGTAACTCGACTCCATCTGTTTAGTCACAACATGTTGAATGTCAGTTGCCAGAGAGAAGCAGAGAACTTGGCTCTGCGATTCCCCTTCACTCTGTCTCTAGACAGCCCAATGGAGTCTGCTGCGGCTGAACCAAGACCCACTGGGGTCAGCAGCCTCTTGGGTGTCCCAGGGCTCATCACCTGGGACGGGAACGAGGCGATTGATGCGGAGGTGATCGGTGGCATCAGGCCCAGGTCCTCCCCTCTTCCACGGAGAAGGAGCTCCAGTGACTTAAAGGACTGTGAGCTCGAGCTGACGCCGTCAAGCTCCAGGAGGGTGTCCTTTGCGGACGCCCTCGGCCAAAACCTGGTGAACGTGAAAGAGTTTGACTCGTGGGACATAACCATCCCGCTGAATTTCGACGCCCTTGAGGGAGAGAAAGAGGTAGAGGAATACTACTTGTCCTCCTTATACACTCCTCCACCGTCCGAAGAAGCCATGGTCCTGAGGGTTCAGGAGCAGAAGCTAGAGCTGGAGAGCATTGAGTTACTCCGCGGGACTACGATACTGAGGGGCGTGGTCCGTGTTCTCAATGTCTCATTTGATAAGATGGTGTACATCCGCACCTCTCTGGATGCCTGGGTCACGCACTTTGACCTGCTGGCAGAGTTCATACCAGGGTCCAGCAATGGAGACACTGACTGCTTCTCCTTCAAGCTCACCCTGGTGCCCCCCTTTGGGGAAAAGGGGGCCAGAGTGGACTTCTGTCTCCGGTATGAGACCCCTGTTGGGACTTTCTGGGCCAACAATAGTGACCGGAACTATGTGATGTTTTGTCACCAGAAAGTCAAAGAGCTGAAAGATAAAGCACAAAAATACGAAAACGGGCGTAGGAAAAGCATCCTGAAGGCCAACATGTGAGGATGATCAGATTAATCAAAACAGGCTTGTTTTGAGTGTGTGTAGATTGCTGGAATGATTGAATGCTACAGCAGTACGTTTCTGAAAATGTGTGGTCCATTCTAATGGTCCAGTCATGTGAAAGCTTTGATGCTTTCACATTGATAATGTCTCACCTCAAAATACACCGTTTTACATATATCTAGATATATTTGCTTCCTAAAAATAAGCCAACTTGCAGTTTATTATGAAATTATGATTTTACAGTAAATGTTGGGCAATTGTTGTTGGGTCTTTTTTTCTGAGCTTTCGTTTAATTTATTAACAGTCATGAATTTCCCTGTGACGAAAACTGGTCATCAATCAGTGATGAATCGTCAGGTAATCATTCATTGTACTAAATCATTAAAAAGTTAAATGACTCGGCCATACACTAAATTCAATTACATTAAATCAATTACATTAAATCATTAACTAATGTAAATTGTGATTTTTCTCTCTAGATGTAAACAAACGTGGAGGAGAGATGACTAGTGTGAACATCTCTGAGTCTCAGTCAGGAGCACTCGAAGATGATCATCAGAGATTACTGGTGAGTAACACCTGCAGCATTTGGGTTTCAGAAGTTTTACAGATGAGTCATGTATCCATGGTTTTCTTACAACATACGCTTTTGTGATACATAGCTTGACATAACTTTTGTGTACGATTTTCAAATGAGCCTTACTTGTTATTGTGGCCTTCAATGATGATTAATGCAAGGTTTAATTGCGTTTTTATGTAATCTACAGTAAATGGCATGGTAAAATGCAATGGTTAGGCTTAAAGCTGCAATATGTAACTTTTTGAGCGACCCACTAAATTCACATAGAACTGTGTGTTAAAGATCTGTCATGCTCATTGAAAGCAAGTATAAGAAGCGGTAGACCTGTTCTATGTGCTCTAAGTTTCGTTTTTGTGTCTTTTGCTTTCGGTTTTGTATACCAGCTGAAAATGCAATGTTTTTGGTTATTGAAAATATATTTCACAGCAGTTTAGATGGTACAATGATTCTCTACACTAAACTTGCTTATTTTGTCACATAAATTGAAATTAAGTGAACTATTAGAATTTTAGCAACCAGGAAATGGAGGAGTGATTTCTTTATAGGTCATCTTTAAACAGCTTGAGGTGACCTCAGAAACAGGAGACAGTGAACCCTGTTGCTCTTTCTCAATATGTCATGTGATCACTGATGTCCGAGCCCTGGTAGTCACTACTTTAACATACTGTACTAGTTGCATATTTATGACACTTGAGTCAAATGCCAAGTATTTATATATATTCCATGACAGGAGCTTAGAGATGTGTTACATGGTCACATGAGTGACTAAGCAACACATTGCAATGGCTACATTACAATCTCAAACATTCAAATGTTACTGGCCAGAGGCCAGTGCTCATGTGAGATTTGGTTTGGGGTGCCAAAATTAAATGTCTAAAAATATATTTTGGCTTGGTCATGAGCAATATTTAATCTGAATGTGCCAATCTAAATGTCATCATCCCCAAACTAGCCTAACAATTGAGGAGGCATTGTGTGAGAAAGCTAAATTGAATCTATCCTTCTTGCTGTTTGACAGATTGAGAGCAGCCAAAACTCCATCCGGAGAAACCGACGAACGGCAGCACGATTGGTGAAGGTGCAGGAATACTTCATTCAGAGAGAGGATGAGACCCAAGAGAATGAGAAGGGAGCAGTGGAACCATCACAGATCCTACAGGAAAGCACATTCCCACAGGAAACACCTTCAAATGGGCCTGTGGTACAACCACTGCCACCACAGCACAGGAAAAAGTTTGGGCTGCAGGCGACTTCAGATTCTCTAGTTACGTGCAACAAATTGTCTCCTGGTCTCAGGGACAGCACGTCTTGTGAGGAGTCAGTGAAACCTGAGAACATAGACTCAATGGTCAGCTCAGCCCCATCTGAGCTGGGAGAGGAACATGCCTCACCGATCCCCAGCAACAAGTCAGATTTAACTGATCAACCCGCTGCTCTGTGCCAAAATGGTGATACGTTTGTTTCTAAAGTGGAAGGAAGTGCTCTGATGCAGATGGCATCTGAGAAGGGTGGATCTGCCATCAGCACAGAAGGAACACGTTCAGATAACACTGTGAGGTTGGAGAACAGCACAGCAGGCTCAGACCCAGGCAGCCAGACCAATTGCTTTACGTTTGGAAATGTTGTGGCCCCACTATACTGTCAGGTATTTGGTAGAGTGGTGAGCGAGAGCCAGAGCTCAACCGATATTGGGAATCTAACAAGGGGGACATTGCATGGAAGGGATTCAACAGCCTGTACAGTCCAGAGTTACGTAGAAACTCACTCCTGTGTTTCAGCTGATACCCACGGGACACCTGAAGAAAAGCCTGTAGATCAACAGCAATATCTTGAATCAAACCAAGGACAGTTCATCTTTGGATTAAGTGCAGAAAAAGAGTCTGAACTTGAACCTCTGTCAGAAAAGGCAGGAGGTTTTCCCAGGGCTCACACAGCCCTGCACACTGCTACTGCTCTCAGGGCACAAATCCCCAAAGAGGACTCAGGCCTCCAGGGGCCTGAAGAGAACATTCTGCCTCCCCAGTCCAAGATCCACCAGGACAGCGAGTTTTTCCAGACACAAACTCCATTACCAAACACAACACTTTCACAAACTCCTCCAGACACAACACTTTCCCAAACACAAACATTGATAGACACAACACAAGGCAGTCTCTTACGGTCACAAACTGAAATGGGGTCTAAACATGTTTCTGCTGAAATGAATATGCAGGGGTACAGTGGTGGATATGAGAGACCTGATGAGTCAGAGGAAATGGAGAACCCTTCCCCAGCCAACACTGACGAATGGTCAACAGGCACATTCACAGAATTAGTAGGCACATATATAGCCATGCTAGAGCCTGTGTATGCTGACCTAAAGGTTTTCACTTCAACAACAAAGGTGGAGGAAAAGATCCCCACTGAGCACCAAAGCGTAGCTGTGACCTGTACAGACACACTGGAGGAAGAAACCAGTGGGACAATGTTAAAAGAGGATCCCATTGTCGTTAAGGGTTGGACATCATTGGAGAAGTTGATGAGAAAACAAACGGATCAAGTGAAGGGTGAACCATCAGTTGAAGTGTCAAACACCTTTGGTGATGAAGAAAACAGGCATTCTATTGACAGTAAGGTTTATAGTGAGGAAGAAGGCGAGATGACAAACTATGTAAAGGATGATTATGATGAAGACACTAACAAGGTCCCAATGTTCAAAGAAGAAGATATTCATAAGGAAGATGACCTGGTCATTGTGAAAAATAAGGAGGATGTAGTTCCTACAGAGAACGAGAAAGGTCCAAGTGATGGACAACAATTGCTGATGAACAATATAATAGAAAAAGACTGGGAGGGGACTGTGGAAGAGGAAGAGGAGGAGATGATGGGGGAATATGTGGAAGAGGGCCAATGGGAAGAAGATAAAGTAGAAGTGGAGATGATGGCTGGGGAAAGGGAGTTGGAGGAGGTAGGGGAGGTGGAGGCAACAGAGGAAGAAGTGGGGAAGGAGGTGACCAAGGACGAGTTGGCAGTAGAAGAGGTGGATAATGACAAAGAAGAAATTATGTTATGGGAAAAGGTACAAGGAAGGGTGGAGGAAGAGCTGGTGAAAGGAGAGGAGGAAATAGAGAAAGAAATGGAGGACAAGATGGTTGTTGAAGAAGAACTGGAGGAATTAGAGGAGGGGGATGTGAAATGGATAGAGTGGGAGGAAGAGGAGATTGTAGAGGAAGAGAAGGAGGAGGAAGCAGAGAAAGACAAAGTAGATGTGGAATTACTCGGTGATCAAAATGAATTGGTGGATGAGTTAAGCAAGCCAATGGGCAATCCTTGTGAGTGTAAGGGGGGTGAGAGCACAAATGTAAATGTTGCAGAAAAATCAGGCCCAGAAGAAAATACATTAAAGACGTATAAAGTGTCAAATCTTTGCTACAATGACGTAACGCCGGACACCAATCATCTTGGAGGAGAGGAAATGGATTCCATCAAAGGAGACGGGGAATCCTACATTCAAACAGATGAACCTGCCCATGAGAAAGAGGGTGAAGGTGGGGCTGAGGCGGACGACGCGTCCACAGAGTCCCCGTCAGATGATGAGATGGAGCTGTACATGCACAGTCTGAGGGCTGCACAGAAGCAGCGAAACAAGGACCTGAGTCTTGGGAAACGGCCCTCGATAAGTAGAAGAGGCAGCAGGCTGTCCATGCCGTCCATCAGTGAGTCTGTGGATGAGACAAGCAACCAGGAAGATCAGCCAGACACAGTGTCTGTGGAGCATCAATCTACAAGTGCAGTGCCCGTTGTGGAGGGAGGGCAGGATAGCACCAGGAGCAATGTCATGTGGTGGAGAGAAACATTTTCTTGGCATAATCTCTCAAAAGCACTGTTATACACCGTCCTGTTTGTGGTGTTTGGTTTTGCTGCTTACCATTATGACTTTCTGGCCTGTTTCTGTCTTTACTTGTTATCTGTGATCTGGCTGGTTTGTCAGGGGGAGAAACCGGCGATGAAAGGAAATAATAGAATAGGTCGAGACCCGTGAAAATATATGCCAGTGTTTATAAAGTGCCCCACAATTAAGTTGAATTATTTTTCATTATGCCTCATCTGAGAATACATGAACTCGCAAATATCAAAAGTGTAAAACGATTGGTGTGTAGCATACTGCAAAGAGTATCATGTAAATGTACGTTAAAAACGTGAAATACTGTGTATGTATATATATATATTCTAACATTCTTATTAAATAACATAATAACATTCTTATTAAAATGATATTAACAGGCAAGGATATTAACCTTTAATTAGCTATACTCTTATGAGCGTCACCTAGTTCAAGGCAGACCCTTTTTCAGTTCAATGGAGCACACAATAATATTATTTTTCTAATAGAATGTTATGTGGCTTTTCTACACATTGGCCATACTATTGATGCATCTTGGCAGCATGTATGTTATTTGAACACATTAGTTCAAAGCCTTACGTTCAAACAACACACCAGTTACAAAGCTGTGGACCATTGCTTAGATGGATTATTGATTATAACAACTTTTATTGCATTATTGTATTTGGTGTAAATTAAACTGATTTTAAAACAGTCTAAATTAGATGTATTTTGTAACAGATGCCTCCAGATTCATAATATCAATTTACAGTATGTTATTACTTTGTTATTTAATAAATTAATAGGCTTAACAAAAACTATTATATCTATGAATCTCTTTTCTGATAACAGCAGTAGTAGAAAAAAAACTTAAATTTCCTGCAATCTTTCAACAAATAATATAATTGACCACATGTGTATTTACAGTACTCTGGGGGACATTTAAAAAAACATGTAGACATTTCCCACAATGTGAAGTATACTGCATGCAGGACTTTTGTGATGAAGCAGGGGCGGACTGGGACCATAAATCGTCCCAAGCATTTCTGACACACTGGGGTCAAATGGGCCAGTTCACTAAACTATTTTGGGTCAGTGGACGTGAAATGGGACAGCAGCCCATTAGTCAAATGATGATCATTCTGCATCAAAATCATAATAACATTTCTTAACAGGGCCATTTTATTTATTTATTTTACAAAAAGATGGACCGGCCCACCGTCCGTTTCTGTGATGAAGACATCTCATGCCTTATTCTTACTGTTGGACTCCATCCATCACACCACTGACCTTTAGGAGGTGAACTCTGCATGGCACCACTGGAGGTTGTCAAGCAGTAGTGAGTGTGGTTGTAATTTTAGCAGACGTATTCGATTTCAATTCGCTCCCATCCAGGCTTGTTAGGGCTTTGTGATGACACATCCGTTTCCTGTACTCTGATGCATTACTGTTAGATTCGTTAGATACTGTATGGGGCTCTGTATAGGGCTCATGTATAGGGCTCATGGACAACTTTATTGTACGCGTTCTCTTGGTAAATAAACATGGAAGAAGTTATGCAAGGGGTATATACCTAATAGTAAGATTACAACACTATCATGGGTCAATGTTGATGTATGGTTGATTGGGAAAACAGAAAGTGTGAAAACCATAGTCCACTTCTTACCGCATATCAGCTTGAGACAGTTTGAATCTGTTCTCATGTCAAGACAATGCTGTGTATATTAGTCTTTCTGGTGTGTTGAAATGGTTTTCTTAATATACAATATAGACCGAACTGAATGTAACTGAATTCAATCTCTTTGTCTCTATCTGACTCATGCCTTGAGAAAGTGTGAAAGGCTGTTTTCCAAGGCACAGATTTTCTTTTGCCAAATAGAGTGGGGATGACAGAACATAAGACGCAGCCTAGTTCGCGTACTGTATACTCCCTATAGCGTCACAGTGCAACTGCCAATCTGGACAAGCAGGTCTCTCTTCACACACTGTACGAAATGTAATGTCTCTTTCAAACCAAGTGCAGTTATTCACCTCATGATTTATGTAGCTAACTTCACCATACATCAAAGACTCTCCCAGCAAACACCAATATGATTAAATAGGTGGTCAATACCATAAGCTTGTGCTCAATTCGAATAACTTGATAGCTAGCGCCTTGGGGCGTGTTTGAACTTTAGCTGTTGGTTGTGATCGGGGTACTACAGCTGCAACCGCTTGTCAGGGGCTTTCGGGAGCTTCCTGTGTGAGGATTATCACACCCTTTAGCTGTGCAAAAGAACATGTGGACATTTTTAGCCACAGAGAGACACAATTACATTCTTAAAAGGGCAGACACACAGAGAGGCTCTTCTATCTGTGCAAAGAGAAATAAGAGGAATGTTTAGCTAACATGGCAAATAATATTTTCCTTAATATCTTAAATTCTCATCTACAGGTTAAAAAGGGGGATGTATTTGTGTCCATCAGCCACATTTGAGCAATGTCAGGATATTCCGCAACATGAGGTCCATGAGAGCCATGTGGCTGAAGTGGCTGTGTACGTCTGAGGGTGAGGTGTGACATTGGAGTGACATTAGAGCCGTGCGTCACGATTATGAGAGTCATGCGCCATCAGCCAGGGCAAGGTGATGATATCACATTCATCCAGCTTTTTCACCGAGACTCGGCATCGTGATAACACCTTTTCTCTTTCCCTATTGTATGATGAAGACTGATGGAACGTTCTGTGATTATTAGGATATTTCTGTAAGTGTCTGTCTGTTTCACTTTCTTACTGCTTGCTAACAAGTGTAGGGGCAAAAAAAACATGACTTACTTTGTGTGCCAGTACACATTAGCAGTCTATAACAATCAATGCTCAAAATACAAAACGCAATTATTTTGTGACACCATGGGTCATTCTTTAAGGCATTTGGGCATGGAATTTGATCTATATAATATATTGAATACTTTTGTATACTTTCTATCATTCCAAATAATACCTCGATACAGTATCTCTAAATCCCAAGAATATGTCAAACTCTGCTCATCGCTACTGGGACAAGCACATTTGCTTTACTTTAATCACGTTTTACAGTATAGAGGACTTGCATTATGTTTTACATTCATTAACAGTTCAATATAAACACAAGCATGATGAATAACTATTTGTCATTTTAAGTGTTTTCATGGTTGCAAAGTTGAAGGGCACAAATGTCTCCGTAATTCAAAAACGACCCCAAGGCTAATTGCTGTTTACACAATGGCTCGCAGAAACACTTTAACCGTAATAATTCAGTTATGACACAAACACATGATGCTCAGTGTGTGTAAAGGTCCTCACATGCTGCTGCCTAGGATGTCAAAATGTGGTCACCATGGTGGAATGGGACAGGCCTATATTCCACATGACACTCCACTCTATCAAGCAGCTGTTTACATACATCAGAAGGGTGTGTCAGGATCTGTCTGAAATGGCACCCTATTCACTATATAGTGCACTACTTTTGACTCGAGCCCTATGGGCCCTGGTCAAATGTATTGCACTATATAGGGAATAGGGTGCCATTTCAGACACAGATTCAGTCTGACCCAGATTCAGGAGGTATAAGCAGTCACCATCATGTGTTAGTTATTTTTAGGACAGCAAACAAGTTATTATTCACCCAGGGATTTGAAGGAGAATTTACAGTTTACAATTTACTTATAACAGAGAACAACTGGTTTAATTGTATCAATTTGTGCACATACAGATTATATCTACACCAAAGTCAAAATCAATCCCATGTAATGCAATATTACAAGACTAATGAAAAAAATCACCCTTTGATAAAATGTATTATAAGTAATAGATTTATTCATGTAACGTTCTTCATTTGTTGAAAGAGAGTCGGACCGAAATGCAGCGTGGTGGTAACTCATGACTTTCATGAAAAAAAGAGATACATGAAATAACTATACAAATACAAAAACAACAAACGGAACGTGAAACCTAATTACAGCCTATCTGGTGAAACTACACAGAGACAGGAACAATCACCCACGAAATACAAAGCGAAACCAGGCTACCAAAATACGGTTCCCAATCAGAGACATCGCGAATCACCTGACTCTGATTGAGAACCGCCTCAGGCAGCCAAGCCCATACAACACCCCTACTCAGCCGCAATCCCAATAATACAAAAACCCCAATACGAAATACAACAGCATAAACCCATGTCACACCCTGGCCTGACCAAAATAATTAAAGAAAACACAAAATACTAAGACCAAGGCGTGACAGAACCCCCCCTGCGGACTCCCGGACGCACCTCAAAACCATAGGGAGGGTCCGGGTGGGCGTCTGTCCATGGTGGCGGTTCCTGCTCGGGACGTGGACCCCACTCCATTAATGTCCTAGTTCCTCCCCTTCCTAGTTCATCCACCCTCGCCGCCGACCATGGCCTAATAGTCCTCACCCAGAACCCCACAGAACTGAGGAGCAGCTCGTGACTGAGGGGCATCTCGGGACTGAGGGACAGCTCGGGACTGAGAGGCAGCTCGGGACTGAGGGGCAGCTTGGGACTGAGGGGAAGCTCGGGACTGAGGGGCAGCTCGGGACTGAGGGGCAGCTCGGGACTGAGGGGCAGCTCGGGACTGAGGGGCAGCCCGGAACTGAGGGGCAGCCAGGAACTGAGGGGAAGCCCAGTACTGAGAGGAGGCCCAGTACTGAGAGGAGGCCCAGTACTGAGATGAAGCTCAGGTCGGTAGTAGGCTCCGGTAGATCCTGGCTGGCTGGCGGATCTGGAAGATTCAGGTTGACTAGCAGATCTGGAAGATTCTGGTTGACTGGCAGATCTGGTAGAATCTGGTTGACTGGTAGATCTAGAAGATCATGGCTGACTAGCAGATCTGGAAGAATCTGGTTGACTGGCAGATCTAGAAGATCATGGCTGACTGGCGAATCTAGCTGCTCTATGCAGGCTGACAGCTCCTTGCAGACTGACAGCTCTGACTGCTCCATGCAGGCTGACAGCACCCTGCAGACTGGCAGCTCCTTGCAGACTGACAGCTCCTTGCAGACTGACAGCTCCTTGCAGACTGGCAGCTCCTTGCAGACTGGCAGCTCCTTGCAGACTGGCAGCTCTGGCTGCTTTATGCAGACTGACAGCTCTGGCTGCTTCATACAGACTGACAGCTCTGACTGCTCCATGCAGGCTGACAGCACCCTGCAGACTGGCAGCTCCTTGCAGACTGACAGCTCCTTGTAGACTGACAGCTCCTTGCAGACTGGAAGCTCTTTGCAGACTGACAGCTCTGGCTGCTTCATGCAGACTGACAGCTCTGACTGCTCCATGCAGGCTGACAGCACCCTGCAGACTGGCAGCTCCTTGCAGACTGACAGCTCCTTGCAGACTGGCAGCTCTTTGCAGACTGACAGCTCTGGTTGCTTCATGCAGACTGACAGCACCTTGCAGACTGACAGCTCCCTGCAGACTGGCAGCTCAGGCTGCTCCGAACAGGCAGGAGGCTCCGGCAGTGCTGTAGAGGAGGAAGGCTCTGATAGCGCTGAACAGGCGGGAGACTCCGACAGCGCAGGAGGGAAGGAAGGCTCTGGCTGTGCTGAACAGGTGAGGCGCACAGAAGGCCTGGTGCGTGGTGCTGGAACTGGTGCTACAGGATTGAGGACACGCACAAGAAGCCTGGTGCGAGGAGCTGCTACCGGAGGACTGATGTGTGGAGGTGGCTCTGGATAGACCGGACCGTGCAGGCGCACTGGAGCTCTTGAGAACCGAGCCTGCCCAACCTTACCTGGCTCGATGCCCACTCTAGCCCGGCCAATACGAAGGACTGGTATGAACCGCACCGGGCTATGCACCCGCACTGGAAACACTGTGCGCTCCATAGCATAACACGGTGTCTGCCCGGTCTCTCTAGCCCACCGGTAAGCACAGGGAGTTTGGCAGGTCTCCTACCTGGCATAGCCATACTCCCTTTAAGCCCCCAATAATATTTTTGGGCTGCTTTTCAGGCTTCCATCCGCGTCGCCGTGCTGCCTTCTCATACCAGCGCCTCTCCGCTTTAGCCGCCTCTAGTTCTTCCTTGGGACGGCGATATTTTCCAGGCTGAGCCCAGGGTCCTCTTCCGTCTAATATCTCCTCCCAAGACCAGAAGTCCTTATATCGCTGCTCCTCACGATTAACAGGGAGAGTAGGTTCAGGTCTGACTCCTGCCTCTGCTACTCTCTCCCTGAGCCCTCCCCCAATAAATATTTGGGGGTGACTTTCGGGTTTCGCTCTGTGCCGCCGTGTTTTTCTTTTCGACTCCATTCTCCTATAGCCCTCTTCGCACTGCTCCAGCGAATCCCAGACGGGCTCCGGCACTCTCTCTGGGTCGACCGCCCTCCTGTCTATTTCTTCCCACGTCGTAACCTCCAAGCTTCTGCTGTCCATAACGTCCTCCCTTCGCTGCTGCCTGTTAACACGCTGCTCGGTCCGAGTGTGGTGGGTGATTCTGTAATGGCGTTCTTCGTTTGTTGAAAGAGAGTCGGCCCGAAAAGCAGCGTGGTGGTTACTCATGACTTTAATGAAAAAAAGCGATACATGAAATAACTATACGAATACAAAAACCCCAATACGAAATACAACAACATAAACCCATGTCACACCCTGGCCTGACCAAAATAATTAAAGAAAACACAAAATACTAAGACCAAGGCGTGACAATTCAGCCTATGTCAGGGGTACCCACGTAAAAGAAATACTACAATTTACTATAGAATACTATAGTACTTAGTATATAATTCTGTAGTAAACTGTAGTATACTGTAGAATCCTATACTCCACAGTGTAGTATCCCTCGATCGTGTAGTGCTTACTATAGACTTTGTAGTATACTGTAGAATAATATACTACACACTGTATTCTCCTCTGATCATGAGAGAGTACTTACTTTTGAATTTTGTAGTATACTGTAGAATACTATACTACACACTGTAGTATCCCCCTCGATCATGTAAGCCAGGCTTACTATAGAATGTTGTACTATACTGTAGAATACTACACTACACACTTTTGGATCCCTCGATCTGCTAGCTACTAACTTTGTCGATGCTGGTTTGATTTGAACGTGCTGTCCTTCGGGAGCTCATGCAGGAGATTTCCTCTGAGGTTCCAACTCGATTGTGTAGTGCTTACTATAGAATGTTGTAGTATACTGTCGAATACTATATTCCACACTTTAGTATCCCTTGATTGATTGATTTTATTTGACTATTTAAAAACATAGTACAACCACAAGTGTGGATACAATGCATTTAGAAATGTGTCAAGAATAACACAAAAAAAATTCAAAGCTAACCCACATGAAAAAATACTATAGTATACTATGGTCTAAATACTGTAGTATTACTATATTTATATACTATATAAATATAGTAGTGCTTTTACGGACTTTACTGTAGTATTCACTGTAGTATTTTTTGCGGGCATGACTGTAGTATGCCCTGGATCCCTGACCAGTTCACCGGACATGCTACCTTATCCCGGACCTGCTGTTTCTACCCTCTCTCTCTCTCTCTATCTCCACTGCACCTGCTGTCTCGACCTCTGAATGCTCGGCTATGAAAAGCCTTAATGGCCATGTACTCTTATAATCTCCACTTGCACAGCCAGAAGAGGACTGGCCACCCCTCAGAGCCTGGTTCCTCTCTAGGTTTCTTCCTAGGTTCCTGCCTTTCTATGGGATTTCCCCTAGCCACCGTGCTTCAATATGTGCATTTCTTGCTCTGTGGGGTTTTAGGCTGGGTTTAAGGACTTTGTGACATCTGCTGTTGTAAAAAGGGCTCTATAATACATTTGATTGATTGATTGATTGATTACATCATCACGCACAGCCTTTTATCCACAACAAGTCCATTTTATGGAAAAACACATCTGGTGGGAAAAAATGTGCTTTTTTTTAAATATTTGCCTGAAACTTTTGTTGCCAATTGGATGGATACCTAGGTAGTGTAGCCTACATGAATAAAAACAAATTTCAGCACAACATATCATTGCGTGACTCCCAAGTCTACTTCAATATGATGGTTATTATAGCAATATTTACGCATTAACGTTTCCTCTGCCATTTCTAACACAATTAATTTTACCAACACAGAAAAATAAACCTTGAAACTTTGTTTTGTCGAAATTTGGAAAGTTTATCAACAAATTTGCTGTTTCCATTAGGTCTGTTGTGACATTTTTTTATCCGACATGCAGTACTTTACTTGCCTAAAAAGATTGGATGGAAACCAGTTCAGTCTTCTTTCACAACCAGAAACCCAGGAAAGACATTACCCATGAGCTCTACCCCAAGCGTAAAATAGGGAATGCCTATTAACATAAGTGCAGTAAAACATGTTTTACATGTATTCATATAATAAGCACTAATCAATATAACCAATCAAACACAAGAAAGGCACATCAAAACGCATTAGTAAGGTTATTCTCACAGTAGATAAGGGCTATGATGACAGGACTTATCTTCCAATATGCTCCAAATAGTCGTTTTTTTTCTTGTATGAAATGCATCCATCCCTCCATCCCTTTTTCCGTTCCTTAGAGAAAACACAAGTGTGAGGTTGGTGGTGTTGTTCATTTTCACTTCAATCACATGTTAATGAATTAACAAACTCAAGGGGGGGAGCAGAGGCAGAGTCCACAGAGTTATATGGAAATTGCAACATTATATCTGTGCCTTAATGGCGTCTGTAATGGTGAGGCCATCGCCATTTTCAAGTAGTCCATTTTCTTCTTCTACTACTTCTATGAGTTGGCAAACAAACTGAAAAGCTGTATACTGCCACCTGGAGTGTGTTATTTGAACAGATATGAAGCCAAGGTTGAAGATATACTGCCACCTGCAGTTATGGAATGTTTGCTCAGGAGTATAATAGTTGAGCTGCAATACTATGTCCGTAATTAACTCACGCTACTGTTGATGACAAGAATTGTATTTACATTTTAGTAGACAGACTTATCCAGAGCAACTTAGAAGAGGAATTCAGGTTTAGTGCCTCGCTCAAGGGTACATCGACAGATTTTTCAGCTAATCGGCTCATGTATTCAAAACAGTGACCTTTCAGTTACTGACCCAACGCTCTTAACCACTAGGCTACCTGCCACCCTAGCATCTAGCGAATTGCATCCTGTTAAAGATATAAAGATGTAGTGTAAGACTTATATAAACACTGCAACAAAGGTTGGTGATAACAATGTGTTTGTGTTGTTTACCCATTCAATTGTTGGGAGTATATATAGAGTGTGTGACTTTCTTTTTATACAGTTCTCTCTCCATCAGTCAGCAGGCAGCACCTCTACAAAAAATGTTGGGTGTGCGTCAGCTCATGCTTTTTACTTGTATTGGGGCAAACACAAAATACAGTATGAGGATTACGATAATATACAGAGTGGACAGGTGAAGGGGAAATATGCAATATAATAGAGTACCATACACGTTACGACACGTTTTCCATTAAAACACTGGGCAACTCAAGTTCTGGGGGTGTTCAGTGTCGTGAACAAATGCCTGCACACATGTCTGCAACACTGCAAAAGTCAGTCATTGAGAAAAGGTGCCTTTACTGCACCTCATATTTCTTGAGTTGTCGGACTGCAGGTTCATGGTTGAGTCTCAGAGCTTCCTGCATTGAAGTGTTTCCCTGTCTGCAAAGAGAACTTGTCACAAAGGTGACAGTTTAAGTTTGCCAAAGCCTCCATAGAAAGTGTGTGTACATGGTAAGTATAGTGATAAGGCTTTTTAGTGACCACTGACCTGAAGGAATAAAATAGGGGGAAGCATATTCCCCTATCTAGTCCTTGTACCGACCTGTGGTCATTAAGGGCTATATCTTAACTTGAGGTATGTGAGTGTAACTCAGTTACATGTGATAGGATTGAGCACTAAGTACACAGTGAAGTGATCCTTTTCAGAATCGTGCCTAAGGTTACCATACGCCAAAGTGCCATACAATACCAGAAATTGTCTTTGGTTGGAGGTTCTGGCATACAATTTTAGAGTTATGCAAGGAAATACATTTTTATAGAAAGTATAATATTATTTGATCAGTCATCGTTTAGAATGGGTACAAGTTTAGTCACTGACCAGCAGATGGTGTTAGTGATTTCCTATAGAACCAGAGGCCATATGGCATCAACAAACAAAAAAACGTGTGTTTTTTCTTCATCATTGGCTTATTGTTATCAACTCATAGGAATCCCCACCCAGTTGACTACATTAAAATGGTGGACGCCCTGGCATTGTCCATGCTAAAACATGCGGAATATATATTTTTTTAAGTATAACTACATTGGGGAAAAATCTAAACTAAAGAGAATTATTACTTTATATAAGATGAAGAATATTATAAGGTGGAGCAAATTGAGAAATGGTTGGAGCTTACGTAAATGAATTTGTACAATTTCAAATACATAACAAATCATTAGGCTGTTCCTAAGCCGTCATTGAAAATACGAATTTGTTCTTAACTGACTTGCCGAGTTAAATAATGGCAAAATAAAAAATAGATATATATTTTCATTGTATAATTCTTGTTAAATCACTTGGTGCTATTGTTCAAGAAAGACATTTTGAATTGTAATGTTTAAGCAAAGTATTACTGTATTTGTGTTGTATTGCACAAACAATTTGCATTGTACAGGTGCAAAAACAATTGACTGTGTGTCTATAAACCAGGGTCCAGTCTACTCACTAGAGTCATTAGAATTAAAAAAGGTGCCTGAATAAAAAGCTAGGTCATAGCAACTGTTGCTGGACTTGAACTGTGGTCATACAGCTTAAAATTGGGTGCCTGGGCACTATACGGTACAAATACAGCACTGTACTTGGAAAAAAAAAAGATTGATTGTGTCTCGTAGGCAAGCCTAAATCCATTTCAGTGTCCATTGCATTGGGGGCTATGGGGCGGAGTGAAAAGCCAGCTGCAGGCGGTGGGAGCTATGGACGGGGCAGAGTGAAAAGCCAGCTGCAGGCGGTGGGAGCTATGGACGGGGCAGAGTGAAAAGCCAGCTGCAGGCGGTGGGAGCTATGGACGGGGCAGAGTGAAAAGCCAGCTGCAGGCGGTGGGAGCTATGGACGGGGCAGAGTGAAAAGCCAGTTGCAGGCGGTGGGAGCTATGGACGGGACAGAGTGAAAAGCCAGCTGCAGGCGGTGGGAGCTATGGACGGGCAGAGTGAAAAGCCAGCTGCAGGCGGTGGGAGCTATGGACGGGCAGAGTGAAAAGCCAGCTGCAGGCGGTGGGAGCTATGGACGGGGCAGAGTAAAAAGCCAGCTGCAGGCGGTGGGAGCTATGGACGGGGCAGAGTGAAAAGCCAGCTGCAGGCGGTGGGAGCTATGGACGGGGCAGAGTGAAAAGCCAGCTGCAGGCGGTGGGAGCTATGGACGGGGCAGAGTGAAAAGCCAGCTGCAGGCGGTGGGAGCTATGGACGGGGCAGAGTGAAAAGTCAGCAGCAGGCTGTGCGACACATTTCCCCTCCAAAACGAATCATATTTGGTTGGTAGAGACCCAACTGAGTATTTCCCACCCACTTTTGCAGATTCAAATATATTTGTTTACGAGTGCAAGGTCGAATTGAGTTTATGTACACACGCACTTCCCATATGAGGCGATCCCTAAATGGAATGTGAAAATGAATGCTACTACACCACGCTAGCTCGCACTTGGCCTTGCCAAGTCCGTGCATGTTCTGTCCACTATGCTCAATTTGCTCCCACCGTAAATAACACAGATGAACTATCTTGTGTTAGTTATAAATATACTTGACCCAACGCAATTGATGCTGGTCAGTGATATTAAAGAAAGGAGGTAGGAATCTTAATGGGCAATGAATGGAGGAACGTATATTGTAGTTACTCCACAATACTAACCTAAATGACAGAGTGAAAAGAAGGAAGCTTATACAGAATAAAAAATATACCGAAACATGCACTCTGTTTGCAGTTAGGCAATAAAGTAAAACTGCAAAAAATGTGTCAAAGGAATTAACTTCATGTCCTGAATACAAAGCGTTATGTTTGGGACAAATACAGCACATCACTGAGTACCACTCTTCATATTTTAAAGCATGGTGGTGGCTGCATCATGCTATGGGTATGCTTGTAATCATTAAGGACTGGGGAGTTCTTCAGGATAAGAATAAACTGAATGGAGCTAAGCACAGGAAAATCCTAGATGAAAGCATGGTTCAGTCTGCTTTTCACCAGACACTGGGAGATGAATTCACCTTTCAGCAGGACAATAACCTAAAACACAAGGCCAAATCTGAGATACTTACCAAGACAGTGAATGTTCCTGAGTGGCCAAGTTAGTTTTGACTTAAATCTGCTTGAAAATCTATGGCAAGACCTGAAATGGTTGTCTAGCAATGATCACCAACCAATTTGACAGAGCTTGAAGAATTTTGAAAATAATAAAAGGAACATTTGCACAATCCAAGTGTTGAAAGAGAGAGACTCATGACTCACAGCTGTAATCACAGCCAAAAATTATTCTAACATGTATTGACTCAGGGTTGAATGAATCCTTACATAATCTAGATATATATGTAGATATATTGGTGTCCAATTATTTTTGCGATTGTCCATTTTTCCCCTATAGACATTCAAGTATTTTGTGTGATTTGTTGACAGAAAATGACCATTAAATCAATTTTAATCCCACCTTGTAACACAACTAAATGTGGAAAAAGTCAAGGGGTGTGAATACT
The DNA here is from genome assembly GCF_023373465.1 of Oncorhynchus keta. Lineage (NCBI taxonomy): Eukaryota > Metazoa > Chordata > Actinopteri > Salmoniformes > Salmonidae > Oncorhynchus > Oncorhynchus keta. The sequence continues at coordinate 14,272,912 of NC_068437.1, read as the reverse complement.
TTCTGAAAACACTATGTGAAAACACCCTTCTACCAATTGTTCTCCAATCTCATAAAATATTTTCGAAAAAGTTTGTGTCATTCTCCTCGCAAGGGGAGGGTGCTAGAGTATTGAGAACAGGAGTGACACCAATTTTGTAAAAAATAAATTAGGACTTGTTAAACAATCTCTTTTTATGACCATTTGTGTTAGTATAAAATTCATACTTTGTACAGTTTTTTTTTTTGCTCATCTGCCAAATATTTTGGAGGTGACTGTTAAATATGTCAAATTATTGGAAATTATTTTGGATATAAAGCTATAGAAAAGTAGGTCTGTACGGTAATTAGTAACCAAAGCAGTAATATGAAAACTATTTTCAAGGGAGAAAAAAAGAGTACCTTTTGATAAGAGGTCAAGGAACCCACCACACTTGTCTGTAGTTCATGGACAGTGAGCTATTGAAATGTAGTCATATCACAGTAAATATTCATGTAATATCAGTGAAATAAAAAATAGCATTTATATTGTGTACTAGGGGGAATGCAACCTGATCTCAGATCATTTAGTATTATTCTGTATGTAAATCTGTTTTTTTTTAAATGTTATTTTATTTTTTAACCTTTTTATTTAAGTAGGAAAATCCGTTAAGAACAAATTCTTATTTACAATGACGGCCTACACCGGCCAAACCCAGGCGACACTGGGCCAATTGTGTGCCGCCCTATGGGACTCCCAATCACGGCCAGTTGGGAGATGCAGTGCCTTAGACCCCTGCGCCACTCAGGAGCCCAAAATTAGCTAAATTATTATATTATTGATTATATGTATTATATGTTACGAATTCTAGCTAGGTGACTAACGTTTGTTACCTAGGTGGCTAATGTGCATTAGCTAGGTGGCTAATGTTAGGATTTAGGTTAAGGTTAGAGGAAGAGTTAGCTAACATGCAAAGTAGTTAAAAAGTTGCTAAAGTTGCCCATGAACGTGCAACCTTCGTTTTTGCCTTAAGTAACCGTCTGTCTTATGTAACAATACCAAACGTAACATATCATACAAATGTGAGTGTCCTGGATGTACATTTACTATGTTACGTCTAGTCTATGATACCAGGCAGAGGAAGGAAGTCAGTGACCTAACATCAAGTGGTTTTATGCATTTGTCATTTGGACTGGAAGCTATTGAAAATTAGATCTGTATGAATTAATAACCACAGCTGTAATGGGAAACATATTTGTAGAAAATCAAAAGGGAATCATTTTGAAAACAGTCATTTGCGTTGATAATAGAGGTCAGGGAACACACCACATCTGTAGATCTGTGTTTCCATTAGCCGGCATTAAACATTTTTTAAAAAAATGAAAAGCCGATAAATAAAATTGGCACTGCTGGTCAATTGTCTGGGAGAAGAATAAAAATGTGAAATAATACTTTTTAGCCTATTAGTTTATGTAAATACCAATTGATGTAAATACATTTGATGTCATGCTTATCGGTCTATGTGTTCATTTGTTTAATTTTGTGGCATTAAATTGTTGCGTGCGATAAATAAGATGCATAACAAATATACAAGCACCAATTTAATTCCACAAAATGTTGCAAATTAACCCATTAGCAGCATACAGATACAGAGCCTTTTAGCAGAAAATCTTTCAGAAGCCCAATCATTGCAAGCAACAATTCTAAATGCAATCGTGTGTTAAATATCGTTTTTTGGCCACGATTAAAAAATATATATTTTCATGTAGGCGTGAACAAAATATCTTGTGTGTGTAAAACTTAATAAACAGAGTTTAAAAATATATATACAGTATATATATATTTATTTTCTCAACTGGTAGTTGAAGTGCTCTTCCAAATCGCCATTCAAATGCATAAGCAACGAAAGATGGGTTTTATCAGCGCCTCACACACCACTTTGCAATGACCTGAAGGAAGTATGCATTTTACCCAAAGTAAAGAATGCAAGAACAGAGACTCTTCAACTAAACAGATAAAAACAGAACCTCATGAGGACTCTTCAGAACCAACCAGTGACTCTCAGGCTCTCTCTTTAGTAAATCCATGTTCTGCATCTCAGAATGAAAACCGTGAAAGTGTTGACGCGAGGTGGAGTGGAGGACCTCCGGCGGCTTTAAAGATGCGCAAATCAAAGAGGACACCGACAGAAAAAGAACAAATCCCTGCTTGTTGTAAGGTGTGTGGAAGGTCTTGTACATTGCGTACATGCGTACATTATTGACTCATTTGAAAAGTCATAGAAAAGATGAGGAACATATTTGTGGTGAGTGTGGAAAAAGATGTCCATCACTAGAATGTGTGAGGGATCACATACATACACATACACATCCCATCTGAAACCACCTAGTGAATGTCCTGCTGGTTCTAGTTGTAAGGTTTGTGGAATGCCTTGTCACTCCTTTGGGGCTTTATTGAGACATTTGCGAAGACACAGAAAAGATAAGGAACATATTTGTGGTGTTTGTGGAAAAAGCTGTCAATCCCTAAAAGGTTTGATGGATCACATATTAGAAACTCACAGAACTAGGTTTTGTGAAGTTTGTGGTAAAGGTTTTGACTCTCCTACGGATCTGAAAAATCATATTAGGACCCACACAGGGGAGAAACCGTTTCCCTGTAATGATTGTGGCAGATGTTTCACTTCGATTGGAACTTTGAATGTCCATATAAGGATGGTCCACACAAGGGAGAAATTGCATCATTGCCATGAATGTGGAAAGTGTTACGCTCTGAGTGGAAATTTAAAAATGCATATGAGGCTTCATACTGGAGAGAAACCGTATCACTGTAATGAATGTGGCAAAACATTTCGCCTTGGCACCTCTCTGAAAATGCATATGAGGACTCATCGGTGCCAGGATTGTGGCTATTCATTCTCTGGAAGGGATCACCTGAAAAACCATAGCAGGATTCACACAGGGGAAAAATCTCACCGCTGTCCTGAATGTGCCAAATGCTTCCCTCAAGAGAAGTAGTCTGCAAATGCATATGAGGATTCACACAGGGGAGAAATCCCATCAATGTCATTTTTGTAAGAAATGTTTCACCTATAGCCATCATCATAGAGGGCATGTGAGAATTCACACCAATGACAAACCATTTCCCTGCCAGGAGTGTGGCCAATGTTTCAGTCAGAGTTCCAATTTGAATCGGCACATGAAGAGACACAGAGGGGAGAAACCACATCATTGCCATGTGTGTGGCAATTTTTTTTACACTGGCTTTCAGTTGAATGTGCATTTGAGAATACACACAGGGGAGAAACCACATGTGTGTTCTACATGTCCAAAATGCTTCAGTGACAGAGTGGCATTAATTAGTCATCAGAGACTGCACACGGAGGAGAAACCTTTCAAGTGTAGTTATTGTGATAAATGCTTCAGACATAAGCAGAACATGAAAGAACACATGAAGAGAAGGCACAAAAACATGACTGTGCCCTATGTCGGGGAAGGGGATCAAACAGATGATTTAAAGGCCATTCATCTCCTCTTGGGTGGATAAGATATGACCGAATGAATGCTTGAACTATGAGAACATTGCTATCTAACTGGCCTGCGTCACCAGACATGCTACGTTTTCAGAGCGTAGTTTGACACACATTTGAGCTGCAGAACTGTATCCGTAATTAACTTAGTTTGTTGTCGATAAGAGCTTTGTTCAGTAAGCATACGTTTATTGACATTTTTTTTTGACCCATCGGAGGACAAAAGTAACTTTGTTTAACGTTGTAGTTTTTAGAGCTTTTTTGTTAGATACGTGGTACTTTTATACACAGTGGTTTGATTATACACATTACATATTGGATAGATAGTACTCTATATAGTGTTTTCCTTATTTACTTACCAATCATGAGCTGTATAATCCCACCTATCTCCATAGACCATCCTCCAGAATGAATTATATAATGATTATTTCTTCGTTAAAAAAAATATGCAGAGCTGAGATTGTTGTTTTGCCTTGCAAAAGTATACCCCTTTGATTTCTCCATATTTTGTGTTATTTACAGTCATCTTAAAATGTATTTAGTATTCAGCCCCTTTGTTTAGAGAAGCCTAAATTAGTTCAGGAGTAAAATTTGGCTTAACAAATCACATACGTTCCATGGACTCACTCTGAGTCCAGGGGTGGGGGCTTACTCTCCAGTACTCCTTGTTCACCCACGACTGCGTGGCCACCCACTACTCCAACACGGTGGTAGACCTGATCAGCGACTGCAATGAATCAGCCTATAGGGAGGTGGTCAGAGACGTAGCAGTGGAGTGACAGGACAACAACCTTCCCTTCAATGTCAGTAAGACCAAGGAACTGATCTTGGACTATAGGAGAAAAGGGAGAGCATGCCACCATCCACATCAACGGGACTGTTGTGGAGTGGGTCATGAGCTTCAAGTTCCTTGGCGTCCGCATCACTAAGGACTGAACATGGTCCACACACACCTGCACAGTTGTGAAGAGGGCAAGGCACCGCCTCTTCACCCTCAGGAGGCAGAAAAGATTTGGTATGGGCCCCTCGGATCCTCAACGTTCTACAGCTGCACCATTGAGTGCTGACTGGCTACATTGAGTGCTGACTGGCGTTACAGATAGTAGTGTGGATAGGCCAGTACATCACTGGGGTTGAGCTCCCTGGCAACCATGACCTCTATATCAGGCTGTGTCAGAGAAAGGACCAAAAAATTGCCAACGACACCAGCCACCCAAGCCATAGACTGTTCACTCTGCTACCGTCCAGCAAACGGTACCAGAGCATCGGTTCTCGGACCAACAGGCTCTAAGACAGCTTCTACCTCCAACCCATAAGACCGCTAATTAGCCATACTGCTAAGTAATCCATTTAATGGTACCCAAACTATCTTGCATTGACCCTACGCACACTCACTATGTCACGCCCTGACCATAGAGAGCCCTTGTTTCTGTATTGTGTAGTAGGTCAGGGCGTGACAAGGGGGTGTTCTAGTTTAACATTTCTATGTTGTGTTTTGGTTTGGTTCCCAATTAGAGGCAGCTGGTAATCGTTGCCTCTAATTGGGGATCATATTTATGTAGCTATTTTTCCTACCTGTGTTTGTGGGATATTATTTTGTGTTTGTGCATGTGCACCACGTAGTCACATTTCGTTGTTCATTTATTGTTTTGTGACAGAATATCCCACCAAAAGAGGACCAAGCAGTGTATCCACGAGGTAAGGAGTTTTGGACATGGGAAGAAGTGATGGGTGGATGCAAAACCCTTTCTTGGCGCCAGATTTAAGGTAATAATGGAGGACAGCGACGACGCCAGGGTTCGCGGCCACAGAATGCCTAAGGACAACCCCAAGTTTTTTGGGGGGTGGCACAAGGGATGGCCGGCTGAGCCGCGGGAAGAGCCAGAGCACATGGAGCAGGCGATAAGAGAAGTGGTCGGTCGACCCAAGGAGAGAGCCAGCGCCTGCCTGGGAGTTGATGGAGCAGTGTGAAGTGGGATATCGGAGAATGATGTTGGCGAAGAGTAGGCTGCAGCGCAGGCGGGCTGAAGATCGGGTCATCAGTCCGGTGCCATCTGTGCTGACTCCATGCACCAGATCTCCAGTGCGCCTCCCCAGTCCGGTACGTCATGTGCCTGCTCCCTGCACTCGCCCTGAAGAGCCAGTTACCGTCAGGGAGGCAATGGGGAAGTTAGGATAACTGAGAGAGATGTTGTGCAAGTGTGTTCTGCTCAACATCCAACCAGAGGATCCGGTCACCAGTCTGATGCAACCCGTGCCGGCTCCACACATCAGGCCTCCAGTGCGCCTTCCCAATCCGGTACTTCCTGTGCCTGCTCCTCGCACTTGCCCTGAAGTGCGTGTCACCAGTCCGGTGCCTCCTGTACCAGCTCCACGCACTAGGCCTCCAGTGGGCATTTACCGTCCAGAGCTTCTGGCGACGGTTCCCAGTCCAGAGCTTCTGGCGACGGTCCACGGTCCGGAGAGTCCAGGCACGGTGTCCAGTCCAGCTCCATGGCAGGAGCCTTCCTCTCCGCCGGTGTCCAGTCGGCGTCCAGTCCCGCTCCTAGGCCGGAGTCTTCCTCTGCGCCAATGTCCAGTCTAGGCATGGTGTCCAACCCAGCTACAGGGCGGAGCCCTTCTCTGCGCTGATGTCCAGGCATGTCGTTCAGCCCAGCGCCATGGTCGGATCCGGGGTCTGGGGAGGGGCTACAACCCGCACCGGAGCTGACACTAGTCACCCCCCCTAACACTCCCATTTGGTTTTGCGGCTGGAGTCCACACCTTTTGGGGGGGTACTGTCACGCCCTGACCATAGAGAGCCCTTGTTTCGAGGGGGTGTTCTAGTTTAACATTTATATGTTGGTGTTTTGGTTTGGTTTCCAATTAGAGGCAGCTGGTAATCGTTGCCTCTAATTGGGGATCATATGTAAGTAGCTATTTTTCCCACCTGTGTTTGTGGGATATTATTTTGTGTTTGTGCATGTGCACCACATAGTCACGTTTCGTTGTTCGTTTATTGTTTTGTTTTTTGCTTAAGTTTCACTTGATAATAAAGATGTGGAACTCTACGTACGCTGCGCCTTGGTCGAGTTCTTAGGACAACCGTGACACACTAGACTATACATACAGACTCACTCACCTACAATACATTGACACTCTCATACACTACACACGCAAACATAGCATACCGTGCACACGCACACTTGTACACATAATTTGCTACCGCTACTCTGTTCTTTGTTTTACTCATATTATTATCTATCCTGATGCCTAGTCTCTTTACCCTGCCTTCATGTACATACAGTGCATTCGGAAAGTATTCAGACCCCTTGACTTTTTCCAACGTTACAGCTTTATTCTAAAATGGATTAAATAAAATAAAAATGTATCAAATCTACACACAATACCCCATAATGACAAAGTGAAAACAAGTTTTTTGAGTTTTTGCAAATGAAGGTAAAACAAATCAACCTTATTTACACAAGTATTCAGACCTTTTGCTATGAGACTTGAAATTGAGCTTTGGTGCATCCTGTTTCCATTGATCATCCTTGAGATGTTTCTACAACTTGATTGGAGTCCACCTGTGGTAAGTACAATTGATTGTACATGATTTGGAAAGGCACACACCTGTCTATATAAGGTCTCACAGTTGACTGTGCATATCAGAGCAAAACCCAAGCCATGAGGTCGAAGGAATTGTCTGTAGAGCTCCGAGATAGGATTGTGTCGAGGTACAGATCTGGGGAAGGGTACCAAAAAATGTCTACAGCATTGAATGTCCCAAAAAACACAGTGGTCTCCATCATTCTTAAAGAGAAGAAGAATCACCAAGACTCTTCCTAGAGCTGGCCGCCCAGCCAAACTGAGCAATCAGGGGAGAAGGGCCTTGGTCAGGGAGGTGACCAAGAACCCGATGGTCACTCTGACAGAGCTCCAGTGTTCCTCTATGGAGATGGGAGAAGCTTCCAGAAGGACAACCATCTCTGCAGCACTCCAACAATCTGGCCTTTATGGTAGAGTGGCCAGACGGAAGCCACTCCTAAGTAAAAGGCACATGACATACCGCTTGGAGTTTGCCAAAAGGCACCTGAAGGACAAGATTCTCTAGTCTGATGAAATCAAGATTTAGGTCTTTGACCTGAAGGCCAAGCATCACGTCTGGAGGAAACCTGGCACCATCCCTACGGTGAAGCATGGTGGTGGTTGCAGCATGCTGTGGGGGTGTTTTTCAGCGGCAGAGACTGGGAGACTAGTCAGGATCGAGGGAAAGATGAACGGAGCAAAGTAGAGAGATCCTTGATGAAAACTTGCTCCAGAGCACTCAGAGCCTCAGACTGGGGCAAAGGTTCACCCTCCAACAGGACAATGACCCTAAGCACACAGCCAAGACACAACACAGGAGTGGATTTGGGACAAGTCTCAATGTCCTAGAGTGGCCCAGCCAGAGCCCGGACTTCTCTGAAAATTGCTGTGCAGCGACGCTCCCCATTCAACATGAAAGAGCTTGAGAGGATCTGCAGGAAAGAATGGGTGAAACTCCCCAAATACAGGTGTGCCAAGCTTGTAGCGTCATACCGAAGACTTGAGTCTGTAATCACTGCCAAATGTGCTTCAACAAAGTACTGAGTAAAGAGTCTGAATACTTATGTAATTGTGATATTTCAGTGTTGTTGTTTTTTAAAAAACATTTCTAGCAACCTGTTTTTGCTTTGTCATTATGGGGTATGTGTGTAGATTGATGAGGGGGAAAAAATACATTTTAATACATTTTAGAATAAGGCTGTAATGTAACAAAATGTGGAAAAAGTCAACAGCGATTTGCTGGTTGAGAGAATGCCAAGAGTGTGCAAAGCTGTTATCAAAGAAAAGGGTGGCTACTATATAAAATATGTTTTGACCTTTTTTAACACTTTGTTGGTTACTACATGATTCCATATATTATTTCATAGTTTTGATGTCTTCACTATTATTCTACAATTAGTTTTTTTAATGTTTAACAAAAGGGTGTGTCCAGACTTTGACTGGTACTGTATGATGTGCATTGGGAAATTATTTTGCCTTAGCTAAGAAAAGATTGTCATCCAACATCTCTGTCCAGATGGTGGTCTGATCACGTTCTGTCTCCTATCAACATGTTGTTGTTTTTTATCTTTTGGAGCCAGTGAGAATAACACGGAAATAGTCAAGATGGCTAGCTTGATTAAGTCTCATGTATATCTTACTAGGTCCGTTTTTTTTAGCCTCCATATATTCGCTAGTTATAATGTGTCCATAATATTCATGATCTCCTTCAGTGCATGAGGGTGATAGTTCGTGGTGTGATTTTCCTTTTATGGTCCTTTTATGATACTTAACCATGTGTCTCCCACCATAGGATCGTTTGTTACTTGTGAGCTCGATAGATACAGAAGTTATTGCACAAGATCTGTTCAGAAATTTGTACCATGATATATTTTGGAAAGCCGTTTTAACATATTGTCATTGAAATTGATATCAATAATTGTATTATTTTGTGTCATGATTTATTGATATCAAATTTTAAAAAATTGTATCAATATAAATAATTAAAATGTGTATCAACAATTAAATTGACAATATCAATAATTAGACTTGTTGATATCGATAATATAATTTTTAAAATATAAATTCTATTATGACTTTCATTATCATATAATTATATCTGTATCCTACATACAGTTAGTTACTTGTGAGAGTCTACACACCCCTTGCACAGTCCACATGTTGCTGCCTTGAACTTAAATCTAAAAAGGATTACATTAAAAAAAAATCCTATAGATCTGCACAACTTATTCCTTTTTCAAAGTGAAAGAAAAATATAGAACATTTTCCAAATTAATAAAATAAATACAAAATGAAAATGTGTTGATAGCATATGTCTTCACACTACCCAGAGTTTACACTTGGTGGAAGCACTTTTGGCAGCCATTACAGATGTAAATCATTTTGAATAAGATTCTATTAACCTCTTATGGCAACAGTATGCATTGTTTTTGTCAAAAATACTCAAGTTCAGTAATTTGGTTGGGAATCATTTATGGGCAACAATATTCAATGCTTGTCTCAGATTTTCAAGCACCCTAGGAGTTACAGTTCATATAAAGAAATCAGTCAATTGAAGTAAATTCATGAGACCCTAATCTATGGCTTTCACGATGGCCACCCATGGCTGAGCCCCTGCCCAGCCAATCAGAATGAGTTATTCCTTTACAAAAGGGCTTTATTACAGACAGAAAAACTTCTGAGTTTCATCAGCTGTCCGGGTGGCCAGTCTCAGATGATGCCAGATGTGGAGGTCATGGGCTGGCGTGGTTACATGTGGTCTGCGATTGCGAGGCCGGTTGGACGTACTGCTAAATTCTCCAAAAGGACCTTCTCTGGCAACAACTCTGTTGGACATTTGAGCAGTCAGCATTCCAATTGCACGCTCCCTCAAAACATCTGTGGCATTGTGTTGCCTGACAAAAATTCACATTTTAGTGGCCTTTTATTGTCCCCAGCACAAGGTGCACTTGTGTAATGACCAGCTTCTTGATATGCCACACGTGTCAAGTGGATGGATTATCTTGGCAAAGGAGAAATACTCACTAATGGATGAAAACAAATTTGTACACAAAATACCATTTTTGTGCGTATGGAACATTTCTGGGATCTTTTATTTCAGCTCATGGGGCCAACACTTTACATGTTGCATTTATATATTTGTTCAGTTTATATGGGGGATACAACCATTAGATCACTTGTTTTGGTACTTATAATGCATAGCTTGTTTTTGGTCTGAGGTTCCAGAAAGGCTGAAGAATTACAACATTTACATGGAACTAACACTGCAAATAGCACTGCTGTGTGATTTGAAAAGTCATAGTCAATCGATCAATAATATACTCTTAGCTAAACATTCTTTACTTTACAATCTGTAGAAACTATGAGAATAAAAAGGTTCAGGACTTTTGTGAAACATTACACCACAGTTGAAAAATATATGGCTAATAAAAATCAAAACGGGATGGTGTTCAGAGATAAAAGGGAGGAGTGTTGAAGGGGGGGGACACCAATGTAAAATAGTGTCTAAAAATGTAATACATTTACCAAAAAAATGTATGGGGAATTGGAAATGCAGATAATGGCATTGAGGCTTCCGTCAATCTACCCGCAACATTAAAGCGGACCTACACCCCTAGCAGGATCAATGAGTTAGCCAGCTACGGCTGCATTTACATAGGCAGCCCTATTCTGATATTTTTTCCCACCAATTGGTCTTTTGACCAGTCACATCAGATCGGTCAAAATACTAATTAGTGAAAACAATTTAATGGGGCTCCCTGTTGCAGTAATTATTTCTGGTTGTTTTAGAGAGTTCTGGCTAAATCATTGATCCTTTGTAGTATACTTCTGGACTTAATAGCATGCTCAATCACTGAAATGGTTAAGTCCAGAATGCTTGATCTGTGTCTGGGAAAACCCTTTAGCAGACTACCACTGCTGTCACCTGGCTTACAGTGACTCCAAATGCATGAAGATGGAGAGGAAGTCACATCTTACTGAAGTAGTTGGTATAGGTCCCTCTGCTGTTCCACACATTGCACTGAAGACCACTTCAATGCATCACACACCACTGGACTTGAAACGTTACTACATTTTATTGGTTTTGTAGAGCTCGGAGTTAAGCAAGAACGTATACACAGACAATACAGCCATATTTGATTAAGTATTGAAACTCATACAAGCGAGTTGCTGCTTTGGACTTTCCAACCTCTTTACTCCGATTGAAAAGTAGTTTTGCCTCAGTCTTTAAAAATATTCAGTCATGACTCATCTCATTATTGTTAAAAACAGCAGTATTCCACCCAATACCAACCTATGAATATACATCTCTGAGCACTGTACTAATAAGAAAGTGGTGTTTGAAAAATGCTAGATACACTGCGACTAACATATATAGTTAGCTATTTGATATTGCAGCAAACCTTGAGTGCAACACCCAAGACACTAATGTAGAAAGTCAAAAAGACTTGATCTCCAGTCCGTTTTTACCACCCAAACCCCTTTATTGACAACATTTAAATTACATACTGAATGTGATACACGGTGTGTCTTTGTTTTCTATGTATGTATACAGAGGAGTCCCTTAATTGGAGTTGAGGGGTCACGGTACATTCCGTGTCCCCCTCCTAGAGTGTGTGCTTGTGGACAGATTTCTGGTTTGGGGACGTCATGGACAGAACGGTTATGTACACAGCTGTGTGAGCGAAGACGGGCAGTTAAAAGTTGATAGCTTTCCCGAAGGAGGCTGCGAGGTTTGCTTCTCTGAAGGCCTCGGACACAGTCTGGAAGAGAGGGATGGATGGAAGAAGAGGTTAGATTGACAGGTTGGTGATGTGGTTCCACAAATGTGGATGTGTGTCCATTTGAATGACATTGTGGCTAGGCCCTATATTAGTTATTGTGCTGCTCGCAGTAATAATATGAAAGAATGTGTCGTCTTCCTCAGTCAGTTGAATGCGGCACTTCAGAACCGTGGTTACGTGCATAACCTTACTAGCGGCTGGGACAAACGGCGCAGTAAAACCGTTTCCAGCGATCCTGGCAAATCGTTTTCTTCCCACAAATGTACCTCCAGATTTTGAACGGTTGAATCTATTACAGACCCCAGCCCTAAAAGCTAAGACTGGAACATGTGCATGTTTTCACCTATGATACAAGCTGCGCAGGATTTGTTAGAAATGAGAGATGAATCTGCACAGAATAACTGAGAAAGGAATTGATTCACCAATCAAACATGCATAAGATCTGTAAACAGCTCATCCATCTACCTACCTCATCCCCATACTGGTATTTATTTATTTTGCACCCCAGTATCTCTACCTGCACATTCATCTTCTGCCGATCTACCATTCCAGTGTTTAATTGCTATATTGTAATTACTTCGCCACCATGGCCTATTTATTTCCTGATCTTACCTCATTTGCACTCACTGTATATAGACTTTTTGTTTTCTTTTGTTCTACTGTATTATTGACTGTATGTTTTGTTTATTCCATGTGTAACTGTGTTGTTGTATGTGTCGAATTGCTACACTTTATCTTGGCCAGGTCGCAAATGAGAACTTGTTCTCAACAAGCCTACCTGGTTAAATAAAGGTGAAATAAAATAAATAAAAATATTGTTTATTCATCCCTGATGTTTTCCTGAACATCCCAATACCTTCCTGATGCATTTCAATCCCTCCAAAGCATACTTCCTTCAGACTGAAATTTGCCATTACCTGATTTGCCATCTCTTGTGCTATAACTTATTGAGATCATGGCATTAAGGTCAGATTCTAAAGAGTCATAACATTTTTTCCCCTAATAGGCCTACCCCCAAGTGTCCTAAAATAGATAATCAAATAGCTTGATGGTCCATGTTAATAGTATCTTAAATATCAATTTGACTGACCAGCCAACCCCTGTTCTATGATGGGTATGATGGCTCGCCCAGTGATTGTTTTACAAAAAAAGTATCTCCCATTTGAAATATTATTAACTACCACATATCAATGGCATTGTTGAACTTGCATTGTTCTACAACATGACATGTTGTATGCATGTAAGAGTAGGGGTGTTAACCCCGGTGTCCTGGCTAAATTCCCAATCTGGCCCTCAAACCATCACGGTCACCTAATAATCCCCAGTTTACAATTGGCTCATTCACCCCCCTCCTCTCCCCTGTAGCTATTCCCCAGGTCATTGCTGCAAATGAAAACGTGTTCTCAGTCAACTTACCTGGTAGAATAACAGATAAATAAAATAAAATGTATGTATGAGTATTTGATCATGCCCCTTTCGTGTGTGTGTGTTAAACTCACGGGATGGGCGTGGCAAACTCTGGCGACGTCCTCGCAGGACGCGCCGTACTCCATGGCGAGCGTCGCCTCGTTGATAATCTCTCCAGCACCCTAGACAAGGGTCAAAGGTCACCATAGTTAGCATACAACTTCATACGCTATAGCCCACATTTTCATCTGCTAAGGAGCACAGAGGTAGCATGACTCACACAGCCCAGGATGTGAGCGCCCAATATCCGGTCTGTTTCCTTGTGGCCGAGGATCTTCACCAGGCCATCAGTGTCTGCGTTGGTCTTGGCTCGACTGTTGGCGGCAAATGGGAACTTGCCCACCTTGTATGGGATTCCCTGCAAAGTAGAGTTGAGGTTACTGTTATGCTTTATGGTCACTCTTCTGTGTTGATAGTATGTGTGTGATACTTTGGCTCCTTTGGAAAGTCAACAATTTGGGGAGAGTATTGCCACCTTGTGGCTAACACTTATACCTGCAGGGATTTCAATATAATACTGAACAAAAATATCAAATGAAACAAGTTACAGTTCATAGAAGGACATGAGTCAATTTAAATAAATTCATTAGGCCCTAGTCAATGTATTTCACATAACTGTGAATAAAGATATGCATCTGTTGGTTACATAGCATTAAAAAAAAAGTAGGCGTGTGGATCAGAAAACCAGTAAGTATTTGGTGTGATCACCATTTGCCTCATACAGCGTGACATCTCCTTCACATAGAATTGACCAGGCTGTTGATTGTTGCCTGTTGTCCCACTCCTCGTCATTGGCTGTGCGAAGTTGCTGGATATTGGTAGGAACAGGAGCATGCTGTCATACCCAGAACAGCCCAAACATGCTCAATGGGTGGCATGTCTGGTGGGTATGCAGGGCAAGTAAGAACTGGGACATTGTCAGCTTCCAGGAATTGTGTACAAGTCCTTACGACATGGGGCCACGCATTATCGGGTTGAAACATGAGGTGATGGCGGCAAATGAATGTCTCAACAATGGGCCTCAGGATCTCATCATGGTACAGTATCTCTGCATTCAAATTGCCATCAATAAAATGCAATTGTTTTCGCTGGCCGTAGGTTATGCCTGTCCATACCATAACCCCATCATGGGGCAATCTGTTCACAACGCTGACATCAGCAAACCGCTCACCCAGACATACATATGGTCTGCGGTTGTGAGGCCGGTTGGACGTATTGCCAAATTCTCGAAAACAAAGTTAGGAGGCAGGTTATGGTAGAGAAATTAATATTCAAGTCTGGCAACAGCTCTGTGGACATTCCTGCAGTTAGCATGCCAATTGCACGATCCCTCAAAACTTGAGACATCTTTGGCATCATGTTGTGTGATAAAACTGCACATTTTAGAGTGGCCCTTTATTGTCCCCAGCACAAGATGCACCTATGTAATGGTCATGCTGTTTAATCAGCTTTGTGATATGCCACACCTGTCAGGGGGATGGGTTATCTTGGCAAAGGAGAAATTCTCACCAACAGGGATGTAAACTAATTTGTGCACAACATTTGAGAGAAATAAGATTTTGTGCATATGGAATATTTCTGGGATCTTTAATTTCAGCTCAATGAAACCAACACTTTACATGTTGCGTTTTATATTTTTGTTCAGTGTATTTTTAAATCACAAATCAACATTTTGGCAGCTGATATCCAAACAAAAGCATTGATCCAGTGATTATATTATATATAAAAGCCATGCCAGCTAGTTAATTTGGTCAAAACTATGGGTATTTGTTTGGGGAGATGTGTGTATCACCTCCTCTTTGAGCTGCTCCTCCGTCTTCCCCACCCATGCCACCTCGGGGTGTGTGTAGACAACAGAGGGGACACAGTTGTAGTCGATGTGCACACCGCCCCCAGCCATGCCCTCCACGCAGATGATGCCCTCGTCCTCCGCCTTGTGTGCCAGCATGGGCCCGGCAATCACATCACCAATGGCATAGATACTACAGAGGGAGATAGAATAAATGGGGAGGAAAGATTGCGGTATCACAGTTAGTGCCTTTTGAAAGAGACCTTGGTGAGAGGTGGTTGGAATATAGGTGTGCATTGAAAAAGCAGGTGTTGAATATAACAGAGGGGTGCGGTAGTTTAGGTCTACCTGGGTACTTTAGTCTGGAAGCGGTTGTTGACAGGTATCCGTCCCCTGTTGTCCAGCTCCAGGCCCACATTCTCCAGGCCCAGGTTCCTGGTGAAGGGCCGTCTGCCGATACACACCAGCAGCACGTCACACGTCAGAGTCTCGTTCTTCCCGCCGGCAGCCGCCTCCACACTGGAGGCAAGAACACACAGTTATCGTTTGTGCTAGGTCATACCTACTGATTTTTAACTGTAGACATTCATCTTAGTGATTTTGTCCATTCACAGCTAGATCCACCCTAAATACACACATACACCACCGGGGGATGGAACTCACGCCACATCGATCTTGCCATCAGGCCTCTTGATTGCACCCATGACCTTAGTGCCCAGCTTGAACTTAATACCCTGCTTCTGCAGGATGCGCTGGAAGTTCTTGGAGATCTCCATGTCGATGCCCAAGCCACCCACGTGGCCCAGGAACTCCACCGCTGTCACATTGGAGCCCAGACGCTGCCACACTGACCCCTGGAGAACGAGAAGCCAAACAGGATATTAGACTGGACCTTAGGTGTCCCCCAAGAGTTGGAATCCTCATACCGCCACTTACTCTTACAGACCATGCTGTAAATCGTGTGTATGTATGTGCGCGTGTCGTCCCTCACCAGCTCCACCCCGATGACTCCGGCACCGATGACGATGAGCTGCTCAGGGACCTTCTTCAGATCCAGGGCTCCCGTGGAGGACACCACGGTGTCCTCATCAACCTGACAGCACAGGGGTTAGGAGAGTTAGGACTCAGCTTTGACACGTGTCAACTAACAGCTGGTCATCTGCTACAAACTAGTACTGTAGTACATCAACGTGCCTCAATCCCGGGGAAGGGTGTGACCTCGGAGCCGGTGGCTATGAGGATATTATTGCTGTTGATGACCTGCTCACTACCGTCCTCGGCCGTGGCCGTCACCTGGTTCTTGCCTGTAATCCTCCCATAGCCGTTCACGTGCGTCACCTGAGGGGAAACCGCCACATTACATCATCAATTAAAGACAGGGTCAAGTTCATAACAAACTCTGGAACAAAGAATCCAAGGGGAAGCATCAAAACAGCTTGCACTGGTATCAAACTTAGTGATGGATTCAAATTACAAGGGAGTACAGGAAAAATACCCAAGTCCATTGACAATGTAATGTCCATAGATGGCCACCTCCATTTAAAGAAGATTGTCAAAACAGGCTGCTGATGTTTCAAGCTTATAATCCTGCTGAGGTGAAATCTCACTAACTAACCCATATTTCCAGATGCTGTCTTGATTAGTTGCCTAGATGTTGCCATTTATCCATAAAGTGAGCCAAATGTGTAATTTGAGTGAACTTGGCCTCCGCTCGGCTCCAGGCCTCGCTCACATTGTTCTCCAGAGCCTGGGGAAATTCATATTGTAAAAATAGGTGAGAGTGGAGCACTGATTGGCTGTGAGAAGACACGATTTTTCAAAATCAACCACCCCTTCCATCCCTCTTCAGAAGCGCAAAATATCCCAAATGTAGCTCATTTACAGTGCTAGCATGCTATATATATTTTTTGATGGCTATTTATTTTTTGGTTGTAATGAGACCCCACATGGGCACCATTGAAAATGATTAGCTTTCGGTTTAGAATCTCTGCCTCTGAACGTGCTGATTCCAATTGATGGGAAACCGCTTGGATACCCTCCACCTTCTTTTAGTCTCTTTCTGACAAGAACTTCCACAGGATTATATATAGAAGGTGAGATGAAAGCCTGGCAGAGGCTAGAGTGAACTAGGCATCGCTCTTCCAACGTAGGGAGGAACTATAAAGTTGAGAACTCACCTGGTTCTGTTTGAATAAATGTGCAATGCCTCCTGTCAGTGCTTTGACCGCACCGCTCTTCTGTGACATCATCTTCTCCAGGTTCAATGTAATCCCTGAGACTGGCACAGAGAGAGAGTGAGACAGAGAGAGAGCAAGAGTCTCAAGTAAATATTTGTTGCTGGCATCCCCACACCCTTCAGCTCTCTAGGACCAGGCTGCTGGTGACCAATGCTCTAGCTGATGTGGACTCTTACTTTCAATGCCCCTGCTTTCGAAGTCTTTGCCATGGGCCTGGTGGTACAGATATGAGTTGTTCAGCAGGGCCTATACAAAGTGACAAGGGATACAGACATGTTACATTATTCAACAACTCGCAAAGACGAAGTTGCACAGACACAGTGTTGCGCAATAAGACCTAGCAAAAGATCTACGAACCCCCTCATTCCCAATGTTTACCTTTGAGGGGATACAACCGACATTCAAACATGTCCCGCCTAGGGTGGGATTCTTTTCCACACACACCGTCTGTAGTAGAAAACAAAGTTGGTGAACAATGACGACAAGATGGGCATCACTACTAATAAAGGG
The DNA here is from genome assembly GCF_023373465.1 of Oncorhynchus keta. Taxonomy (NCBI): domain Eukaryota; kingdom Metazoa; phylum Chordata; class Actinopteri; order Salmoniformes; family Salmonidae; genus Oncorhynchus; species Oncorhynchus keta. Next base: position 14,255,071 of record NC_068437.1, on the reverse strand, counting down.
TTAAGCCGTATTTACACCTTCGGCTAGGTCAGCTTGAACAAAAAGATGCTATATCAAAACGTCCGCCCGATGGCACCTCTGCACAAACGCCGAAATCTCACTTTTCCAGAGAGGTGCGCAGAGCCCTGTGCGTACGGGAGCGAACATTCGATTGCTGCAGAAGGTATATACACTGAGGCCTAATTTTTTACCTTGAAACCAAGCTGCGCTGCTTTGATTGCAGCAACATATCCACCAGGACCAGAGCCCACCACTGTGACGTCAGCATCAACTGTAGGAGTGCAAAGAACATGTTTATCAGAAGAAGCAACAAGTTGTAGAGGAGCATGTTGTATTCACCTTGTGTAGATGTTGGGATTCAGTTGGATAAGAGCAGCACCTCGGATTAGCTAATTGGACGTTGGAGTGAAACGTTGACTTACTGTGTGCTTTGTCAGCGTATGTTCGGACGGAGAGAACAGTTGCACCCTGGAGCCGATTCGGGAGTTGGTGGCTCCGCTGTATGTGTTAGGAGAGGACACAAATTGGGACAGTGAGCAGACAGATTTGGACTTTAATGTTAGCTTGTGTTGTATCTGGTTCTTCTGTGATGATGTTGTAGTTGTCATCCATGTCAAGAAGTCAGTTAATGTTTAGTTTTTTTTATTCCGCACTCTAGAATGCAAGACAAAAATCCTGTAAAGGCCAATGCAATCTGAACAGGATTGCACGTATTACAGTGTGAATGTATGCGATGATAAGGCCGTAGAAGGATGAACTAGTTACAATACTAGCTACATTTGTTAACTACTGTTAGTTGTCAAGTACTGGTGAAAATAAAATAAATAGTTATCTTACTTACATATATTGTTGGCTAACAACAGTTATATGATTAATCAAATAGCTTTACAAAGCAAAATTGAGTGCATGGAGTTTGACAGTCAATGATGTAACATTGGTAGCAGTCCACAAACAGGCTCGCGTGCTTGTCAGCCTGTCGGGCTGAATGTCATTTTCGTCATTCGCAAGAGGATGCGTGTTGACTGTGGTAGCTAGCTAGCTAGCTAATTTAGTTTACTTTGAGATGGATTATTTTGTAATGACATTAACGTTCGCCAATGTACGTACAAGACACGCACCAAGCAAGGCTAGCTTGGGAGGGCATATAATATAGGAAGAGCCAACTAACATTAGTTAACTAGCGAACTGTGTACTCGCTAACGCTAGGCTAGCTAGCTGCTAGTATATAGCTGGAGAGTTTCACGAACATAGCTACTCTAGGTGGCTAGCATGGCCTGTAATTCATAAATCACGTTGAAAAACAGCAGAGATAACTCTCCAACGTATGTCGCATTAACTCATATTTGTTCCAGACAACTTGAACAACTAATTGATGTATAATTGTTTTTCCTTACTGTTGCCAGAGTGCGATATACTTGATTCCAGCTCTGCATTTTGTATGTGTCCCTTTACAGGCTGCGTAACCTACAGCAGGCGTATCATCCAAGGACTCACAAAATTGCGCTTGCGCAGTAACAATCCAAGGAACACAAATACTGTCTGTCGCCTCCCTATGATGTAAAAAATATTTGGCGTCATACTACATTTAATCTGATCAAAACAGGTGTTCTAGAAATCAATAAAATTAAAATAAAGTTATTTGCGTCTAAAACATTAATTTAACCCATGACTGCGTGGTCACTCAATCATCAAGTTAGCAGACGACACAACAGTAGTAGGCCTGATTACCAACAACGACGAGACGGCCTACAGGGAGGAGGTGAGGGACCTGGCGGAGTGGTGCCAGGAAAATAACCTCTCACTCAACGTCAACAAAACAAAGTAGCTGATCGTGGACTTCAGGAAACAGCAGAGGTAGCACGCCCCTATCCACATCGACGTTACCGCAGTGGAGAATGTGGAAATCTTCCAGTTCCTCGGTGTACACATCACTGACGATCTGAAATGGTCCACCCACACAGACCGTGTGGTGAAGAAGGCGCAACAGCTGAAGCTGTGGAGAAGCTGGGGGGAAAAACTCACAAACTTTTACAGATGCACAATTGAGAGCATGGTGCGGCAACTGCACCGCCCGCAACCGCAGGGCTCTCCAGAGGGTGGTGTGGTCTGCCCAAAAAGATAATCAAGGACATCAACCACCCGAGCCACTGCCTATTCACCCCGCTTAAGAAGGCGAGGTCAGTAGAGGTGCATCAAAACTGGGACCAAGAGACTGATAGAAGCTGTTTATCTTAAGACCATCAGACTGTTTAAATAGCCATCACTAGCGGGTTTCCACCCTGTTACGTAACCCAGCACCTTAGAGGCTGCTGCCCTATATACATAAACATGGAATCACTGGCCACTTCAATAATGGAATACTAGTCACTTTAATAGTGTTTACATACTGTTTTACTCATCCCATATGTATATACTGTATTCTATTTTACTGTATTTTAGTCAATGCCACTCCGAGATTGCTCAATCTAATATTTATATAGTCCTTCATTCCATTCTTTTACTTTTAAATGTGTGTGTATTGTTGTGAATTGATTTAGATACTACTGCAATGTTAGATACTACTGCACTGTTGGAGCTAGGAACACAAGCCTTTAGCTTCACTCACAATAACATCTGCTAAATATGTGTGTGACCAATAAAATGTTGATTTGATTTTGATTTGACATCAGTCTCAATGTGACACCTTTTGCTGAGTTTTTACCTCACACAATATATTGATAGATAGTATGTTAGACAAAATATCTTGTTTTGCTATCATTATTACCACAATGTTACAATGAGATGCTTCATGAACCAATCTCATGCTTAAGTAATGTGTGTGTGTGTGTGTGTGTGTGTGTGTGTGTGTGTGTGTGTGTGTGTGTGTGTGTGTGTGTGTGTGTGTGTGTGTGTGTGTGTGTGTGTGTGTGTGTGTGTGTGTGTGTGTGAGAGAGATCCTAGTCCTGTCTAATTAATCCTAAAGTCAAGTCACATTTGTAATACTTATACATGTGTTTTGTACACTGCTCGGGCGGCCAGTGCACCAACCCTTTGGGGGACCATTTGTCTCGCAACCAGAAGGCCCGACAGAGGGTGGTGGTGCGGACGGCCCAATACATCACTCCCTGCCCTCCAGGATATCTACACCAGGAGGCGTCTGAGGAAGGCCCGAAAGGTCGTCAAGGACTCCAGTCACCCGAGCCACAGACTGTTCACTCTGTTGCCATCTGTCAGGCGGTATCGGAGTATCGGCTCTTGGACCAACAGGCTCCGAGACAGCTTCTACCACCAGGCCAACAGACTGCTGAAAAGCTAAACCTAGCAGTCTCCCTGCACAGATCTGCACCTTACAGACTATTTGCACCGGAGAGAATATTATGCAGATGATAAATTATTTGCATTGACTTCACACACACACAAGCATAAAATACATGTTTTCCCATCTCAAAAGGTTTAAAAAACATATTAGGTTCCAAATAAAGTAACTGGGTTGAAGAATTCTTCTTAAATCTCCCATAAATCCCATTGTGACAGGCAGAATGGAAGCTTGTGTGCAACAGGGAGTGGCAATTGAATGCAAGCTTCACAAAGAACTTGTTCAAATATTTCTAGCCTGTCTATCTATGCGTAACAGGGTTGACGTGTTATGCTCGACCCGCTTTCATTTGATTTGGCAGAACGTGTCGGGAGTGCGGAGAGTGTGTGTGGGGAGAGAGAGTGTGTGTGTGTTCGTGTGTATATGTGTGTGTGGGTCGAGAGAGCGTGTGGAAAGAAAGGGTTTGTGAATCTGGAGAATAGTCAAATTGATTGCGCTCTCTTATCCATTATTGCTGAGTTTGAATGTTCAATTAATTCATGAACACAGATGATGAGCATATGAGATTACAAATGACTTGTCATTGATTTGTTCATTAGATATTACATAGAAGTGCTGGGAGGAGTCTTTCCTTCTCATAATAATACAAAGGACCTTTTCCCTGAGATCTGAGCTGGCAAGCCCTACAAAGAGAGGCACTGATCTTCAGATATTCTTTGTAGAGCTCTGTGTGTATTTATTTGTACAGACTTCTCAAGCACTAACCCAAAAGATCCCTTTGTAAAAACAACAAGCTGGGTATTGTGATTGACTGCTGAAGAGGCAAGTCTGAAAAGTGACAGAACAAAAAAGAGCTGCCTTTTGAATTCCCCCAGGTGTCCAAACCACTCAGCATTGGCCCATGTCCGTCTGACATCACACACCGTTTGACATCAGCTCACCGGTTTGAATGGTGAATGCTGCTGCGAGCTGCTCTGTTTCTGCCTGAACTCTCCAATTGTGTGTCCAGAGAAAAGGGTCCATCTAGGGGGGTACTGACTCGGCCTGAATGGGGCGCAGCACAAGTACTCGCCAAACTCAGCTGAACTCGACTGAACCTGTTTTAATGGGTGGCATGATGGACCCCGTAGTGTGTGTGTGTGTGTGTAGGTTCCATGTGGGTTGACAGTGGTCCTGAGATTCTGTTGCCATGGATCTGTTGCCACTGTCAGAAGACCTGATTATTTTTAGGTGAAAATATCTAATTGCTACCATTCGCTTCCATACCAGACACCATCTTTGTAAAACAAGATTTTTAACCTAATTGAGTTATCCATTGATTATAATCTTTAGGCCACAATGCTGTATGTACTAGGGTTATAGATACGTATGTATTCTTGATCTTTAGGTGGTTTTGAACATTGCCAAAGTGATACAGTATGTGTTGGCCTGGGTAACGTGTCCTTGATTGGCCTCAAGTTGTATTTTGCTACAAAGTGAACACTAGAGGGCACTACTTGAATGCATAGATGTACAATTTCTAAAACTGGTGTACATTTCTCTTGACATGATAAGGAAAAACATTTTCCCCAAGGAGAGTTGGAGGAAAGGGTTTTCAACCATTTTTTATATTTTTTGTGACTCCTACTTACACAAATGACCGTTTCATATTATCCTTGTAAATATTATGGAGGCTGAGAGCTTTGGGTCCATAGGCCTATGAATGGTGTAGAGTTTTGGCAGTATATTGGCTACCCAAGCTCATTGCGCCAAATGCAACAGTCACAAACTTTTCTTCTCTAATGTTTCCTCTCGAATTTGAGTCCCTCCTCAACGATTTCTAGAACGCAAACACATTCTAACCGTTCTGATTGGTCTAACCGTTCTGAGTGGCGTTTTGAAAAATCGTCATTGGCTTTAATACTCTGATTGGTTAGAGACGATCCAATCGCTGATGACTTTGTTTTGTCCTACACCCGTCGTTTTGACGTCACACAAACAACTTCAATGATGCAGTCTCATACTGAAGTATGTAGCGAACATAGACAACCAATATACTGCCGTATACTGCCGTTTTCTCCAAAATATATTGTCTAAAAAGCAGTAATACCTAAGTCAAATCTGACTGAATCACCTCCTCGACTATAAATGTTTCACTTCCCTTTGCCAAAAGTATAAATTATGCAGGCATTTAGTTCCAAAATGTTATTATTAAAAACCATGTGCTGTTAGCCTGTTGGCTATAATTTGCAGTTCCTGAAAAGTGACACTTAAAGGAGAGCCAACTAATTCTACATCATGTGACCCTTGCAGGTCTTGAACCAACAACCTTGGCCTTGACAGCATCATGCTCTTACCAACACACATGACACCCAATGCCAAAGTTCTTATTTAAGTGAGTGGTTTTAATATTTATTTTAACTAACACTGTCATCGCAAGAAATGTTAATAATGTTGCTAAAAGACATTTAGCAAATTCTGTACATTTATCATCTGAAATAGAGGTTGTTTTGTGCTCTTTTATATGCAGGGACAGACAAATTAGATTAAAAAACACCAACAACACCCTCAAAGACACACCCGAACACACAGAGAAGGCTGCTTTCAAAGTCAATTGTGTGAATTTCAAGAGCCAGCTTTCATGTCCCGTCTCAAGTCTTTTCACGTGCTCTCCAAAACAGCTACCAAACCCAAAATAAGTCCACTTCCAACACGACATGAGCAAAATGAGCCTTCCAGAGGCATCCATTTGGCAAAAGGCTGCGCCTTGTGTCTTGCTTACACTAAAGGGCCCTATTCTATAAAAGCCTTTTCTCTGAGACAGAATAAAAGTGAAAGAGAAAAGGGGCCTGATTAAAAGGGGGTGCCTTTTGATTCGCGGTGCAAAACCGCTCTGTGCAGATATACGGGGCAAGGGGATTAGGCCCTGGGTCTATGTGACGTACAGCGACTCTCCTTTTCACCCTTTCCAAACCCCCTCATTGTGTCCGGGCAGCCTTGGGGTGGTAAGCTGCCGGCTTGCCAATGGGGCCCGTTGTACAGCGTGACAATGGTTCAACCCCCCAGCCCAGACTGAGGATGTGATAGGGGAGCTAATGTCTCCCCATGCGAGGTACGGGGTGGGGTGGTTAGGAGGGCAGGAGGGGTGAGTGTGTGTTTGTGGAGGAGAGGGAGTAGGCATTGATTTGACATTTCATCATTGCATCCTTGTTTGTTACTGTAAACAATTATTTCCATGAAATTAGAACGACACTGGAGTTACTGCATTGTTGTTGTTTTACACATTTCAAGTTACTTCCATGCACAATCTAACCTTTCAGTTTGTCTTATTAGAGTGTTGAGATGTATTTTATTCCAAATCATCGTAAAATATTACCGAACACTGAAAGGGGGGTGTAGAAAAGAGAGAAAAGCTCATATTCTAGCGGTGGTTTGTGGGGAGGAATGCCATTGAAATTGGCCGTTTTTATGCACCGGGCTCTTTTGTATGAAGGCTGAGGAAGTCCATTGTGAGTGCAGACACCCTGAGAAAGAGAGTATTGGAGCTGTTGTCTGCGGCTGCTTCTCCTCAGACCTAGCGCAATGAATGAGTGAATGTCATCGGAAGCAGCCAGCCCAACCCTGGGACAACACCACTGGGCAACATTTGAAGATGAACAACAATTAAAAATGCAGCTTCACTGTATTAATTAGTGCATACATTATTTTGTTTGATTTTTAGAGATGGTGGCAGTGTGAGTTGTATTGGTATTATTACATTCAACAAGAGAGAACGAGAGTGAAAACGACAGAAGTGATACAGATGTGACAACAAGCACTCAGAAACACAGCATTACTTTACACCTTACGGAGTATAGAAATGTGTCAGTGGAGCACTCACACGCAATCCGAACAACATCTAGCGAGCCCACAGAGTAACAGAACCTTCTAAATGTAGATTGAAAAAACAAGTTAAATGATGACTTTACACTTAAAGAAACTGCTCTCTGAATCCCAAGCAATGTACTTCATTGAACTCAGAACTTCTTGGTTAATTTTCGTCTCAGCCCAGCATCTCGCTTACTTAGTGTTGCTAGGAAACCCTGGGGCACTATTTTAAGTTGCACTGGCACTTTCTTTCTGGACTAGCCTGGCTAACGTTCACTTCTTCTTGGAGGCAGCATGTATAAAAGAAACATGATCAGCCAACCAGCTTTCTGAAGACTGTGTAAGCAGTTTGGAGTCAGGGCATTACTGTTTACTGGCAGCAATGTCTGGTGTTTCTGTTGTGCTTTAAGTACCAAGTAAACATCTATTTAATCTACTGTGAATGTTTCAGAAAAGCCAACATTCACATGGATTGAATTGGACAATTCATCTAATGAAGAACTACTTATTATTCCTTATAGTGCAACATTTTTGGCTCGTTGATGTCACGCGCCACCCACTCAGTACAATCTATTTTGCAGGAACAACCATTACCTCAATAAACTTTCATCCGTGCTGAGGAAGAATGAAAGATGTATCTTATATTTGAACAGGGCCCACATACCAATGTAATTAACTAGGCCTCTGTGTGGCGGTACAGAAACAGATCAACAATCAATATTCACTAATTAGCCGGAGTGTTCAGTTTGTGCCTACCGCCTAAGGTGGATCGCATAAAGATTGTTAGAGCTTCAAACTGTTTCATAACCAGGAAAATGGAGTGCAGTGACCTTTAACACACTTCTGTGCCCTATTTTTTTAAATGTGAAACACAACGCAGTCCCATACAGTATACTCCATGGATTCTGCATTCTGCACTACTTTACATTGTTGGCATGTCAGGAGTTATTCTGATGTGACTGTTATGTGGACCATGGACATACGGTACAGATGTGCATGTGCTTGCAGTTGGGTAAAAGGTACATTGCAAAAATACTAAACAACTCATAGAGAACTTGAATACCATCTCATCAGCAGCGTTAGTAAGCGGTCTGCGAGTGTCTGAGAGAGAATGAATGTATGTTGTGTGTCTGCATGCATCACAGCGACAAAGAACTTGAATACCAGCTCATCAGCAGAGTTAGTAAGCGGTCTGCGAGTGTCTGAGAGAGAACAAGTGTATGTTGTGTGTCTGCATGCATCACAGCGACAAAGAACTTGAATGCCAGCTCTGAGGAGCCTCGGCACATTCCAGTCTCTTTATTAAGATCATACCTGGCTTGTCTGTTTAAAAATAAGTCTGTTATCGCATTAAATGTGTGTGTGTGTGTGTGTGTGTGTGTGTGTGTGTGTGTGTGTGTGTGTGTGTGTGTGTGTGTGTGTGTGTGTGTGTGTGTGTGTGTGTGTGTGTGTGTGTGTGTGTGTGTGTGTGTGTGCGTGCGTGCATGCATGTCATCTCTCCCTTTACAGAGTCTGAGTGGCAGAGACAAGGGTTGGGAGTTGGGAGGTTCATTTGAGAGCCCACTGAGTACCCTTCTACTTTTTTCTCTTTGGATTCAGGGAATCCAGGCGTGTGTGAGAGTTTGTGTGTTTGAGTAAGAGTGTGTGTTTCTGGACACTGGGTGCAAATCTGTCTGTGTGTGTGTGTGTGTGTGTGTGTGTGTGTGTGTGTGTGTGTGTGTGAGTGTGTGTGTGTGTGTGTGTGTGTGTGTGTGTGTGTGTGTGTGTGTGTGTGTGTGTGTGTGTGTGTGTGTGTGTGTGTGTGTGTGTGTGTGTGTGTGTGTGTGTGTGTGTGTGTGTGTGTGTGTGTGTGTGTGTGTGTGTGTGAGAGAGAGCGAGCGTGAACCTGAACTCCTTTTGATTTAAAGCCCTCCATTTGAGTGGCTGAAGGAGCATTTTGTTCTGCTCTGGTATGCAGAAAGCTCCTTGACGCAGTAGCCACAGCTCCCAGGCCTTGAACCTGAGCTGAAGAATCACACAAAGAACTCCATAATAACAGTTCATCTTCATAAAAACTTTATTGGTTACCATGGCCTACAATTCATTTGTTTCCTGAAAGTTCACATCTCCAATTTTACAAGTAAAAGTCTACAAAAATATGTCAACATTAGTTGTAAATTAAATATGGTAGGATTTTAATACCATTACAAACAGTTGTTAAAAACATAGGATTCGTAGAGGTAATATTTGGCTTGTTTACGTCAAGCTGCTAAAAGCTTTTTTAATTAAGTCATGCTTGAGGCCATGGTGTATGAGGGAAAAGGATGAACAACTAAAACCGCAACTTGATAAGAAATGTACAAAAAATATATATATACATTTATGTGGGTGCCCACATGAATGGCTCAATGGAACCCTGGCTTTATAGAGGGAAGATTATGAAAAATGGTAATGAGATACAACCAGGTCTCGTGGTGTGCTGCACTTCCATCACCCACCATGATCAACAGTGACAGTCATCGATCCTCAGTCTCTCAGTTCACGGCCTGCATTATTGGCACTCGGTTGTCGATTACAATGCTGGTGTCGTGCCACAAACCCCTGGTGTCATGGAAACCACGTGCCAAGGCAGTGAACCAAATAAATGAGGTGGATGGGTGTGAAGGGGGCAGGGGAGACGATGATATCTTTAAACCCTGTCTGTTTTTCGCAATGTGACCTCATTACTTTAATCCCAATGGGGAATACAGTGTAAAAGCAATGGCAGAGGATAATGGAGAAATGTGTAGAACTGTGTCATGTAGTGAGGGTTATGCTATTCTTTATTCTACAGTTGAACGTATTTCCAGAGTTATTCGTTATTGGGTGAAAGTTGTATTCCATGGCCTTAGTTTTCTCTCTTGTTTGGAATGGCATTTTAAATGTTTCAATACTTTAAAAATGTTTTTACAGTATCAGTCAAAAGTTTGTACACATCTACTAATTCAGGGGTTGTTCTCTATTTTGACTATTTTCTACATTGTAGAATAGTGAAGACATCAAACCAATGAAATAACACATGTGGAACCATGTAGTAACCAAAAAAGTGTTAACCAAATCAAAATATGTTTTATATTTGAGACTCTTCAAAGTAGGCACCCTTTGTCTTCATAACAGCTTTGCACACTCTTGGCATTCTCTCAACCAGCTTCATGAGGTAGTCACCTGCAATGCATTTCAATTAACAGGTGTGCCTTGTTAAAAGTTAATTTGTGGAATTTCTTTCCTTCTTGATGTGTTTGAGGCTATCTGTTGTGTTGTGACAAGGTAGGGGTGGTATACAGAAGATAGCCCTATTTGGTAAAAGACCAAGTCCATATTATGGCAAGAAGAGCTTAAATAAGCAAAGACAAACGGCAGTCCATCATTACTTTAAGACAGGAAGGTCAGTCAATCCGGAACTCTTGGGCTCCCGAGTGGCGCAGCGGTCTAAGGCACTGCATCTCACTGCAAGGGGCATCACTATATTACCTGGTTAGAATCCAGGCTGTATTACATCTGGCTGTGATTGGGAGTCCCATAGGGTGGCGCACAATTGGCGCAGCGTCGTCCAGATTTGGTCGGAGTAGGCGGTCATTGTAAATAAGAATAACAACCTATCCCTCAACGTAACCAAGACTAAGGAGATGATTGTGGACTACAGGAAAAGGAGGATTGAGCACGCCCCCATTCTCATCGACGGGGCTGTAGTGGGGCAGGTTGAGAGCTTCAAGTTCCTTGGTGTCCACATCAACAACAAACTAGATTGGTCCAAACACACCAAGACAGTCGTGAAGAGAGCGCAACAAAGCCTATTCTCCCTCAGGAAACTAAAAAGACTTGGGTCCTCAGATCCTCAAAAGGTTCTACAGCTGCAACATCGAGAGCATCCCGACTGGTTGCATCACTGCCTGGTACGACAATTGCTCGGCCTGTGACCGCAAGGCACTACAGAGGGTAGTGCTTACGGCCCAGTACATCACTGGGGCTAAGCTGCCTGCCATCCATGACCTCTACACCAGGCTCTGTCAGAGTAAGGCCCTAAAAATTGTCAAAGACCCCAGCCACCCCAGTCATAGACTGTTCTCTCTACTACCGCATGGCAAGCATTACCGGAGTGCCAAGTCTAGGACAAAAAGGCTTTTCAACAGTTTTTACACACAAGCCATAAGACTCCTGAACAGGTAATCAAATGGCTACCTGGACTCTTTGCATTGTGTGCCCCCCCCTTTTTTTACGCTGCTGCTACCCTCTGTTTATCATACAGTCGCTCTGGATAAGAGCGTCTGCTAAATGACTTAAATGTAATGTAAATACATGCATAGTCACTTTAATTATACATTCATGTACATACTACCTTAATTGGGCCGACCAACCAGTACTCCCGCACATTGGCTAACCGGGCTATCTGCATTGTGTCCCACCACCCACCACCCACCACCCGCTAAACCCTCTTTTACGCTACTGCTACGCTCTGTTCATCATATATGCATCGTCACTTTAACCATATCTACATGTACATACTACCTCTATCAGCCTGACTAACCTATCTTTGTATGTAGCCTCGCTACCGTATATAGTCTTTTTACTGTTGTTTTATTCTTTACTTACCTATTGTTCACCTAATACCTTTTTTGCACTATTGGTTAGAGCCTGTAAGTAAGCATTTCACTGTAAGGTTGTAAATACCTGTTGTATTTGGCGCATGTGACAAACTTTGATTTGATTTGATTTGTAAAAGCTATTTGACCAAGGAGAGTGATGGAGTGCTGCATCAGATGACCTGGCCTCCACAATCACCCGACCTCAACCAATTTGAGATGGTTTGGGATGAGTTGGACCACAGAGTGAAGGAAAAGCAGCCAACAAGTGCTCAGCATATGTGGGAACTTCTCCAACACCGCTGGAAAAGCATTCCTCATAAAGCTGGTTAAGAGAATGCCAAAAGTGTGCAAAGCTGTCATCAACGCAAAGAGTGGCTACTTTGAAGAATCTAAAATCTATAATACATTTTGGTTTGCATAACACTTTTTTGATTACTACATGATTCCATATGTGTTATTTCATAGTTTTGATGTCTTCACTATTATTCTACAATGTAGAAAAAAATAATCCCTTGAATGAGTAGGTGTGTCCAAATGTTTGACTGGTACTGTATGCATATGTAATAGTATAATTTTAAACCGTCCCCTCGCGCGAACCAGGGACCTTCTGCACACATCAACAACAGTCACCCACGAAGCATCGTTACCCATCGCTCCACAAAAGCCGCGGCCCTTGCAGAGCAAGGGGAACTACTACTTCAAGGTCTCAGAGCAAGTGACGTAACCGATTGAAACGCTATTTAGCACGCACCGCTAACTAAGCTAGCCGTTTCACATCCGTTACACATACATATACATTGTATATATACATATACTGTATTTATATATATATACTGTATATATATGTATGCATACTGTATATACTTCTATATTTATTAGAATTTTGTTCAGTGCAAGGGGAAATAAATGGAAGGATTATTAGAGATAGTCAATTATCCACTTCTGAGGGTGGTGTGACCTTTTTTGAAGAATCATCCATCAAAGTGGTCATTCCTGTGCTTCAAATTCCCCGTTCTCTCTTCCCTTTTGGTCAAAGGACATTTGATTGGCTGCAGTTGAAGCTCCCTGTGAGCAGATTGGACACGGAGGAACTGACTGTTTAAATCACACAGTGTTGTGTCAGTTTTCTGGAAACTTGCCTCAATGGGAATGTCTTTTGAAACCGAAGAGACTTTAGTCGCACTTTTCTTTAGTTGTAGTGTTATTAGTTTAAATTTGTGTTGCTGTTTTTGTCCATTAAAGTTCTGTATTTTGACATGTTGTAGGTTTTGTGTGGACCCCAGGAAGAATAGCTGCTTCTTCTTCAACAGCTAATGGAGATCCGAATAAAAAGAGAATCACTGTGGATATGCCTTTTCTGGCAACTTCAGAGCTTCTACATTTTCCCTTCGTTTGTGGGACAGTTGAATCTGGGGCAGGACTCTGGAACTGGTCTGTCCCCAAAATCATCCCCCCTTTCCTTTCCTCCCCTGTCCTCTTGACCTTCCCTTTGAACACAGACACATATTCCCTACTACTTGAGCTGGACTGACCAAAATGTTTACAAATAGAAACTAAATACTCATTGGACATTTGCAAAATTCTCATCGATATCTGTCCTTGTTTTTTAGCAGTTATATGATGGCTTCTCCATCGCTTGACTCATGAAAATCCAATTATACAGCATGAGCATTAGACAATTCAATTTAGCCTATAATGGAGGCTCATCGGATGTCCTGAAACACCTTGGGAAATTGTTGCTGTTGATACGCCCGTTGGATATTCCTATGTAACATTATCCATGGGTGGAACTTAGGAGTCTGAGCAGGATGTTTGTTAGCAGTATTGACCAGTATACTGAACAAAAATGTTTTTATTTTGATAATTTCTCTGTTATTTCTCATTGCAATGGTTTTTCTTAGTGCTCTCCTAACAATAGGCCTACCATTCATTTCCGAACCGTCCGCTCTAATGCTACTGCAGATTGGGATATTTCCACAGGCCCTAATGAGATTGTGTTGTCCACTTCACTTCCCATATTGATCAGTGGAGATGGTCACTTGATGGTTGCTCTCTGCTGTTCTGGCCAGGCCCAAGATCGATGATACCTAGTTGGGGGTAAAGGTTTTGGAAGTTGTTTTCTTACTTTTCTGAATGGCATGATTTATCTTGGGAATGCATTATCTTCTGGTTCTGTCTAAGATGGCATTAGAGGAAAAATTATAGATCCATTGGCATCGAAAAATGAACATTTGCCCAGTGATGTATGGATATTGAGATAGAAGAAATATACATTTCCAAATGTTTTCTTAATTGGTCTCTCACAGGGGTCATTTGAGGACAGAGATTCATGTGCTAGGTTCTCCTGTGGGGACAGCCAAATAACTTTTATAGGTTTGAGATTGAACTTTTTTTCTAATAGTGTAGTAGTACTTGTGATGAGCACCAAAGCATTTAGAACCCCCCACCCCCACACCCCCACACGCACTACCTGCTCTCCAGTGTAAAAGTAATTTTATCAGGCCCCCTGGAAACCTACTACAATCTAACAAGTGAGGAGCAGCCTCTGCATAAATTAAAGATAATCCTGGCTAAATTATGCAAATGTATTCACAGGGGTAAAAGGGGGGGCACATGGAAGCATGATATTGAAGTAGAGAATCCCAAAGGCTTGGGGTTGCCCTTTAAAATGTAGCTCTCTTTGTTACGTCTCAGGCCTGGGGAAATACTACACCAAACTCAATAAAATACATTCACTTTATGATCTTATTGTGGTATTTCCACCCAACTGATCATTACCATAAAACCATCAATAAAATCCACTTGATTGAATGATGGTAATGATCTGTTTGAGGGAAATCTTGATTTGTATGGTTATTCAATCCTGTTTAAACAAATGGTGTATGTGTATCATCGGTCCAGACTTAGAGTACCTGTCTGGCAAGTCTTATCTGGTGCTTTCCAAAATATTCTGCCTGTATGTTTAGTTTCAAACCCCTTAGGCCTAATCTATTAAAACATGTGTGAACCGGCTCTGTGAGCTAGTGGACTCAGAGTTTAGTGTCACATGAATTGTGATGGACCACCCCTCCCTTCCCCTCAATATTGAGGGAGTGTCATTTTGTTGAAACACTCAAGCTTGAAGATATGTAACCCCCCCGACTTATGCTCCTTGACCCCATCACCCCCACCCCACATCTCAACACCCACATGCACTTGTCCCACATTCCCTGACTGAATTGTGATTTCAGGGTCACTGGTGATGTGCTAGTCTCCATTTCACCAGAGTTTAACCCCTCTAAATCAAGAGGTCATTGGCACTTCACAAAAAGTAGTCCTCCCCCAGCATCTCTGTTACTTAGCCTATGGTTTGTATTGGCTCCATGCTGCTCTTTGCTTTTCTTTTCTTACCAGCCATATAGCTAGCTCCTCAGAATAAATCTATACGTGTGAACCTAAAGTTTCCCAATACATTGCCGTTTCATGTTGAGAAGTGGAGTTTGGCAACCCATAGTCAACCATTCCACTTCAGTCTGGTGCCCTGACAAGTAGCCGTAGCCGTGGGAAGTAGGGATGTTGTGGGTGTTGGAGATTTGAACGTGGAATCAGATTGTAAGCATGGTACCTCATGGTTGCCAGCTCAGACCCCATTTCCAGGGGTTTTATTTTTATTTAGCGTATAAACTTCTCCTGTGTTTTCCCCTCATTTATTGCTAAATCCCCCATCATAGAAATATGGGAGCAGCCATCTGACTTATTTGTGTTTTATAGTGAATGGCATTCTGGAATTAGGGAGTTTTCATTTGTTAAACATGAACAAACATGGCTGCCATCTTAAAGAATTTAGCTCCTGTTAGCTTACCTGACACATCTCTTTTCTAAACAATATTACATTTCTCCCGTGTGCTCACCAGAGATGAGATACATTGGAAACAAGTCTAGCTGTTTTTTGTCAGGGCAACCTGTTATTTAGATTGGTTTATGGAATGAGTTTGGCTGTGTTCCGTGTGATGTTTGGATGATGAAGTTTGCATTTATCTTTTACAATAAAAGGTCAAATTGAGGAATAAAGTTGTGAAGACCTTTATTTCCCAGCAGTACAAAACAGTACAACGACTTTTTGAGCAGAATGAATTGAATTCATTGACCATCCTTATAAACCACTTAAATGTGAATGTACATTACTGTATTGTACATAGGCTGGTCATCTAGGTTTGTACCTGTAGACTTTCCATCGGCATAAAGAAAAAAAATGCACAATACCGCAATTGATTGAGTACATTGAGTACATCAAGTGGTTTGTGAAGATGTGATGGTGTGGCTCTGTTGGTAGAGCTGTTGGTAGACCATTACAAAAATGTATGCACTCACTACTTACTGTATGTTGATCTGGATAAGAGCATCTACTGAAATGTAAAAGCAATGAATAGACCATTTCAGTTTTCATGTAGAAATAAGTTGCATTTACAAAGTATTTCTAGAAACTGGAAAACATGTAAGCAAGTATTTTTTATATTGCACAGGTATTATCTGTTTAACCCTTTTGTAGACTGGTCATGGCTCACATCAACAGCATCCTCCAGGATACCCTAGACCCACTCCCATTTGCATATCGCCCCCAACAGCTGCTATCTGAGCAGCTAACCGATCGCTGCAGCTGCAGCTGTGCATAGTACATCTGTAAATAGGCCAGCCAATCTACCTACCTCATCCCCATACTGTTTGAATTTTATTTACTTTTCTGCTCTTTTGCACACCAGTATCTCTACTTGCACATCATCATCTGATCATTTATCACTCCAGTGTTAATCTGTTAAATTGTAATTATTCTCTCCTATGGCCTATTTATTGCCTACCTCATGCCTTTTGCACACACTGTATATAGACTTTCTTTTTTCTACTGTGTCATTGACTTGTTTATTGTGTTATTGGCTTGTTTATTGTTTACTCCATGTGTATCTCTGTGTTGTTGTCTGTGTCACACTGCTTTACTTTATCTTGGCCAGGTCGCAGTTGTAAATGAGAACGTGTTCTCTAATAGCCTACCTGGTTAAATAAAGGTGATTTTTTTTTTATGACGCAATCTCAATTGCACGCCACACTGCCCTTTCCTACCTGGACAAAATTAACACCTATGTGAGAATGTTGTTCATTGACTACAGCTCAGTGTTCAACACCATAGTGCCCATGAAGCTCATCACTAAGCTAAGGACCCTGGGACTAAACACCTTCCTCTGCAACTGGATCCTGGACTTCCTGACGGGCCGCCCTCAGGTGGTAAGGGTAGGTAACAACACGTCTGCCACGCTGATCCTCAACACTGGGGCCCCTCAGGGGTGTGTACTTATTCCCCTCCTGTACTCCCTGTTCACACACAACTGTGTGGCCAAACACGACTCCAAAACCATCATTAAGTTTGCTGATGACACAACAGTGGTAGGCCTGATCACGGACAATGTTGAGACAGACAATAGGGAGGAGGTCAGAGAACTGGCAGTGTGGTGCCAGGACAACAACCTCTCCCTCAATGTGAGCAAGACAAAGGAGCTGTTCGTGAACTACAGGAAAAGGCATCCTGACCGGTTGCATCACTGCCTGGTATGGCAACTGCTCGGCATCTGACCGCAAGGCGCTACAGAGGGTAGTGAGTACGGCCCAGTACATCACTGGGGCCAAGCTTCCTGCCATCCAGGACCTATATAATAGGCGGTGTCAGAGGAAAGCCCATAAAATTATCAGAGACTCCAGTCACCCAAGTCATAGACTGTTTTCCCTGCTACCGCACGGCAAGCGGTACCGGAGAGCCAAGTCTAGGACCTAAAGGCTCCTTAACAGCTTCTACCCCCAAGCCATAAGACTGCTGAACAATTAATCAAATGGCCACCGGACTATTTATGTTGACCCCCCATTTGTTCTGTACACTTCTGCTACTCCTGTTTATTATCTATGCATAGCCACTTCACCACTACCTACATGTACAAATGTCCTCAATTTACCTGTACCCTGCACACTGACCCGGTACCCCCTGTATATAGTCTCATAATTATTGTATTTATTGTGTTTGGTAAATATTTTCTTAACTCTTCTTGAACTGCACTGTTGGTTAAGGGCTTGTAAATAAGCATTTCACAGTAAGGTCTACACTTGTTGTACTCTTGGCGCATGTGACAAATAATGTTTTGATTTGTACAGATAATCAACAGCCTCAAGTTACAAATCCTGGTAAACGCTCAAACACAATAAAGTGGTGCACTCGGCCTTTACTAGTCCTGTATTAGCAGACTGATATAGACTTCTGTATGGGATATAGATATGGCCCTTGGCAATAAAAAACAATCCAGCATTGTTGCTGGCTATGCAAATAGACTAATGGTTTGTGTTAAAATAAAAATAAAATAAAACATATTCACAATAAAGTTACAAAACGACTGTTGCAACAGAGTTACATGGAATTATCACTATTTGTAATGAATTAATGAAATCAATAAATCAATGAACGCAGGCTATTTCCTTACAAAAAAGTCCTATCAACTCCGTTAAATGAAGCTCGTGCATTATGGTCTGTGGGAGGCGCACGCTTCTCATACACTTTCCCTCCTCGCGCTCACCGTTCATCTCCGAGTAGGAGACGAACAACCTCACCGGAGATACCGAAAAGAAAGGAGTGAGGATACACCGGGACCGGACAACACAACAACTCCCAGCATGAAACAAATGTGAAACCTTCACGGGACTATCTTTCCCAAGAAGCATACATTCGATTTTTTATTGTCTTCGTCGAGATTTGTGAGGTTGGTGAAATATGGAAACGGCTGTTTCAAGAGGCTTATTGCTCGTTCAGCTCTTGATCGTCTGTCAATTAGGTAAAAGAGCTTGAATTTCATTTCGTTTTTCTCACTGTTAATTATTATTATATCATTTTTGTACCGCCTTTTTTTTCACTTGATGGTTACTGTTGATTCTGTGAAGGTAGCCTACCTGTTTCTCTCCGAGAATGCAAATGCGCGTGAAGTTCAGGTTCAAATGAACTCGGTTCGCTTCACTAGCCTACTTTGTACACCTCAATTTTATGTTTCATGGATTATTTTGCTGATTTTATTTATAAACCTGAAGATAATAGTCGACCTTTCGGTCTATTTCAATTATATTCGAATGATTATGCACAAGCGGTGTGCGTCTTTGGAGAAGTAGGCTCTGTGTTTTTAAACATCATGTTGAAGTGCGGTTATAATGCAATGTAAGACTTGTCATAATCATGCAATACCCCTTTATAATGTCTTATTATCATCTCACATCTCATAAGGATCCTGACTAAATTCGAAAATACACAACGTATTGTAAGCCTTATGATTAAAAGACAGTCGTGTGCTTATAGATAATTGGCGTTAGCGATATTTGTTGTGCAAAAGAGCACCGAGGAACATCTAAAGTCTATCACTTTGGGGTAGCTACGCAAAGCTAGTTAAACATTCAACATTGTTTCTGTGTTGTGTATGAAGGGGCCAAGTGTAAAGAATCCCACCCGAATGTGCATTCCCATTCATCGGGTGTGTGGTATTTATTTGGTCCGTAAATATAACGTTAGTGGAGCTGTGAATCATGAACGTAAGTAAAACGCATTTTTTTGGGGGAAAGGGGGGCTAGTAGTGATTTGGTCGATAGGTGCTACTGAAATGAATGGTATGACAGTCTCAAGCTGCCTGGAAACTAGTGCTTCTGCTACCCCAGCAGAGCCATTAACCACCAGCGTTTTAGGGCTAATGTTTTGGGTTACATTCCACAACTGTATTTCTCTCCTGACATTCAACTAAGGCTATCCTGAAAAGTTGAAACAGATAGCCTTTGGTGACACTTTATTTGAAGCCTACGGTACTGTAGGTAGCCTATAAATAATGTGCTATTGATGTGTTATAAGTACGTTTAATTGCACATATTTTGATAGTTATCTTGTCATTTTGACCAAATTCAAATTGATCTATCAATGGGGTTGCTGTTACAACCACCGTTGGTTACAGGACAATACAGGCAAATGTTTGAATAAACTGATAATTTACATATCCCCACAGAACTTAGTGAAAGGAGGGTTTTCTTAATTCACTCAGTTGGTTGTAGCCGTTCAGCATCAATATGGCATACACGTACAGTGCAAAAGTGTCAAGGAGGAGACTGATATGCTTGGTTTAATCTTTTGGGTGAGGCATTAGACAAAGACTTGAAAAAAGCTTGCTAAAGCTAGTTTGCTTAAGAGCTAAAAGCCTTTTGTGACAGGCCTTGTGAACTGGGATATCAAATGTGTTGGTACATGCTGAATGCTTTACCACATGCACCCCAACACCACCACTCCCCTCTTCTTCTCCCTTCTTTTTGCCCCTTTCAGTAGAGTGCTTTAAATGACGCTTTGATGAAACGTGGAGGACAAAGGAAGCAGTCGTTTGTTGGGAAGGCAGCATAGGGATTGATGGCAGAAAAAAGACACAAAGTGAATGAATACAACGCAGACTCTGCACCATCTGTCTTCCCAATGTGGTGGGCTATAGATGGGGCATTTACACTGGGCATCATCCACAGTGCCCCGCTTTCTCTCGGATGAGGAAGTCTCTGTGCCTGTTGTTTTAGAGCAGGATGGTCGTGACTCGTGACAGATGGCAGTCATAGTTTGTCACTCAGTCATTCAGGTAGATGGTTGGTTGGTGGGGTTCCAGATTCCATACCCCTTTGCCTCTTGGAAGTCCACCTTAGAAGGGTGTGTCACAAGCTGTTGGTCCAATGCTTAATCCAGTTTCAGATGTGGCCTACTGGTATAATGAGGACAGTGTGCCAGTTCATAACTTCATGTTGCCCATGCAGCTGATATCACACCGAGGAACACAATAAACTACACTTGTAGAGTACACAGCTCAATAGTTTAGTTGCATAGAGTGTATTTGCATAATCTCAAATGACTGTGTGTGAGTCAAACATTGTCAACTTTAGTCTGAGTATGGCTGTTGTTAACTGTGCAAAATCACACTTATTACCAACAGTAATTGAAACTCAGCTTCCCAGCTCATTTGATACGAAGACAAAAAGCTTTTTCTCCATGCCACATCAACCTTGTTCTTTCTGCCCCTCTCTACTCGTTCTTCTCATTTCCTCTCCTACCGTCTCCCATTCTTCTTTCGCCTTCTCTCCCTCTTTCTCTGAGGAAGCTGCGGGACACCCTACCAGAGCAGCTTGGCACGCTGGTCCTCTTAGCCATCCAAGCAGGGTTGCTGGTAAAAAGCAGAGCAGATTTACAATCGGCGGCAGGAGGGGTATTTGATGACCAGATTAGTTGGTATTAGGCTCAACGGCATTCACTCAAGTTTGCACAGGGGCCACACTGAATTCTCTGAGTCGCCCCTCTCTCTCTCTCCGGCCATGGCTGAATAGGACTATGGTTACGTGGTGGTACAGACCAGCCAAGCCTCCATAGCGGAGCCCAGGACACTGGTTCTCCTCCATATCCTCCGTCTTCCCAAGGCCTCCCCCGTGAATTATGCTGTCAGAAGAGAGATTTGTTTTGTGTGGGTGGGGGAGAAGCTGGCAGAGGGCGACAGTGTTCGATGGTGTTCAGCGGTGCACAGCGACACAGCAAGGGGGGACCATTGTAAGCGTGACGCTAGATCGAGCACCAATTTGTCCCAGAGGCAGTGGTGGCGTGGAGCAGGAGGCTCTCACGCTGCGAGACTGGAGGGGATGTGTGAGAGCGCAGCGTGTTGCGACCGTCACAGGAGTGTCATGGCAATGCTCCGACGCTCTGGCTCCCAGGCTCCCCTTCTTGACACCTCAGCGATGCCCCCAAGCTAGGAGAGCGATGGAGTTGAGGCTTCAACCACACTTGTAATGTCATTAGTTTTGTCCATACCTTTTCCCCTTTTCATGCTCACTCTCACTGTCTTTATTCCAAACTTTCACATGCATTCTTCTCTTCTCCTTTTTGTCCCATATATTTGTTAAACTTTTTCTCTCCCTCATCGTCGTCAACCTAATTTTCTCTCTTATTTCTAATTTCTCTTCCTCTCATCATTTTTTCCATTCTCCTCTCACTCCTCCAATCTCACCCCCTGTTCGTCCTCTTCTTGTCTCCCTCCCACCATCTCTACCCACTACCTATTCTCCTTCTCCTCATTTGTCTCACAAACAACCAGGTTCTGCTGGTGTCTTCCTGGCGTTCTGCCAGCCGGGTCCTCGATGCCCACCACTGGCTGCTTAATGGATGACAGGGCAGATCCGGGTGGCCCGTCTTGCAACTGAAAGAGGGCTTCTCACACCGGGGCCATTGGGGAGAACAAGAGGAGCCCCGTAGAGTGGCTGGTAGAGAGCCATTGATTTCTCCCCCTCTTCTTCTCTTCAGCTGCCTGTTAGTGTGTGGTCTCTTAACTGTCCTGTATATCGATGGCTGTTGTCCTGACACTGAATGCAAATCCCCAAGTGACTAAGATAAAGGCCAGCTGGCTTGTGTGAACAACACTGTTGGTCAAGGTGTATTTTGCTCGGGGGGATTGGTGGTGTATCCCCCCTTTTCTTTTTTAATCTTCCTTTTAGTTCTAATTCTCAATGGGACACAAGTAATGGAATTTGTAAATGTGTTGGGACATGACTGCACATAACACTCCCCAAAAGGCCCATGCTCTTTTCATGTATATTAAAAATCAGTAAAGTACAAATGGAATGTAATTGCTTACAAGAGTAACATTTTGCAACAAAATTGAACTTGACATAGAATGCAGTCTAGGCACTGACAGAACTATTAAACATGTGTGTAGTATGACATGCCTGTGTAGTTACGCAAATAACAATAACTGGGACTTTGAACAACTTAAGAATCTTTTGGCAGTGCTAAGCCTAAGGCTGTACGGGCAGATATTTTACTCAAGCCAAGCTTCAAGTTGGTCAAGTTTTTGACTGTATTTCTTTGTAGGCCATGGCTGCAAATACAGAGTTTTCACCTTCACCCGCCCATTTGGAAATCAAATTAAATGTATTTATAAAGCCCTTTTTCCATCAGAAAATGTCACAAAGTGCTTTTACTATCACGTCTGCTCCCGCTCCCCCTCTCTGGTGCTCGAGGGCCAGGCTGCCCTTCATTACGCACACCTATTACCATCATTATGCGCAGCTGCGCAATATTTCTAGATGACCCCTTCTATATCTGCCTGCTCCTCAGTTTGTTCCCTGTGTCAGCATTGATGTTGTTATTTTCCCCCTGTCCCGACGCTGTTCCTGTTCTGTTTAATGTCCGTTGTTTATTAAATGTTCACTCCCTGTACTTGCTTCTCGTCTCCAGCGTCGATTCTCACAGAATGCTGACACCACTAAAGGAAGCATCAGGGAGTTTTTGGTTTGGTTGGTGATGTTGGGTCCGGGTGCCGTCGCCGATGGAACCAGGGGGTGCCTCAGCTAGCTCGTCGGGCTTCCATGCCGTAGCTGGCTCGAGAGGTCTCCTTGCCTCAGTTGGCTTGGCAGGCGCCCACCTCAGGTCATGCTTCAGCCGGTTCGTCAGGCTTTCACGCCTCAGCCGGATCATCAGGGTCCCACGCCTCAGCCGGCTCGCCAGGATCCCACTCCTCAGCCGGTTCTTTGGGCTTCTATGACTCAGCCAGCATTTCCAGCGCCCATGCCTCAGCCAGCCCGTTAGGCTTGCCCAGGTGGGACGCCAGGTGGCGCCCCTAGAAGGGGTGGTTACTGTCACGCCTGCTACCGGACCCCCTCTCTGGCACTCGAGGGTGCCAGGCTGCCCTTCATTACGCACACCTGTCACCATCATTATACGCAGCTGCACAATATTGGACTCACCTGGACTCCATTACTTTGTTGATTACCTCCTCTACAGTGGCAAGAAAAAGTATGTGGACCCTCTGGAATTACCTGGACTTATAAATTGGTCATCAAATTTGATCTTCATCTGAGTCACAACAACAGACAAACACAGTCTGCTTAAGATAATACCACAAAAAAAAAAAACGTTTTCATGTAGAGGTCGACCGGTTAATCGGCAAAACTGATTAATTAGGGCCGATTTCAAGTTTTCATAACAATCGGTAATCATAATTTTTGGACGCCGATTATATTGCAATCCACGAGGAGCCTGCGTGACAGGCTGACCACCTGTTATGTGAGTGCAGCAAGGAGCCAAGGTAAGTTGCTAGCTAGCATTAAACTTATCTTATAAAAAAACAATCAATCTTAACTTAAATCACTAGTTAACGACATATGGTTGATGATATTACTAGTTTAACTAGCTTGTCCTGCGTTGCATATAGTCAATGCAGTGCCTGTTAATTTATCATCGAATCACAGCCTACTTAGCAAAACGGGTGATGATTTAACAAAAGCACATTCGCGAAAAAATCATCATCGTTGCACCATTGTACCTAACCATAAACATCAATGCCTTTCTTAAAATCAATACACAAGTATATATTTTTAAACCTGCATATTCCGTTAAAAGAAATCCATGTTAGCAGGCAATATTAACTAGGGAAATTGTGTCACTTCTCTTGCATTCAGTGCAAGCAGAGTCAGGGTATATGCAGCAGTTTGGGCTGCCTGGCTCGTTGCGAACTGTGGGAAGACCATTTCTTCCTAACAAAAAAACGTAATTAATTTGCTAGGATTTTACATAATTATGACATAACATTGAAGGTTGTGCAATGTAACAGCAATATTTAGACTTAGGGTTGCCACCCGTTCGATAAAATACGTAACGGTTCCATATTACATTGAAAGAATAAACACAGCATAGATACTGTAGGCTGAGACAAGGGGGGTCGGGAGACACTGTTGCCCAGGCCGACGATACCCCCGGACAAGGGGGCAGGATATAACCCTACCCACTTTGCCAAAGTATACCCACCACACCACTAGAGGGATATCAACAGACCACCAACTTACTACCCTGAGACAAGGCTGAGTATAGGCCACGAAGATCTCCACCAACCACACAAACCAGAGGGGGCGAATGACCGGACAGGAAGATCACATCAATGACTCAACCCACTCAAGTCGACTATATCGAAAAAAGCCTTGCACGACGTGACGCACTCCTCCTAGGGATGGCATGGAAGAGCACTAGTCAGCCGTAATAGTTTCAGAGGCAGAGAATCCCAGTGGAGAGAAGGGAGCCGGCCAGGCAGAGACAGCAAAGGCGGTTTGTCACTCCAGTGCCTTGCCGTTCACCTTCGCATCCCTGGGCCAGACTACACTCAATCATAGGACCTACTGAAGAGAGTAGTCTTCAATAAAGACTTAAAGGTTGAGACAGAGTCTGCGTCTCTCACATGTATAGGCAGACCATACCATAAATTCTAAATTCTAGAGACAATAAGGAAGCCTGCGTCTTGTGACTAGTGTACGTGTAGGTATGTACGGCAGGACCAAATCGGAGAGATAGGTAGAAGCAACTCCATGTCATGATTTGTAGGTTAGCAGCAAAACATTGAAATCATCCCTAGCCTTAACAGGAAGCCAGTGTAGAGAGGCTAGCACTGAAGTAACATGATATGTTTTTTTGGGTTCTAGTCAAGATTATAGCAACCGTATTTAGCACTGAATGAAGTTGATTTAGTGCTTTATCCTGGTAGCGGGAAAGTAGAGCATTGCAGTAGTCTAATCTAGAAGTGACAAAAGCATGGTTGAGCTTTTCTGCATCATTTTTCGACAAAAAGTTTCCGATTTTTGTAATGTTACAAAGATGGGAAAAAAGCTGCCCTTGAAATATACTTTATATGTTCGTCAAAAGAGAGATCAGGGTCCAGAGTAACGCTGAGGTCCTTCACAGTTTTATTTGAGACGACTGTACAACCATCAATATGAATTGTCAGATCAAACAGCAGATATCTTTGTTTCTTGGAACCTGGAACTAGCATCTCTGTTTTGTCTGAGTTTAAAAGTAAAACATTTCCTGCCATCCACTTCCTTAGGTCTGAAACACATGCTTCCAGGGCAGGCAGTTTTGGGGCTTCACCATGTTTCATTGAAATGTACAGCTGTGTGTTGTCCGCATAGCAGTGAGTTGACATTGCATATCCGAATGGCATCACCAAGAGATAGAATATATAGTGAAAACAATAGTGGTCCTAAAATGGAACCTTGAGGACACCGAAACTTACAATGGATTTGTCAGAGAACAAACAGCTTTTTCTAACATTTTTGAGAGGAATGGGAGATTCAATATAGGTTCATATTTTTTATAAAAATGTCTTGGTCAAGGTTTGGCTTTTTCAGTAGAGGCTTTATTACTGCCATTTTTAGTGAGTTTGGTACATGTGAAGAGAGATACATGATTTAAAAACTTGAGTGTCTCCATTGATCCTAGGTCCTGTCCTGGCAGTTATGTCCAGACTCAGGACAACTGAAATATGCAGATTCAAAGAGGAGTCTGTAATTTGCTTTCTAATGATCATGATCTTTTTGTCGAAAATGTTCATGAACTCATCACTGCTTAAGTGAAGACCATCATCTCTTGAGGAATGCTGCTTTTTAGTTAGCTTTGTGACAGTATCACATTTTGGATCGTTTTTATTCTCCTCAATTAGGTTGGAAAAGTAGGCTGATCGAGCAGCAGTGAGGGCGCTTCAATATTGCACAGTACTGTCTTTCCAAGCTAGTCGGAAGAGTTCCATTTTGGTCTAGCTCCATTTTTGTTCCAATTTTCTGGAAGTTTGCATTCAGGGCTCGGGTATTATCTGTATACAAGGGAGCTACACCGAACAAAAATATAAACAGAACATTTTAATGTTTTTTTCCATGCACTCAAAAAGCTAATTTCTCTCACATTTTGTGCAACCATTTGTTTACATCCCTGTTAGTGAGCCTTTCTCCTTTGCCAAGATAATCCTTCCACCTGGCAGGTATGGCACATCAAGAAGCTGATTAAACAGCATAATCATTACACAGAATCACCTTGAGCTGGGGACAATAAAAAGGCCACTCTTTCCATGTGAATATTGGAAGTCACCAAAAATGTGAATATATATTAATTGGAATTCAGGAACTCAGTGATGTACACTGTATATGGCCCAGGAGGCCTGTAAAACAGTAGCTATAAAAGGTGATTGAGTAGACTGCATAGATTTAATGACAAGATGCTCAAAATACAAAATCGCAGTCATCTGCTATGTCGCTGCGCACCGCTGAACACCGTCACCCTCATCGCAAATGCTAAAAACACCTCTGCCTTTGCGGGATGCTCAGAGTATATGGTCACTAATGTATCCAAGAGAGGCCTCATTTAACAGAGTAAATTCATCAGGCTTCAGCCATGTTTCAGTCAGGTCAATCACATCAAGGTTATGATCAGCGATTAGTTAATTGACTATGACTGTCTTGGAAGTGAGGGATCTAACATTAAGTAGTTATATTTCCAGATGTAAGATATTATCACAATCTCTTTCAATAATGACAGGATTGGAGGTCTTTATTCCAGTGAGATTGCTAAGGCAAACACCGCCATGTTTAGTTTTGCCCGACCTAGATCGAGGCACAGTCATGGTCTCAATGGGGAAAGCTGAGCTGACTATACTGACTATGCTAGTGGCAGACCCCACTAAGCTGGCAGGCATGCACCGTATTTCATTGTGGAGCTAGAGGAGTTAGAGCCTCTTTCTCAAAAACCTCTTTCTCAAAGCTACGGATCTGGATCACGTTCTGCGCATGTGTAATTTTATGCACAAATTTTTTCTACGTACCGGATCTTAATTTAATTTCTGTTGCAGGAGAACTTTCCTGCAATGCATGACATGTCAAAATTGTTGTGTTTTTGAAGTTTAAAAAGGCTTTTGAAAGTTTGTAATCTCCACTTTGAAATTTCAGACTTGATTTTCCCTTAAAATGTATTAACCCCTACAAAAATGTCCATTAATTATAATGCACATAATAATTCACATTTCCTGTTTCTGTAGGATTATTTTCCTGCTGTAGCATATGGTCTCATATTAAGATCCTACATCTGTAGCTGCTACTCACACTCCACCTCCCTTCATATTCCTCTCTTTACTCATGATGATGTAGCCCGTCTCTGCCTCATATTGCTGCCTCATATTTACGAACAGCTGAAATTAAAACCCTGCAGCGAGTTGAACGAACATTCAAAGCCATTTTGAAGGCTATAACCTCTCTATTGTAATGGATATTGCAGTTGCACAAGCAGGACACAGTCCCTACACATTATATTGGAGTAAAAAGCTATCTGCGCTTTGTGTGATGATGTAGGCTAATCTTTGTAGTTGCTGCCATATCATAGCCACTAGTCAGAGTTGCTGAAAAAAAACAGTACTACTTTGACTGCCTGTCTGCCTCCTGTTTTGTGTACAACATGTACAGTTGAAGTCGGAAGTTTACATACACTTAGGTTGGAGTAATTAAAACTTGTTTTTCAACCACTCTACAAATTTTTGTTTACAAACTATAGTTTTGGCAAGTCGGTTAGGACATCTACTTTGTGCATGACACAAGTAATGTTTCCAAAAATTGTTTACAGGCAGATTATTTCACTTATAATTCACTGTATCACAATTTCAGTGGGTCAGATGTTGACTGTGCCTTTAAACAGCTTGGAAAATCCAAGAAAATAATATCATAGATTTAGAAGCTTCTGATAGGCTAATTGACATAATTTGAGTTAATTGGAGGTGTACCTGTAGATGTATTTCAAGGCCTACCTTTAAACTCAGTGCCTCTTTGCTTGACATCATGGGAAAATCAAAAGTAATCAGCCAAGACCTCAGTAAACAAATTGTAGACCTCCACAAGTCTGGTTCATCCTTGGGAGCAATTGTCAAACACCTGAAGGTACCATGTTCATCTGTACAAGCAATAGTATGCAAGTATTAACACCATGGGACCATGCAGCCGTCATACCGCTCAGGAAGGAGACTCATTCTGTTTCCTAGAGATGAACATACTTTGGTGCGAAAAGTGCAAATCAATCCCAGAACCACAGCAAAGGAACTTGTGAAGATGCTGGAGGAAACAGGTACAAAAGTATCTATATCCACAGTAAATCAAGTCCTATATCGACATAACCTGAAAGGCCGCTCAGCAAGGAAGAAGCCACTGCTCCAAAACCGCCATAAAAAAAGACTATGGTTTGCAACTGCACATGGGGACAAAGATCGGGCTTTTTGGAGAAATGTCCTCTGGTTTGATGAAACAAAAATGGAACTGTTTGGCCATAATGACCATTGTTATGTTTGGATGAAAAAGGGGGAGGCTTGCAAGCCGAAGAACACAATCCCAATCGTGAAGCACGGGAGTGGCAGCATCATTTTGTGGGGGTGCTTTGCTGCAGGAGGGACTTCACAAAATAGATGGCATCATGAGGTAGGAAAATTATGTGGACATACTGAAGCAACATCTCAAGACATCAGTCAGGAAGTTAAAGCTTGGTCGCAAATGGGTCTTCCAAATGGACAATGACCCCAAGCATACTTTCAAAGTTGTGGCAAAATGGCTTAAGGACAACAAAGTCAAGGTATTGGAGTGGCCATCACAAACCCTGACCTCAATCCAATAGAAAATGTGTGGGCAGAGCTGAAAAAGTGTGTGCGAGCAAGGAGGCCTACAAACCTGACTCAGTTACGCCAGCTTTGTCAGGAGGAATGGGCCAAAATTCACCCAACCTATTGTGGTCACGATCGTTGAATGAGGAGGACCAAAGCGCAGCGTGGTGAGCATACATATTCCTTTATTTCGGATGACGCTGGCAAAAAACAATGACCGTGACGCCTAAGGGCTATAATGCTACAAACAAAGACAACTTCCCACACCCACAGGTGGGAAGAAGGGTGCCTAAGTATGGTTCCCAATCAGAGACGACGATAGAAATCTGTCCCTGATTGAGAACCATACCCGGCCAAACACAAAGAAATAGAAAACATAGAACACAAAACATAGAATGCCCACCCCAACTCACGCCCTGACCAAAACAAAATAGAGACATAAAAAGGATCTCTAAGGTCAGGGTGTGACATGTGGGAAGCTTGTGGAAGGCTACCCGAAATGTTTGACCCAAGTTAAACCATTTAAATGCAATGCTACCAAATACTAATTGAGTGTATGTAAACTTCTGACCCATTGGGAATGTGATGAAAGAAATATAAGCTTAAATAAATCTTTCTCTTTACTATTATTCTGACATTTCACATTCTGAAAATGAAGTGGTGATCCTAACTGACCCAGGACAGTGAATTTTTATAGGATTAAATGTCAGGAATTGTGTAAAACTAAATGTATTTGGCTTAGGTGTATGTAAACTTCCAACTTCAACTGTATCCTATTCTGTACCGCACCATGATTCCCAAATGTCCTGATTGGCAGACTAGCCAGGTCTTTGGTGGAGGGTGGCAGCTGGCCCCAGCTGGTGGTGGACACATGGCAGCGGGTGGCCAATACTAATGCTCCCGTCAGGGGTCCGGAACCATGTCCGGGTACATCTGGAGAGGCCAATCTGTGATGCTGGCCCGTATCGAAGGAGGTTAATGACAGACATGTCATGCCCATTGAAATAGAACTTTCATCCTCTGTGACAGAAATGTATTGGTGATGAATGATACCACTCAAAAGTAGGCCATCAGTGGAACCTCAGAAAGCTTACTGATAAATCAACCCAGAAAATAAGAGACTATCGGAGACAAAAAGTTGGTTGTCTGCACTAGAGGTCTTCACAGATCCACCTGTACCCGGGTGCCTGAGACCCGATCCGGGACCCGAGCGGGTACTTTCACAGGTCTGGGGTCAGATCCGATATAATTGTCACTGGTTTTCGGGTATGTGTAATTATAACTGACTAGTCCGGAAGGACCCGTACAGATCCGCGAGACATTTTTGGGATTTATGCTGCTGCTCTTGCTTTTCACGAGCATTGCGCGTGGCAAGTGTAGCGTGTTGTTGTTGTTGGCTAATTATAAGTCATCAAAGTGGCAATAGGCTACTGTCATAAAGCCTCTGTGCAAAAGTTAGTAGTTATCTATTCAATGGAAGATGGAATTAAAATGACGGAATTAAAAGTTACAGGAGGATAGGCTACAACGACTAAGAGCCAACAGATAGGCTGCTACTTAATATTCTGAATGGAGTTGTTGTAACTGTATTTGTAACTATAGTAGAGGTCAACCGATTATGATTTTTCAACACCGATACCGATTATTGGAGGACAAAAAAAGACTGATACCGATTAATCGGCCGATTAAAAAAAATGTATTTGTAATAATGACAATTACAACAATACTGAATGAACACTTATTTTAACTTAATATAATACATCAATAAAATCAATTTAGCCTCAAATAAATAATGAAACATGTTAAATTTAGTTTAAATAATGCAAAAACAAAGTGTTGGAGAAGAAAGTAAAAGTCCAATATGTGCCATGTAAGACAGCTAACGTTTAAGTTCCTTGCTCAGAACATGAGAACATATGAAAGCTGGTGGTTCCTTTTAACATGAGTCTTCAATATTCCCAGGTAAGAAGTTTTAGGTTATTATAGGAATTATAGGACTATTTCTCTCTATATCATTTGTATTTCATATACCTTTGACTATTGGATGTTCTTATAGGCACTTTAGTATTGCCAGTGTAACAGTATAGCTTCTATACCACTCCTCACTTCTACCTGGGCTCGAGCCAGGAACACAACGACAACAGCCACCCTTGAAGCAGCGTTACCCATTCCATGTCTCAGAGCGAGTGACGTATGAAACGCTATTAGCGCGCACCCCGCTAACTAGCTAGCCATTTCACATCACATCGTTACACCAGCCTAATCTCGGGAGTTGATAGGCTTGAAGTCATAAACAGCAGAGCTGCTGGCAAAACGCACGAAAGTGCTGTTTGAATGAATGCTTATGAGCCTGCTGGTGCCTACCATCGCTCAGTCAGACTGCTCTATCAAATCATAGACTTAATTATAACATAATAACACACAGAAATTCGAGCCCTAGTTCATTAATATGGTCGAATCCGGAAACGTATAATCTCGAAAACAAGACGTTTATTCTTTCAGTGAAATACGGAACCGTTCCGTATTTTATCTAACGGGTGGCATCCATCAGTCTAAATATTCCTGTTACATTGCAAAACCTTCAATGTTATGTCATAATTATGTAAAATTCTTGCAAATTAGTTTGCAATGAGCCAGGCGGCCCAAACTGTTGCATATACCCTGACTCTGCGTGCAATGAACGCAAGAGAAGTGACACAATTTCACCTGGTTAATATTGCCTGCTAACCTCGTTTTATTTTAGCTAAATATGCAGGTTTAAAAATATATACTTCTGTGTATTGATTTTAAGAAAGGCATTGGAGCAACGACAGTCCTTTTTCGCGAATGCGCACTGCATCGATTATATGCAACGCAGGACACGCTAGATAAACTAGTAATATCATCAACCATGAGTAGTTATAACTAGTGATTATGATTGATTAAGTTTAACACTAGCTAGCAACTTACCGTGGCTTCTTACTGCATTCGTGTAACAGGGCTCCTCGTGAGGCAGGTGGTTAGAGCGTTGGACTAGTTAACCATAAGGTTGCAAGATTGAATCCCTGAGCTGACAAGGTAAAAGTCTGTCATTCTGCCCCTGAACAAGGCAGTCAACCCACCGTTCCTAGGCCGTCATTAAAAATAAAAATGTGTTCTTAACTGACTTGCCTAGTTAAATAAAGATTAAACAAAGGTGTAAAAAAATAAAATACCGATATCCGATTGTTATGAAAACTTGAAATCGGCCCCAATTAATCGGCCATTCCGATTAATCGGTCAACCTCTAAACTGTAGGCAGTGCTTGACTTGGGCAGGAGCTTGTCGGAGCTGAGTACCTGCACCTCAAATGTTCTACTGCTTGAGCTCCTGTTCCTCTTTAGCTCAAAAGTATTGTGGAGCTCCTGAATCTAAATATAAACAGTACCAGCACCCAAAATGAGTACAGGCACCTATTTCAGTCCTTGTCAAGCACTGACTGTTGGATGTGAAAGCGCATGCACTGCAGCCTCAATTAGCCTAGCTAGGTTAAGTTAGCTAGCTTAACTAGCTTCTCACGATTTGATGCAATCAAGACAGGTACTATGTAATCACAGTTAACGTATCTCTCAAAATGGCTACAGACGTACATCCCCCAAGCCACCATGGTAATACTGGGTGATTGTTAATGAGTTGGTAATTTTACTCACTCTGACCTTGATGGATGGTCAAGGGACAGCCACAGTGGATTAATCTACATGAAAAGCAATTAGTGCGTAGGCTAACCCCTAAGCCCTGCTTTGTGGTTCCTACTGAGCTCCAGGTTGGTGGTTTATGATATTGTGTCATCTTATTTCTGTGACCCCGCTAACAATGAAACATGTGGGAGGACTTTTGTTCCTTAGAGATGTTCCAATACAAGAATCCTTGAGCTTTTATGACTTAAAAATAAAATGTTACTTGCTCATAAAGACGGATATTGCACGAAGACTAAAGGATAACTCAGTACTGAGAAATATGGTTGTGTTGGAGGCCAGAGAGAGTGTTCAGAGAGATTAAAGGGAATGAGTTGGCCCAGAGCTTGGAGCAAGCAGCATGTTGTAGCCCTGCGATATCCTCTCTGGTCTGTTGGTCATCTGTGTCGGTCCATGTTTCCACCATCAGGGTACAAGGAGAATAGGTGTTTCTGGGAAGTAGAGCACAGTCACGCTCGGATGAGGCTGACTGCGTCCGGCTGTGCAACCTCTTGTGTCCAGCATGTTCAGGGGAAGGCAGGGAACTCAATGGGAGTGCTGTAATTTCCCTTCAAAGCCTTTGTGTCAGTTGTCAGTATCTTCCATTGTCACTTACAATAACACAACTCAGAGATGGAGACATTCATTGCTCTTAGTGAGAGCATTTATTTGAACTTTTATTTCTGGTATTTCTTTGAGAGCATTTATATTGTCCTAATTGCATCATAGTTTTAGCAATCACAATTCATCCTATGATCAGGTGCTTCCTTGAACTTACCCATAAAATGTTTTTCTCCTTCCCTCCCATAAAGAAATCCAATCTGCTTATCAGAAATACCATGAAAGCAAGCAGCGGAGTCCTCCTACACTCATTCACAAACCCTCCAAGCCACCCACACCCCCGGGACAATGTGGAGACAATGTTGGCCCGAAAATGCACCCATCCGGCTCAGATGTGGTTTAGTTGCTCTTCTTCTATTTCTGTTGTTGTTCAGGCTCCATGTGTCCAATTAGATTAGATCTATGTCTAGACGAGCCCATGCCAAAATAGCCTCACCAGGCTCCATGATCAGAACAAATCCTTTATGCATTTTGAAATCTGGTTAAAACGATTTGCCACAGTTGCCGAAAGTATCTCTTCTGTGGAATAGGACTTTTTATCTCTGCCATTGGTCCCGGTGGAATTGGGAAGACAGTTTCTGTCTTGTCAACTGCATTTTATAGAGGCAATTGTGTGTGTGTGTGTGTGTGTGTGTGTGTGTGTGTGTGTGTGTGTGTGTGTGTGTGTGTGTGTGTGTGTGTGTGTGTGTGTGTGTGTGTGTGTGTGTGTGTGTGTGTGTGTGTGTGTGTGTGTGTGTGTGTGTGTGTGTGTGTGTGTGTGTGTGTGTGTTTGTGTGTTGGCGAAGCATATTTAATTTCATTGAACATCAATGCCGTCCCCCCCTCAGAAAATGTACTTAGCTGTATGCTTAGCTTTCAACTCCTATTTAATTCTTTGCCACAGGCGTGTTACTTGGTGAATAATGACAGGGGTCCAGTCTTCTATCTTATGCTATTCCGATCCGTGAGGACGGAGATAGTACCTGATTGATGACTGGATTCAGGATAGAATGGTTATGTAAGGGCTGGCATCTATCCTGCATTTCATCAAACACACACACACAGATTTGATCTCCCAAGCCAGACAACTGAGACTATCATGTTCAGCACCTGCCTCATATTGTGATACCATCAATGAATGGGGCAGTGTAAATAATCAAGAAGACTGTGTAACCGCCCTCTATGCCTCCTAACAACCATGATCTCGACCTTTTTCATAAGAATGATGACAAATTAGCCTAGAAGCTGCCGTTACTCATGTTCCCTTCATTTTTATTGACGTGACAGACACCTAATCAAGATGACCGGACAGGAACATGAAAGCTGGTAGCTCTAATTGGTGAGAGCTTCAAGCTGAGGGGACAGGGGACAATCAGAGAACCGAGGGTGTGAATACTTTCATAATTGGCAGAGTACCATATGGAGACCGAATGCACACCGTTCTTCCTGAAGGAGCAATTTGCCAAATACAGTGATGTCATGTAGCCATAGCAAATACATTTTAAATTGCTTTCAAATGGCTCTTGTTCCATAAATCACAGCCTGTATATAATCCTTAATGGTCTTTTCTGTAGACACTCCCACACTTCAATGTACGCTATTGCGTTTTACCCAAAGTTGATTTAAAAAATAAATAAAGAAGTCCTCTGAGATCATTATGATGGAACTCTCCCCTTTTGATTCCAGTAAGTCTCTCTCTTTTCCTCTAAACAAGCCGGGCTAAGTGATATCTTGTTTAAAACGTTCACTGTCCCGCTCTAGAGACGTTTGGGCGAGGAACTAATGACAAAGCGGGAGAAAAAGAAAGAGACTTCTGGAAGACTGTCTGAATGACACGACACGATCCTTTTTCTCACACCACCCAGAGAGTGATCGGGACAGAGGTGATAAGAGAGACAGAGATGCAGATTGCAAGATCGTGATTTCTCTGTGGTGTGAAATGATACAGTACATCCTAACCAAGACAGGCAGTGAGAGGAAACAGGCTGAATCTGTGGCCATGGCAATGTGTGGGAGACCGGGGGAAGTCACTGTGCCTGTAGGTCATAATGCGGTCCACTTGTTTTCCAGGGAGTTGGGCCCCACGAATCCTGCATGCTGATTTGCTCTGGCCAGATGACCTCAAGAGCTAGATCAGGTGCTCGGAATATGGCTGGCTACTGGACCAGGCCTTGCTTATCCTCTTGCAGTTCAGTTCTGCAGGGGAACGTTATGATGACACATTAGAAACGCTGGATAAACACTGTGTGTCTGGCCCGAGTCCAGGGAGGATAACGATGGAAACCTTAAACGGCTGGAGCCATTAGACAGAGTCCACAATCAGACAGACTCTCTGGATGGGTCATTATGTACAGGAAGGAGCGTACGCGTGCACGGACGCTCGCACTAATGCACGGACGCTCGCACTAATGCACGCACACACAGAGATACTATATTTCTTTCCCTCATCTGTTCTTTATCACATGCACACATACTCCTAATTGTACGCATGTATAGTGATGGGGAAATTATTGATAAAGTTTCATTTTGGGATGTTATTTTTGACAGTATATCGCATCGTTTTGACAATACGTTATTTTTTGCGCTAGTTGGCTGTACCTGCTCCAAAACTCCAGTATTATCTTAGTATTTTTTTGCCGCACTTTTATTTCCATGACTGATCCAAACTGGGTTTCTCATGGCTCTCTCTGGATCCTCTGCAGCAGACATATGGTGAGCAATATGTTTGGAACGTCGAATCGCAATAGAATCACAGTATCGAATCGCAGTACATCTAGAATCGTGAGAATTGCAATACGTATTGTACCGGCCCCTTTACTGTTGTGATAATATTGTACCGTGAGGTCCCTGGCAATTCCCAGCCCTAAGCACTTAGCACACATACACACATGCAGGTACACACACACACACACACACACACACACACACACACACACACACACACACACACACACACACACACACACACACACACACACACACACACACACACACACACACACACACACACACACACACACACACACTTTGGGCCACTCAGTCTTATCACCCCGGTACAGGGGACCTGGTGTTGGAGAATACAGGCCGGAGAGATCAGAATGCAACGAAAAGTGTGACCACACACTTTTACACTCCAACTCATTTCACACTCCTCCCGTCGGACGCACACTGTGGCACGTCGTCATGCCTCCCGGGCATCGACAGACACTCTCCAGTGTCACTTAAAAAAGGCACAATGAGAGTGTGCCAGAACCAGCAGGATGCCTGTCATACAGCCTGTTCCCACACAGGCCCACAATGCCAATTGACCCATCTCACAGTGACATGAGCTTTTACTCTACAGAATGTGGAATCATTCTAGAATCCTCCACAGTCTGGACAAGAGCCAGCACTGTACAGCCATGTGTATACAAGGATCAAATCAGTTCAATCCACAATTAAACCAGGATCCTCCAACTATAGTCCTGGGGAAATACTGGGTGTGTGCATGCTTTTCCCCCAGCCCATTACTAACACAGTAATCAAATAATCAACTGTTCAGGGCCTTCGGTCTGTTGTGTTTTACTGAGGGGCTGGAATGAAAGCCTGGACTTACTCTCCAGGACCAGGATTGGAGAACCCTGATTTTAGACATCGGCGTTTAGACAGAAACCTTTTCTCTACGTCGTCACTAAAGCTGCATGATGTGCTTGGACACTATAAACTACAACGTCGACTCCTCTCACAGGTAGGATCTTTGAGATCAGTCTGTGGGCAGTAGGTTTAGTTATGTAAATAATGAAACTGGATAAACATTGCTAAGGCAGGTTTGATTAAACCCGGCCCGTAGTCAAATATTATCTTTTGAGTTACAGATGTTTATCATCAACTCAGTCCTGATGTGCCGGCAAATGGTTCATTTGACGTATTCAACATCCAACAAGGAAGTTTAAAGTATTCTATTACAACTCCCTTTGTTGGTTTGAACCAGTGTCCATGTACTTCTTCCTTGTGTGCAAATTCCAGGCGCTTTGGTCAGTGGCCCTGACAATAAAAAATGTAAAAAACGATGGCCCTCGGGATAATTGATGATGCATTGAGTGTTATTGCCACCCCCGCTGTTGAAG
Organism: Oncorhynchus keta; assembly: GCF_023373465.1. NCBI lineage: Eukaryota > Metazoa > Chordata > Actinopteri > Salmoniformes > Salmonidae > Oncorhynchus > Oncorhynchus keta. Next base: position 14,217,430 of record NC_068437.1, on the reverse strand, counting down.
TGTGTGAGCCAATGACGTGGACATCGATTAAGGCAGCCCCACCCCCCACCCTTCACTGATTCAGAGGGGTGGGGTTAAATGCGGAATACATATTCCGGTTGAATGCATTCAGTTGTGCTACTGAATTGGTATCCCCTTTTCCTAATGATCCAGCTGTGCTGCCACATTATCAGTTTAGAGAGCAGACTGCCCTGGGCTAATAAGTGTGGCATGTTGCAGATCTCAGATCAGCAGCTGGACTCACACCACACGAAACACACACACACACACACACACACACACACACACACACACACACACACACACACACACACACACACACACACACACACACACACATATATATAAATATATATATACCAATTCAGTAGCACAACTGAATGCATTCAACCAAAATATGTATTCCGCATTCCGCATATATATATATATATATATGCGGAATGCGGCAGCGTAGCCTAGTGGTTAGAGCGTTGGACTAGTAACCGGAAGGTTGCGAGTTCAAACCCCCGAGCTGACAAGGTACAAATCTGTCGTTCTGCTCCTGAACAGGCAGTTAACCCACTGTTCCCAGGCCGTCATTGAAAATAAGAATGTGTTCTTAACTGACTTGCCTGGTTAAATAAAGGTAAAAAAATAAATAAATAAATATACACACCATCAAACAGGAATCCCCAAAGACCATCAGTCATGCTTTCCCACCCAAGCAAAATGATGCATTGTAGAACTTGCCAGTTTATATGTGTATGGTAATCCTTATTGAATGAATGACAGGCTGCCTTTGTGTGTTTGGTGGCATCACTCCATGGAGGATTTGCACCTCTACCCTACTGTCTCGATGCAACCTGGGAACTGAGATATGACATTGGCTATTGCCAATGAAATTATTGGCACAGGTTCTGTGTGAATGCAGGGTGTGTGAGGGGGTGTAGTAATAGAAGCCGGTTGTCTGTTTACCCGTGACCACTTTGACTACTTCCTTTGCCTAATATATAATAATATATGCCATTTAGCGGACGCTTTTATCCAAAGCGACTTACAGTCATGTGTGCATACATTCTACGTATGGGTGGTCCCGGGAATCGAACCCACTACCCTGGCGTTACAAGCGCCATGCTCTACCAACTGAGCTACAGGACTATGAAATAGTCTGTCTGTTGATTTACAAAGGAAGACAGCCACACTTAGCATGACACTTCTTATATCAAACAGGGTCTTCTGCTGTAACTTTCTCAGTGACCTCTGGAGAGGAACTGCACATTTGTTGGGTTTCAAGAGGTCCCCATTGCCATGGGCTGCCTTACTCAACCTTTCTGGCTAAGGTAGAATTCTGTGCCTCCCAGGGTCTGGTTAATCCTCTTATTCACCATGCAGCAGCATGATGGATGCTTCACAGACCCACAGCCTTCTATAGGCTACATACACACACAAGGCTGGCTGGCCACCCTCTGTTGGAGAAACACACAGATGTGGTCGTGGCCTATCTTTCTCTCTCTTTACTCTCTCGCTCTCTTTTTCTTTCTCTCTCTCTCTTTTTACTCTCTCTTTACTCTCTCACTCTCTTTTTCTCCCTCTCTTTACTCTCTCTCTCTCTCTCTCCCTCTCGCTTTACTCTCTCTCTCTCTCTCTCTCTCCCTCTCGCTTTACTCTCTCTCTCTCTTTTTCTCCCTCTCGCTTTACTCTCTCTCTCTCTCTCTCTCTTTTTCTCCCTCTACTCTCTTGCTCTCTTTTTCTTTCTCTCTCTCTCTCTCTCTCTCTCTCTCTCTCTCTCTCTCTCTCTCTCTCTCTCTCTTTACTCTCTCTCCCTCTCTGTGTCTCTCCTTCTCTCTAACTAGTAAGCTCAGGATTACTCATACTGAGGAGAAGTCTTACAATAAAGTATCTCCCCTCACTGGACAAGCATTGTGGGGGAACTATTCAGTCCCTCTCTTGAATTGCAGGACTTCATAACTCCCGTCCTCGATGTTGAGCGTCAGGCAGGATTCAGATTCAATTATCACTGAAAGGATATTGTAATGGGAAAATGTGTGATAAAAACTCTTTAGAAAATCACTCTTAAAGTAGGAGACTATTGTTTTGTTCAGCTGACTACAGTATTATCGTTCAGAGAAATGCAGAATGAATCTGTCCGCCCCATCGTTACTATTAGTTTAACCTCATTCACCCTGACCGTCTGTGTGTGTTTTAAACCTTCTTCATTAATTCATGAGCACTGTAAAGTGAGACCGCACATTCTTCCCACCATTGTTTCACACACTATATGGCTCATCAAACCCACCAGCACCACTTGATTTACTACCAACTGACGTTTTACATTCTGATGAGGATAATGAGGTAGTAGAGTTTTATAGCAGGAGTTCAACAAAGCTTTCGACAGTCAATGTTTTTTAGGGATTGACATTCGTTCTTCACCGACATTATTCCCTTGAATAAAACAAGCAATTAACAAGGCAACAGTAAACATGTCGTCCCCCATGAGTGAGGCAGCACCCCCCCCTTGGGCCAATTGAGATACTGCTTGTGACAAACACATTTCAGTTAATTACTATAGTTCCCGCCTTAGGCCAATCAGTGGAGTTTTGTAAAAGCCTGATCTCTATGGCTAGATGCATCATTAAACCGAGTTTCTGGAAAATCCTCCCAGTGCTGAGATATCGCATGTGACGAACGTTGGAACGGACAGAGACAGATCCACAGTCCGCTCCCCGATTTGAAATAGAACGTTTTCCAATGGCCTTCCTGCTGTACTTACTGAATGAGCATGAATATTTCCGTTCTACAGTGGTCACACTTGTTTTAGCAGATGTGCTCTTTGTAGTCTCACTGTAACTGAATCTATGGGCTGTTTGATCTGTGCATGTACGAGCGACGTGCCATTCAGACTGGTTTTTGTTTGTTGAAACTCCATTCAGACAAAGTTACAACAGGAAATTGAAACCTGGTGTCTGGATGTAGGCTATGAGGCTGCCCCCCTTGGTGAAATAAAAACCTCTGTTGAATGAGTGAAACCGAACCGGGCGGGGGGGGCATTTAGACAGGGGAAGGCAATCAAGGAGACAACTCAAGACAACGGGACAAGAAGTATCTGTCTGGGAGTATAGCTCTCAGTTACTTGGGACGACCTCTTGTGATAACTACATGAGATGGTAGCACTGTACAAGCCGTGTAAAGCAAATGTGCTTCGACAGTTTCACACAATCCATTTTCGAAAGATGCTCAATGTCTGTCGAGACAATTGTAGTTTTCAATTCGGAAACGCCACAAAAGGAGACACTGAGCCACAATGAGTTAAGCAGCCCAGGTTGTAATTTAAGGAAAGCTTTTTGTTCCCTTTCAGTCACAGGTGCACCACTGATCCTTAAAGAGGATCACCAGACAAAGCAAGACGAGCCCATGTTGTAATCCTCTGTTGATGTTAAATAGGGATATGCATGGTGCCCTTCACCTCACACACACACATGCAACACACAGCAGATGCACATGTACAACATACACAAACACATATGTAGTCAAGCAGGCACACACACACACACACACACACACACACACACACACACACACACACACACACACACACACACACACACACACACACACACACACACACACACACACACACACACACACACACACACACACACACACACACGGTGTAATATAATCAAGCCTATTGAATGGACAGGTGTCTCATGTGAAAGCCATTGTTTACACTCTATAGACAGAACACTGGCATGTGAGTGACTGCTGTACTGGTGAAATAGAGAAGTTAGGTCTCTAGACAAACAGGATAAGATGAGAGAGAGAGAGAGAGATAAAGAGAGAGGGACAGAGGAGAAAAGACTGAGGCTGAGAGAGATAAATGCAGATACTGATCAAGTGGGAGAGAAGAAGTATGTAGCTTCGAGAGAGATTGAGATGGATGGAGAGAGAGAGAAGAGAGACAAGAGGGAGAGGAATGAGCTGAGAGAGAGAGAGACAGATGGGCATAAGGAGTTCAGTAGCCAGGGCTGTTCAATGTCAGTCCTGGAGGGCCGAAACACTACTAGTTTTCATCTTCTCCTAATAAGGGACTAATTCAGACCTGCAAAACCAGGTGAGTGCAATTAACTAACAGTTAGGAACAAAAAACAGTCGTTTTTCGACCCACCAGGACCAGAATTGAACAGCCCTGCTATAGACCCTACTTACTGTATGTCCAACACATCTCAGGGAGGAAAAGGAACATGGCAGAGATATAAATAAAAGTAATTTGCGAAACAGAGAGGAAAGGAGGATGAGCGGTAAGAGAGCTACAGTTGTCTCTCCTACATGAATTAGCCAATTAGCATAACAGAAGTATGAGTCGAAAATATCATTGCCGGCTTCCATTCCTTTCTGTATGGTCTCAGTATGGTACATCAGAAGGTCAGCCAAGGGAGATAGGGACAGTGAGGCTGTATCTCAATAATCATTAAAGGTTTCCTCTCCTTGTACCCTTCCCTCATCTTCACTGAACAGAAAGAATAGGACGCCAAATACTCTTGTAGGCAATCATATCTCTCGGATTTGCGAGGGAGAGGAGAGGAGGAGAGGAATCCCTTGTAGAGATGTCCCTGTGTTGGAAAGAAATGCGTTGCTTTAAGGCCTAAGAAGACAAAGGGTTGTGTGTGAGTGAACTTCCAACCCCTGACCTTTTAACGAGAGGTCATGACCCTTGGCTGACCCCACTGTTAGGCGGGCACAGACTAGTGAAGTCCAACAATGTGAGGAAGACCACAAGATCGAGATAATAGTGAAGAGAATGCAAAAAGGGAAAAAAAGAGAGCTATTTATCACTTCTAGTTTCCTAAATATTATTTAGTTGCGGGACTATATCCCTTTGCACCTTTTGGATGATATCCTTAATGGCTATTTAAACCAGCTCAGTATACAACACATAGCAAATGCTCTGCAGCGGCATTCTTTGAACTCCCCAGAAGAGTTACTGGTATACCGCTTTGGGAAGATTGTGAGAAAAGTGGACTTTTGCTTGGGCTAAGCCATTTAATCCAGGATTAGACAGAGAAATGATATCACAGGCAAACATGAAAACAGCCCAGCAGAGCACGAGTCCCCATCCTCATCTTCTTCCAACCAGAGTCAGGTCAGGTCAAGATTTGGACATGGTTTAAGACCCTTTTCACACTATTGTGCCAACCCGAGCCGTACTGTGTTGACGTAGATATATTCTTTTTACATTGACCCTTCCAGCACGTTTCCAGTACTGTTGGACTTTGGGGCCTAAGCATTTGTAAGTGAATTCGTTTTTTTTATAAAGGATAACAAGCTTCTTTCATCCCCCCCAGATGACAATCTTTTGTAGACAAAATGCTCAACTACGGAGGAATGTTGTTTAAAGGTTGAACATGTTTGGAAAAGGTCAAACCGGTACCCTCTCTTCTAATCAGTTCCTCCTGCTTTCGATCAGTCGCTCTGCGAGGGTCCCTGGTGTCCACGCTTTTTGAAAACCTTTGGCGTTATTAATGTTGCAGAAATGTAGCACATCCTCGTCTCCCATTCATGGACATCACTTGGCTTCAGCAACATTTTCAGAACGTTTGGTGGAATCGGTTTGTTTCCCTATGCTTTAGTGAGCAGGTGCTTTGTGCAAGCTATGATAATGAGGCATGTTGGTTCTGACAGTAACTCTTCTGTAATTGCCTGGCAGTGTAGCCCTGAGGGATCTGGCTCCAATTCATTTCCCAGACAGGACTCATAGGGCATTGTAATAATAAACTATCCCCTCCTAATCATTCTGCAGCACTGGTACAGTGAAATGCAAGGATAATTATGTCTGCTGGTGAGGTGTGTGTGTGTGTGTTTGCGTGTGTGTGTGCGTGCGTGCGTGCGTGCGTGCGTGCACGGATGGTTTTCTAGAGACAAGTCAACAAACACGCATAGATATATTCCACAGACAACCCCCAGAGTGCATTATGTTAATGGTCTGTGTGCTGCAGACCTACAGTGCCATCAGTTATGTAGACACACCCCTTGTCTTTTTCCACATTTTGTTGGGTTACAGCCTGAATTTAAAATGGATTAAATGGAGATGTTGTGTTGCTGGCCTACACGCAATACCCCATAATGCCAAAGTGTAATTATGTTTTTATAAATTTTTATAAATGAATAGAAAATGAAAAGCTGAAATGTCATGAGTCAATAAGTATTCAACGCCTTTGTTATGGCATGAATCAGTTCAGGAGTAAGAATTTGCTTAACAAAGTCACATAATAATTTGCATGGAGTCACTCTATGTGCAATAATAGTGTTGAACTCTTTGATGCGTACGCTCACATATTGTGATCATTTTTGACTGGTACCTGCAGCGTTCCATCACCAATATGTGATTGGAACAGTAGCGACAGAACGTATAATGCAACAAACGCGTCTAAAAAGCATTGTTGTTTGAAAAGCATGTAAACAATGTTTTGTACTGCTGGGAAATAAAGGTCTTCACAACTTTATTCCTCAACTTCACCTTTTATTGTTTAGAAAAGAGATGCGTGTCAGCTAAGCTATCAGCAGCTAAATTCTTTATGATGGTTCATGTTTGACAAGTGAAAACTCTCTAATCCCAGAATGCCATTCACTATAAGATGCACGTAAACAAAGTCAAAGACAAAGATGGCTGCACTCATTGCCTGAAAAATATTAACTTAGTTTGGCCACTTGAAAGCATTTTACAAATCTTCGACGTACTTGTTACAGTGTATAAGTTCATGGGGGGTAGATATCGGGGAAGGTATCATGGGGGGATAAGATGCAGGGAAAATGACTTTGAAGGGGGGATTTAGTTATTTTGCTATGTCTTTGTTTTAGTATGGTCAGGGCGTGAGTTGGGGTGGGTAGTCTATGTTCCTTTTTCTATGTTGTGGTTATGTGTTTGGCCTGGTATGGTTCTCAATCAGAGGCAGATGTCGTTCGTTGTCTCTGATTGAGAATCATACTTAGGTAGCCTTTTCCCACCTGTGTTTTGTGAGTGATTATTTTTCAGTGTGAGTGTTTGTTTCACACGGGACTGTTTCGTTTGTTTCGTTTATTCACGTTGTTATTTTGTATTTCAGTGTTCAGGCAAATAAACATCATGAACACGTACCACGCTGTGCATTGGTCCGATATTTCCTACTCCTCCTCAGACGAGAAGGACGACGATCGTTACAGTCTGAGCTGGCAACCCTGACCTACCATAGTTACAATCTGATTCCGCGTTGAAATCAACTGGAAACTCGGAAATCTCTGACTTCCGACTTCAGTGCGTTCAAGACAACTGGGAACTTGAAAAATAAACGAGCTCCGACTGGAGAAAACTGTTTTGAATGGTCATCCAACTCGGAATTTAAACATGAGACCTCTGGCCTCTTTCTGGAGCTCTGACCTTCTGACCTGAAAATCACTGACATCATGATTTGACCTAATATTTTTCTGAGTTCCCAGTTGTCTTGAATACACCATAAGTCAGTTGAGTGAACTATCATCTTTGGTCTTACAGAATGCATTGTGCAAACATGGCGCCACATATAGCTGAAAAATAGCTTAGTATTAGCTCATCATAATCAGTACAACATTCAAAAAATATTTTACACACATCCTATGTGTCCATTAAAATCTATGCAAGAATCAGAATGCATTATTTGTCAGCAGTACTTGAAAACATGCGAATAAAACAGTGAAATACATTTTGCTCCATACATACATACATACATACATACATACATACATACATACATACATACATACATACATACATACATACATACATACATACATACATACGGTATGCTACAGTAGAAATGACAGGACGATATACAGTGGGGCAAAAAAGTATTTATTCAGCCACCAATTGTGCAAGTTTTCCCACTTAAAAAGATGAGAGAGGCTTGTAATTTTCATCATAGGTACACTTCAACTATGACAGACAAATGAGAAAAAAAATCCAGAAAATCACATTGTAGGATTTTTAATGCATTTATTTGCAAATTGTGGTGGAAAATAAGTATTTGGTCAATAACAAAAGTTTATCTCAATACTTTGTTATATACCCTTTGTTGGCAATGACAGTGGTCAAACGTTCTGTAAGTCTTCACAAGGTTTTCACACACTGTTGCTGGTATTTTGGCCCATTCCTCCATGCAGATCTCCTCTAGAGCAGTGATGTTTTGGGGCTGTTGCTGTGCAACAGGGACTTTCAACTCCCTCCAAAGATTTTCTATGGGGTTGAGATCTGGAGACTGGCTAGGCCACTCCAAATGCTTCTTACGAAGCCACTCCTTCGTTGACCGGGCGGTGTGTTTGGGATCATTGTCATGCTGAAAGACCCAGGCACGTTTCATCTTCAATGCCCTTGCTGATGGAAGGAGGTTTTCACTCAAAATCTCATGATACATGGCCCCTGATCTGTGTAATTCCTTTACACAGATCAGTCGTCCTGGTCCCTTTGCAGAAAAACAGCCCCAAAGCATGATGTTTCCACCCCCATGCTCACCGTTCTTGTGATCATTTTGACCCCACGGGTGAGATCTTGCGTGGAGCCCCAGATCGAGGGAGATTGTCAGTGGTCTTGTATGTCTTTCATTTCCTAATAATTGCTCCCACAGTTGATTTCCTCAAACCAAGCTGCTTACCTATTGCAGATTCAGTCTTCCCAGCCTGGTGCAGGTCTACAATTTTGTTTCTGGTGTCGTGTGACAGCTCTTTGGTCTTGGCCATAGTGGAGTTTGGAGCCTGTTCTGACTAGAGAAGCACAATGTCTTCATATTTGATCTGGGGAAACATTGGGGAAGTGCTTGGGCTCTTGTTGAAGAGAGAAGTTTGTCCGGCTCAGTAAAGCCTCAAAGATAAATTGTCCGTAACAGTGAAATGGGCTACTTCAAACTGTTGTTAGAAAATAAAACTTGTTAGAAAATAATTTGAAATTGGCAAGTTGAAACATTGTCTATAGATAATTAGCAGGCAGCGTAGCGTGCCTTGGTTTGAGGGCAGCGCAGGTTAACTGTACTGTTACGTAAAAATCACATTTTGGAACAGTGAGTGCATTCTGACATGCGCATAATAAAACTGACATTGGGGTCAACCGTTACTGATATTTGGAACTCACACGTGAAAAGGTAACATAATTTTTTAATGACTATCTCATCTCTGTACCCCACACATACAATTATCTGTAATGTCCTTCAGTCGAGCAGTACATTTCAAACACAGATTCAACCCCAAAGACCAGGGAGGTTTTGCCATGCCTCGCAAAGAAGGGCACCTATTGGTAGATGGGTAAAAAAAGCAAACATTGAATATCCCTTTGAGCATGGTGAAGTAATTAATTACACCTTTGATGGTGTATCAATACAGCCAGTTACTACAAAGATACAGGCGTCCTTTCTAACTCATTTGCCGGAGAGGAAGGAAACTGCTTAGGGATTTCACCATGAGGCCAACGGTGACTTTAAAACAGTTACAGAGTTTAATATTGTGGATACTCCACAATATTAACCTAAATGTCAGAGTGATAAGAAGGAAGCCTGTACCGAATACAAATATTGCAAAACATGCATGCTGTTTGCAATAAGGCACTAAAATAAAACTGCAAAAAATTAATGAATTAACTTTATGTCCTGAATGCAAAGTGTTATGTTTGGGGCAAATCCAACACAACACATCACTGAGTACCACTCTTCATATTTTCAAGCCTGGTGATATCTGCATCTTGTTATGGGTATGCTTGTCATCGGCAAGAACTAGAGAGTTTTGTTAGGATAAAGAACTGAATAGAGCTAAGCACCGGAAAAATCCTACGGGAAGATCTGGTTCAGTCTGCTTTCCAACAGACATGGAGAGAAATTCACCTTACAGCATGACAATAACCTAAAACCAAATATACCAAGACGACATTGAATGTTCCCGAGTGGCCTAGTTACAGTTTTTACTTAATTCGACTTGAAAATCTAAAATTGTCTGTCTAGTAATGATCATCAACCAATTTGGCAGAGCTTGAAGAATTAAAAAAATATGTATTAGTGTTTTAATTTTTCACTATATTTTTTACAAATGTTAGAATTTGTCTTCCACTTTGAGATTAGAGTTTTTTGTGTAGATCTTTGACAACAAATGACAATTAAATCAATGTTAATCCTACCCTGTAACACAACATTTTATGGAGTAAGTCAAGGGGTGTGAATACTTTCTGAAGGCACTGTAAATCTTACTCATTATTCTCAAAATTGAGCTAATTTCGTCAGACGGAAAAGATAACAGATTGTTTTTATTGTACAATCTCAGACCTCCCTCTTTTGCTGATATTTTCTCATATATAACTCTAAATGAGTGGTCCTCAATGTTGCACTGCACATAATGGCCTATAAGCAATATTGTTACGTGTAATAACGCACTGTTATTTTTTTTGTTGCCATGATCTTTTGGAATGAGGGTATCGTGAATTGATCTTTCAAAGTGACGTGTATGTCTTTCAGTTCTCAAATAAAAACAGACCAACTAGAGGCTGTGTGAACGTATAATAATTCTGGTGCCATGATAAGAATAATCCAGTCTGATTTAACCAAATTTCATATTTGAGAGCAGAGCTGTTTTTGAGAGCTATTTTCTTTCTGTTGCAGCTGAACTGGTGCAAGGATACGGATACCGGGCCCAGCGCAAATTCTCAGAAGACATCGACTGGTCCTATGCAGGTAAGTGTGTAGGGGACCCGACGAGTTTGGTTAAATGTTCTACGTCTATCTCAGTAGCATACATTGGGATAAATGATTGATATATTGAAGCTAAGTGATTTTGAAGCATTATAATACCAAAGACCAGTTGGAAGTGTTACCCTGTAGATTGAACGTGTTCCTCACTAGCCGTGAATCCACAAGGTGGTCAGGAGTGGAGTGGTACTCTGGCGGAGACAAGACTTTGATGTCTGCTGGACTGCCACAATGTGTCCTCAAAGCTCCTCTTATGAGGTGTGTGTGTGTGTGTGTGTGTGTGTGTGTGTGTGTGTGTGTGTGTGTGTGTGTGTGTGTGTGTGTGTGTGTGTGTGTGTGTGTGTGTGTGTGTGTGTGTGTGTGTGTGTGTGTGTGTGTGTGTGTGTGTGTGTGTGTGTGTGTGCGTGTGTGCGTGCGTGTGTGTGTGAATGCGTGCACCCGTGGGTGTGCAAGTGCGCAGGCACACAGTGAGTCAGTATGTGATCGATAAGTAGTGTGCGTCAAATAGATGACTGGGAAACGCTTGTATTTTGAGCTGGTAGTGACAGACTAGTAGTTGCTTGTGACTCGTGTACCGTGTGTGCGCGTGTAATGTGCGCGTGTAATGTGTGTAATGTGATAACAGATAACCACAGAGACGGTCTAGTCTGTGCATGTGTAAAATATCAGAAGGGATTAACTTTGTCTTTATCGGTTTGATTCATCCTTTAACAGAGCTGTTATGGTTTCTAATAAACCTATTAGGCTAGACTGGTCTTGCCTTAGACTAGAATGTTCTGACTGGTTAGAGAAAAATGGAGTAGCCTAGTCATGAAGCTTGTTCTCCTCACGAAGCTTGTACCTTGGAGTAGACTGGGATTTTCTTAGGAATGGCCACTCCTGGCATCTCTATATAAGCCATTTTTTGAGAGGAAGAACAAAGGTGTGTGTGCATGTGCGGCAGACATCAAAAGAGTAGGCCATTTGGAGAATAATTTGGCAATAATTTGGCAATAATTCTGTTTACAATGCAGGTCATAATGAATAGCTTGGTTTCATGAATATCTTCTGAAACGGGGACGCCAAAGAGCCCTGGGAATTAATGTCCTATTTGAAAATATAATTTGAGAAAACATTCACGCATTCTCCCCCTTCTCTTGAAGATCATCTGAACCCATTCCAATTTCCCCCCATGGTCCCATTTTGAGATTTGCATTTGAATACGTATCCCCTTAGAAATTCATTTGATCTTCATGAATTCGCCTGACGTTTGGCATTGTGTGTGGGGAGAGATCAACAAGGAAATGGATTGGTTATCATTGGGGGTCATTTGGTGCCTTGTTCCTATAGTAAATGGCATGGCCTTCTCTCTCTCCTTTACTCAATAACCACTGGTTGGGGGAAAGAGCAGGCAAGTTTCAACCGAAATGTTTTCAGTTAAGAATTGATGGGGAGATGAGAAAGGAAGAGTTATTTAAACTGAGGTTCAAGTTCAGAATATGGCCCGCAATCTCTTTTCAACGAATGTTGACAACATCCAAATATACACAATATTGTAACACAAGCTGTTAAACAGTGCAAGAGCTGCAGTGTATTGGCGTAGCCTCATTTGACAGAGGGTTACACACACACACACACACATTACACCCCACCGCACACACACAAAACACTAGGGACTCTCTTCTCAGGGACTATTCCTTTATTTATTTTTTCAGCCATGGAGAATTCCCTGGTGGTGAGAGAATTCACTGTGTTAAGCTCTGGGACCCATATTTGGAAAGCAGGGCACATTCAGCTCCTGGTTTGGAGCGGCTGTTTAGCCTAGCTTGTCTGATCTGTGTTGGAAAGAGACATGACATGGGTTATGACTAGCCAATACGGCATAGAATGTATGATGTGTAGCAAAATGTGTGTATTTCTCTTCAATTCAACATTGACTTTGATACAGTTTGTATTATTAGCATGTTTATATTTTATACAGTTGTCAAAGTCAGTAATAGAGCATGTTCTACAAAATAGATTCATCATTTGGCATGGAAATGTACCATATATATTTACAATGACCCTCAGGCAGGAGCACACAATAATCACCCCCACCACCCATATCTCTCTGTCAATCGTTGCTTTCACTAGACATGACAAGAAAAAATATATTCTCTTTCCCTCCTTGCACCCCTCTCTCCACCCCTTGCTGTCTTTGTGTTCTCCTCTCTTTGTGTTCTCTCTCTCTCTCTCTCTCTCTCTCTCTCTCTCTCTCTCTCTCTCTCTCTCTCTCTCTCTCTCTCTCTCTCTCACTCCCCCTCTTCTTCACACTGTCTAGTCTACTCCTACCCCTTTCCCAACGCTCTCTCTCCGTCTTCCCTTTGCTCCCTCTCTATCTCTTTACCGCACCTCCTACCCATACCTCCCCTTTCGCCTCGGTCGGCGTCACAACAAACTGAATCTGGGTGACACATGGGGAGACTGGCACAACAATGGGGAAATTATTGGGTGAGGGCACAGACATGTGGGCACAGGCAGCCAGGCGGGGGGACAAACTGTATTCCGACTGCCAATGCCACCCTTACATGCCCCTGTCCCTCCCCAACTTCCCCGTCCTCAATAACCTTCCCCATCTATAGGCCTATTGTATAACTAGCATAAACAGAAAAACAGCCCTGGTCCAATGGCCCTATGGACGCTATACTTACCCTGTGCTTCAGAAGGTTTATGTTGGAGGCTTGAAGATATATTAGAAATAGAAAAACAGTTGAGAGAGTTCGACGTTCAGATAAACTTGTTCATCCCCCATACACACACAGACAAACACACACACATACACTACATTGCTTATTAATATTGCAAGGACTATTTTGTTCAGGCACAATATAGAAGCTAATGAGAGTTAAAGAATCATTCTGCATGGTGGGCCCTCCCAGCCAAAGGGCTTGGAGTGGTGATTTGTGGATGTGTGTGTGTGTGTGTGTGTGTGTGTGTGTGTGTGTGTGTGTGTGTGTGTGTGTGTGTGTGTGTGTGTGTGTGTGTGTGTGTGTGTGTGTGTGTGTGTGTGTGTGTGTGTGTGTGTGTGTGTGTGTGTGTGATTTTATTGGATAATCTGCATTGTGTGTATGTGCTATCATAATGCAGGTGTGTGTGTGCTTCCATTTGATCATCTGTATGTGTGTGTGTATGCTCTTGGGGTTGTGTGTGTGGAAAGGATTATCTTTTGCTGTGCATGCCTTTTGAGCGATGCATCCCTTCAGCCCTGATCTTTCTTATCCTAAAACCATAATAGACAGGCTCCTCTGACATACCTTTATGGGATACGAACACTGTACAGTACCGTCATTATCACCGCTAAATGAATGGTCTATTACCTCTCTTAGAAAGGGAAGAACGGTATCTTTACCAAGCATTTATCCTAATGCATCTGAGCTCAATTTGGAGTGTCATAGCAAAGGGGTGTGAATACTTATGTAAATTAGCTATTTCTGTATTTAATTTTCAGGACATTTGCAAAAGATTCTAAAAACATGTTTTCACTTTGGATTTACAATTCTTCCAATGCACCAGATTATTTTTTGCACGCGCCCAAAAACACACTAATAACAATATTATCATGTGAAATATTATTACGCACACATACAGGTGGCTACTCAAATAAAGGAAACACCAACATTAAAGTTCTTAATAATAGAGCGGTGGGCCATCACGAGCCACCAGGACAGCCTCAATGCGCCTCGTCATAGATTTTTACAAGTGTCTGAAACTCTATTGGAGGATTCGACACCATTCTTCCATGAAAAATGCTGCTTTGAGACCCCTCAAATTCACTGATTAATCTCTTCTAGCCATAGTAGCCAAAATAATAGGCAACTGGGCATTTTTATACATGGCCCTAAGCATGATGTGATGTTAATTGGTTAATTAACTCAGGAACAAGTACCACACCTGTGTGGAAGCACCTGCTTTCAATATATATGTTGTATCCCTCATTTAGGAGGTTCCCTTTATTTTGGCATTTACCTGTATATAATAAATACGGTTCTAACGGAATTTTCATATCAACAATTGAAATGACTGAAAAATGTAGATCAAAACATCAAAAAAGTGAAAATGAAATTTTAGCTTGATAAATCATTCAAAGGAATTTAGTCCATTTTCATGTTTGTTCAACGGTAGCCTAACCCGCAAAAACGCTACCTAGCAACAACAAAAAAGTACAAATTGATACTTGAGGTCAAAGTATAATATTGCAATATGTAACTGTATCTATTTTATGAAATTGGCTGAATGCAACAAATGAAGCTGAGCAAAGTAGCGCTGACCCTGTCGATTAGCAGTGACTGGAATCATGAATACCCAGGTGCCTTTCCGGAGGTTTTGTTGCAGTTTTAGCGAATGTTGAGAATTTGAGCATGAAAACCATCAGAACCATTTAGAAAAAAACATTAGATAACAAAGATTTTTACATTTGGCTTTTCACAACAGCTTATTTATACGATTATCACGGGGTAAGCACACCAGAAGCTACAATTGCCCATAACAGATAGATGATGAAGAATATACTGTTGCATCATATCCCCTCTACTGTGTGTGTGGAGCCATTGACATGCTAATGAGCTGACCCAGAACTCAGAATGACCTCATTCAGCCTCATTGTCTTCTGGCTCAGATGGGTCTCTACAGTATTTGGGCCCCAGGACTAAAATTCAGTTAGAAATTGTAACGAGTAATAGTAGTAGTAGTAGTAGTAGTATGTGTGTGTGTGTGAGTGTGTGTGTTTGTGTGTGTATCTACATGCTCACAGTATATAGCCTAAGCAATGCATATCAAATCTATCTGCTGGAAACTCCAAGGCAAGTGAAATAAACACTACCCATACTCACTGTCACTGATGTTTAAGCCAGCTTTTGTTGTTGTCTATGTCATATGAGACAGGTGTTGGCTAAAACAGAAACAGACTGGCAACCAGGTTTGATAGGATGAGTTAGGTTACAAAACTCAGGAAGGCAATTTAGGCCTCCCATGCGACCAATACTCTGAAAATTATACTGCCAGCCCCTTAGTTGACTCCAGTTAAACTGGAAAATGTACAGCAATGAATGAGCTGGAGCAAATTTTGGAATGAAAGCATGACATTAAATTGTTCTATTGTGTGGAATAGGCACATCAGCTCTATGCACATCCCCATAGCAACCCTTTGCCATAAGCACTTCATGTAGATTGGACTTGATTGAACTACTCATCATATCACCCAACCCATGATTACAAAAAAGAATGATACCGGTAACCGATATTTAAAATTTTAGCTGCCTTTTAACTGCCATTCCAGTACAGTTAAATAGTTAACACACACACATGGACACTATCAGGTCACAAGGCGAGACCCAGATGCAGACACAGGAGGTAGATGGTTGGAGTATTAGATGTTTATTGATCCAAATAGGGGAAGGCAAGAGAATGGCCGTGGACAGGCAAAAGGTCAAAACCAGTTCAGAGTCCAGGAGGTACATAGTAGCAGGCAGGCTCGAGGTCAAGGCAGGCAGAATGGTCAGGCAAGCGGGTAAAGAGTCCAGAAACAGGCAAGGGTCAAAACCGGGAGGACAAGCAAAAAGAGAATAGAGAAGGCAGGAGCACGGGAAAAACACGCTGGTTGACTTGGACATACAAGACAAACTGGCACAGAGAGACAGGAAACACATGGATAAATACACTGGGGAAGACAATCGACACTTGGAGGGGGTGGAGACAATAACAAGGATAGGTGAAACAGATCAGGGTGTTACAGTACACACCCCCCCACCTGGGCGCATACCTGGCTGGCCCGGGGTGCCGGCGGTGAAAATCGGCGATGAGGGCCGGGTCCAGGATGACTTTAGCAGGGACCCAGCACCTCTCCTCCGGGCCATAACCCTCCCAGTCAACCAGGTACTGGAAACCCCTGCTCCCTGGTCGAACTCTCAGGAGGCGTCTCACCGTATACACTGGCTGGCCATCGATGACCCGGGGGGAGGGATGGGCCTACAAACAGAAGACAAAGGACTGTGAGACACAGGCTTAATCGTAGACACATGGAAGGTAGGGTGAATACAGAGGGTACGGTGTAACACAAGAAGGACAGCAGTGGAACTAAGGACTCTAGAGATGGGAAAAGGACCAATGAATCTTGGGACAGTTTGCGGGACTCCACCCGAAGGGGCAGGTCCCGAGTGGAAAGCCATACCCTCTGCCCAATGTGGTAGTGGGGAGCTGGGGTCTGACGAAGGTCCGCTTGTCGACGATACCTGGAGTTGGTCTTGAGAATTGCCGCCCAAGCTTTTCTTCAGGGACGCTAGCGTCCCATCTGGCCAACATCCAGTGAGATTGCAGAGCGCAAATACAGAAATACTCATTCATATAAATTCTGAAAACAAAACATATTTTACAAAGGTTTAAAGATTACTTGTTGTGAATCCAACCACAGTGTCAGATTTTTTAAATGCTTTACGGCGAAAGCATACCGTATTATTTGAGAACATCGCCCAGTTGACAAATTATTACAAACAGTAACCAGCCAAGCGGAAGCGTTACAAAACTCAAAAAAGATAAAATGAATCACTTACCTTTGATGATCTTCATATGGTGGCACTCAGAAGACATTCATTTACTCAATAAATGTTCCTTTTGTTCGATAAAGTCTCTTTATATCCAAAAACCTCAGTTTTGTTTGCACGTTTTCTTCAGTAATCCACAGGCTCAAACGCAGTCAAAACAGGCAGAATAAAATACAAATGGTATCCGTAAAGTTCATAGAAACATATCAAATTATGTTTATATTTAACCCTCAGGTTGTTTTTAGTCTAAATGATCTATAATATTTCAACCGGACAATAACGTCGTCAATATAAAAGGTAAACAAGAAATGCACTCTCTCGGGATTGTGCATGAAAAACCTCTGTGACACGGCAGGGTCCACTCATTCAGACTGGTCTTACTCCCTCATTTATAAGAATACAAGCCTGAAACAATTTATAAAGACTGTTGACATCTATTGGAAGGCATGGATACTGTAATGGCATTGAATAGAAAACTAAAAAAACAAATAAAAAAAACTTCCTGAATGGATTTTTCTCGGGTTTTTGCCTGCCAAATCAGTTCTGTTATACTCACAGACACTATTTTAACAGTTTTGGAAATTTTAGAGTGTTTTCTATCCAAATCTACCATATCATATATTCTGGGCCCGAGTAGCAGGCCGTTTAATTTGGGCATGCTTTTCATCCAAAATTCTGAATGCTGCCCCCTACCCTAGAGAGGTTAACATCGGCCGATACCGATGGTGGCATTTTTAGCTAATATGTTAATTGATATATATCGTGCACCCCTAGGTATTAGTGCTGGGATAAAAAAAAAATATTTATCACACCCTGGGGATCCCCCAGGAAAGGCTTGAGAAATTCCACAGTTCTGCATGTTACACCCCAGAGATAACCTGTCAAAGCAGATACACCTGAAGGTGATTAGCACGTTAGCTCCCCGCAGGATCACACCTGCAATCAGTTGGTCACTAATTAGAGAGGAAGAAACCAGATTACACTTCCGGGAAAAGGGAAAACAACTGAGTTGTGTTTTGAAATGGAAAACGGCATGTACAATTTTCAAATCAAATCAAATTTTATTTGTCACATACACATGGTTAGCAGATGTTAATGCGAGTGTAGTGAAATGCTTGTGCTTCTAGTTCCGACAATGTAGTAATAACCAACAAGTAATCTAGCTAACATTTCCAAAACTACTACCTTATGTGTAAGGGGATAAAGAATATGTACATAAAGATATATGAATGAGTGATGGTACAAAGCGGCATAGGCAAGATACAGTAGATGGTATTGAGTGCAGTATATACATATGAGATGAGTATGTAAACAAAGTGGCATAGTTAAAGTGGCTTGTGATACATGTATTACATAAGGATGCAGTAGATGATATAGAGTACAGTATATACGTACACATATGAGATGAATAATGTAGGGTATGTAAACATTATATTAGGTAGCATTGTTTAAAGTGGCTAGTGATATATTTTACATCATTTCCCATCAATTCCCATTATTAAAGTGGCTGGAGTTGAGTCAGTGTGTTGGCAGCAGCCACTCAATATTAGTGGTGGCTGTTTAACAGTCTGATGGCCTTGAGATAGAAGCTGTTTTTCAGTCTCTCGGTCCCAGCTTTGATGCACCTGTACTGACCTCGCCTTCTGGATGATAGTGGGGTGAACAGGCAGTGGCTCGGGTGGTTGTTGTCCTTGATGATCTTTATGGCCTTCCGGTGACATCGGGTGGTGTAGGTGTTTTTGGGCAGATTAATGTAGCTGACGCACCACCAATATGTTAGCTATCTACCTCTACCATGCAATAAACACATTCAAACTCTCTTTTGGCAGGGACTCTCAACCAAAACAACTGGGCCAAGAAGTACCCATCATGTAACAATGCCAGACAGTCACCCATCAACATCGAGGAGGAGCTGACACAGGTCAAAGTTCAGTTCCAAAAGCTGAAGTTCGAGGGCTGGGAGGAAGTGATGTCTGATGGGACCACCATCAAGAATGACGGCAAGACAGGTATGCACTCTCACGTCCCCATAAAAAACAGCATTACAGCAGCCAGCAATGAAGCTGTAAAGCCAAAGTAATACAGTAAAACAGTCCTATATGCAACCAGCCATTCAGTCACCTATTCAGTATCCACTGCCTGTGGGTAGAAACTGCCTCAGAGCCTTGTGGTCTGGGCTTCAATACTACAGTGTCGTAGTAGAAGGAGGAGGTGGAGAAGAAGAGTGGAAGGAAGAATGCAATACAATATGATGATGTGGAAATGATTATATATGGTTAGATACTGAAAGATTGGGCATTGTTATAGTGTATACTTATGCCACTTTTAAAGCCGATGGATGTGTGTGTGTGTACGTGACTTTTTGTGTTTTCACTTGGAAAGCTTCAGGCCACATCAATATAGTGTGTGTGTGAGTGTATGTGTGGGTTGTTTAATGGGGTCAACTAACACCCTCTGTGTGTCCTCTCCAGTGGCGGTGAACCCAGAGGGGGACTTCTATGTGAGTGGAGGGGGGCTGAGGGGCAGGTTTAAGGTGGGAAGAATCACCTTCCACTGGGGACGCTGCAACGCCTCCTCAGAGGGCTCCGAACACAGCCTCAACGGGGTGAAGTACCCCCTTGAGGTAAGACCTGACATTCGCCCATTATAACTATGACAGAGTATAACCATGTTATAACCTCCATATGACAGAGTATGACCTCATTTTAACCTCCCAAGTAGGGCTTTCAAATTTTTGACTGTTTGGCTGTATTTGACAGTATTTATCCCTTTGACACTTACCAACTAACGGATGTGATCATTCTACAGTGTTCCCTGCAGTGTACACTCAAACCGAATAAGTGCTTGGGCTCTCTTCGAAGAGAGATTGTTCGGCTCAGTAAAGCCTCAAACGTCCGCAACAGTGAAATGGACTACTACTGTAAGAGTTCAAGAGGAGGCGGTACACACCTCAATTCAAACTGTTGTTAGAAAATGCAAACGTTGATACATAGCCTATAGATAATTAGCAGGCAGAATGTCTTGGTTTGAGGGCAGTGCGGGTTAACTGTCCTGTTGCGTAACAATCACATTTTTGAACAGTGAGTGCATTCAGACATCACTCGCATAAAAAAAAACTGACATTGGGGCGAACATTAGAGATATTTGTAACATATTTATGAAAAGCTCTAAACATGTTTTATGCGTTGTACATGACCGTAGGAATTCTAAGTGGTTTTAATGGGCTTTCTCCATTCTGATGGTTTTATAGACAACCAAACTAGGACAAAATTGACTGTGAAGTAGTCCGATCAGTTTAGCATTGTATCAAAATATCGCTATAGAC
Organism: Oncorhynchus keta; assembly: GCF_023373465.1. Taxonomy (NCBI): domain Eukaryota; kingdom Metazoa; phylum Chordata; class Actinopteri; order Salmoniformes; family Salmonidae; genus Oncorhynchus; species Oncorhynchus keta. Next base: position 14,196,845 of record NC_068437.1, on the reverse strand, counting down.
AGTATTGTTCAAATCCAAACCGGTATGTGGATCCATGCCAGTATACCTTAAAATAGGATATAGCACTCAGCCCTACTCTCAAGGACAGTACACAGGATATCAACCATCTCCTGTACCTTGTATCTGTCTGTTCCAGATGCAGATCTACTGTTATGAAGCGCATCGCTTTGAGTCCTTAGACTACGCCATCAAGGACGGGGGCAGGATCACAGCTCTCTCTGTGCTGTTTGAGGTGGGCGTGAGTGTGTGGTTCTTTTCTGCCTGTGTCTGTATCATTGGTGTAAAGTCCTTAAATAAACATACTAATAAGTACTACTTAAGTCGTTTTTAGTGGTATCTGTACTTTACTACTTCTATTTTTGACACCTTTTGCTTTAACGTCACTACATTCCTAAAGAAAATAAGGTACTTTTTACTCCATACATTTTCCCTGACACCCAAAAGTACTCGTTACATTTTGAATGCTTAGCAGAACAGGAAAGTGGTCCAATTCACACACTTATCAAGAGAACATCCCTACTGTCTCTGATCTGGTGGATTCACTAAACACAAATGCTTGGTTTGTAAATTATGTCTGAGTGTTGAAGTGTGCCCCTGGCGATCTGTAAATAAAATAAAAACAAGAAAATGGTGCTGTCTGGTTTGCTTAATATAAGAAATTTGAAATGATGTATACTTTTACTTTCTAAGTATATTTTAGCAAGTATGTTTACTTTTGATACTTAAGTATATTTAAAACCAAATAATTTTAGACTTTTACTCAAGTAGTATTTTATTGGGTGACTTTCACTTTTATTTGAGTCACTTTCTATTAAGGTATCTTTACTTTTACTCAAGTATGACAGTGGGTACTTTTTCTACCATTGGTCTGTATGCTTTGACCTCCTATGGCCACAGTACCGACCTACCTGTGTGTTCAGGTAGGTAGGTACTGTAGATTGGGGGGAGTGGGTTTCCTTGACAGGTATGTCATCTGACACTGACAGGAAGCGGAGTGTGCTGATGGATTTGATTTTGTGCAGGTGTGCATGTGTTTGTGACCTGTGTCAAGAGTGTTTGATGGATCATTTTGCATCCATACCAGCAATGATTTTCATAGTCGATGAGGGATGACTTACTGTGTCTACATAACTAGTCTGAACAGTACCTCTACTGAATAAACAGCCTGGCAGTAACTGACAGTGTAGAATACCAGCAGGTCAATACCATGTATGTGAGCGTGTGTGTGTTTGTTGAGGAGATTAGCCCACACATTTTAGGCTACACTCTGCTGCCCACCTGGGAAATCAAAGGGGACAGAAGAGTGGAACGGATTACCCACTACAGCATCAGACTGAGCAGAGATTAGACATGCCACAGTACATAGACGGTCAGCTGTGGAATATCACGTCTCTAGCTATTAGCTTAACATCAGTGTTGGCTTTAGCTTAGCATCAGTGTTGGCTTTAGCTTAGCATCAGTGTTAGCTTCAGCTAAGCGGGTCACAGCTTTAAAGGGGCATTCAGCAGTTCAAGCAATAACAAAGTGATATCCATGGCATTGTTTTAGTAAAAAGCTGAGGGATGGGGCTGGAGAAATGTAAGCACTCTCAAATTCATTGACAGAGCTATGTATACAAGGACTGACCGTCCATTATAACAACATTATAGTTTTAGCAATTATTTTGAGGCTGCAAGGTGTTTATTTACATTTACTTTGTTTACAACCAATGTAGTTAAACAAGGTTATGTTTTTGGGTTCTGATTGGGTACGACAGTTTAAATGAGATCATGAGGCATTTATAAGTTATATTCTTCAAGAATCAATGGCTACATCATTATTCATTTATTTTTCTATTGTATTATTGACTGTACGTTTGTTTATGTGTAACTCTGTGTTATTTTTGTCGCACTGCTTTGCTTTATCTTGGCCAGGTCGCAGTTGTAAATGAGAACTTGTTCTCAACTGGCCTACCTGGTTAAATAAAGTATAACATAAATACACGTATGTCCCAAAATGGATGTAGCAACTGCAGATTGCCTCTTTAAAGCAGCCCAAGAAATGTAGGGACACAAAAAGGTAAGGGGGAGGAGATGAGTAGAAGAAGCTACTGTAGACTTTTGAGATGCCTGACTAACCTACTGCCTTTCCCTCTTCACAGACTAGCATCGAAGACAATGACAACTACATAGCCATTATCGATGGAATCAACAGTGTCAGCCGATTCGGTATGTCAACCTGACTTAACCCTAATAACTCTCAACCAATCAACTCTTTTTTACTCACCTGCTGTAAGCACAACCATAATTATCTCCCTTGCATTTCATTATTGATGTATTACTGCACAGCACTGTTCCTAAGTTTCAGTACATGTATGTTGTACAGTAGATAGTTCATGCTAATGGAGGTTGAAGTTTTCAATGCAGGTAGGCATTACAGAGTGCATCAACTCATTTCATGTAAATTCAAGGGCCACTATCCCCCACAATCACACACCCACTACCTCACTGTGCCTTAATGTAACCCACAGGCACGCCCTAATGCATAAACACACACACACTGTTTTCTTATATATTCATCTTCTGTTATTCATCCTCTATTGTTTAAACTCTATCATTCATACTCTATTGTTTATCCTCTATCGTTCATACTCTTATCGTTTATCCTCTATCGTTCATACTCTGTCGTTCATACTCTATAATTTATCCTCTATTGTTTACCCTCTATCGTTTATCCTCTATCATTCATACTCTATCGTTTATCCTGTATTGATTATCCTGTATCGGTTCATCTCTATCGTCTGTCATTCTTTCTTCCTTTTGATCTGTTCCTTTCACTTCTGCTTCTCTGTCTGCGTTCCTTACACTTTCCCCCTGTCTAGGTAAGAGTGGGAGGGTGGGTCCCTTCTCTCTCCGGGGCCTCCTGCCCAACTCTACAGAGAAGTACTTCATCTACAACGGCTCCCTCACCACCCCACCCTGCACTGAGACCGTGGAGTGGATCGTCTTCAAGAACACTGTGGCCATCTCCGACACGCAGGTGGGTCTGTGTGTGAGTGTGTCCATGTACGGTTGAAGTTGGAAGTTTACATACACATAGGTTGGAGTCATTAAAACTTGTTTTTCAACCATTCCACAAATTTCTTGTTAACAAGCTAGTTTTGGCAAGTCGGTTAGGACAACTTCTTTGTACATGACACAAGTAATGTTTCCAACAATAGTTTACAGACAGATGATTTCACTTATAATCAACTGTCTCACAATTCCAGTGGGTCAGAAGTTTACATACACTAAGTTGACTGCCTTTAAACAGCTTGGAAAATTCCAGAAAATTATGTCATGGCTTTAGAAGTTTCTGATAGACCAATTGACATCATTTGAGTCAATTGGAGGTGTACCTGTGAATGTATTTCAAGGCCTACCTTTAAACGCAGTGCCTCTTTGCTTGACATCATGGAAAAAATATTCAGAAATCAGCCAAGACCTCAGAAAATAAATTGTAGACCTCCACAAGTCTTATTCATCCTTGGGAGCAATTTTCAAACGCCTGAAGGTACCATGTTCATCTGTACAAGCAATAGTATGCAAGTATAAACACCATGGGACCACGCAGCTGTCATACCGCTCAGGACGGAGATGCGTTCTGTTTCCTAGAGATGAATGTACTTTGGTGTGAAAGGTGCAAATCAGTCCCAGAACAACAGCAAAGGACCTTGTGAAGATGCTGGAGAAAACAGGTACAAAAGTATCTAAATCCACAGTAAAACAAGTCCTATATCGACATAGCCTGATTGGCCGCTCAGCAAGGAAGAAGCCACTGCTCCAAAACTGCCATAAAAAAGCCAGACTACGGTTTGCAACTGCACATGGGGACAAAGATCGTACGTTTTGTCCTCTGGTCTAATGAAACAAAAATAAAACTGTTTGGCCATAATGACATATGTTATGTTTGGACGAAAAAGGGGGAGGCTTGCAAGCCGAAGAACACCATCCAAACCGTGAAGCACTGGGGTGGCAGCATTGTGTTGTGGGGGTGCTTTGCTGCAGGAGGGACTGGTGTACTTCACAAAATAGATGGCATCATGACGAAGGAAAATTATGTGGATATATTGAAGCAACATCTCAAGACCACAGTCATGAAGTTAAAGCTTGGTCGCAAATGGGTCTTCCAAATGGACAATGACTCCAAGCATACTTTCAAAGTTCTGGCAAAATGGCTTAAGGACAATAAAGTCAAGGTATTGGAGTGCCCATCACAAAGCCCTGACCTCAATCCTATAGAACATTTGTTGGCAGAACTGAAAAAGAGTGTGCGAGCAAGGAGGCCTACAAACCTGACTCAGTTACACCAGCTCTGTCAGGAGGAATGGGCCAAAATTCACCCAAATTATTGTGGGAAGCTTGTGGAAGGCTACCCGAAAACGTTTGACCCAAGTTAAACAATTTACAGGCAATGCTACCAAATACCAATTGAGTGTATGTAAACTTCTGACCCACTGGGAATGTGATGACTGACCAAAGACAGGGATTTTTTTTACAAGTATTAAATGTCAGGAATTGTGAAAAACTGAGTTTAAATGTATTTGACTAAGGTGTATGTAAACCTCTGACTTCAACTGAGCACCTGTGTGTGCATTTATGAAATCAGAGAGTGTGTGGAAATGTTGTTTTTGTCAGTACAGAAGAAGAGATAGCGTGAGCAACACGAAGAGGGCGAGTGGGAATTGACAGATGTCTTTTAGAGTGTGAATGGGTTGGGCGGGACCTTAACATACACTCCTTCATCTGTATAGATAAAAGGCATTGCACAAGGTTGTTTTCACAAGTCACTTCTAAACTGTTTCATTATGCCGGCGCCAGTGTCTTTTTGTTTTTGTGTCGGACTTTGTGCCAGACCTCTGCTTTTGATTTATGTCTGCATTCATAATTGATCGTGGCTTTCTGAGTGTGTGTGTGTGTGTGTGTGTGTGTGTGTGTGTGTGTGTGTGTGTGTGTGTGTGTGTGTGTGTGTGTGTGTGTGTGTGTGTGTGTGTGTGTGTGTGTGTGTGTGTGTGTGTGTGTGTGTGTGTGTGTGTGTGTGTGTGTGTGTGTGTGTGTGTGTGTGTGTGTCAGCACCATGCGTTTCAGTTTTAAGTAGAGTAAAGGCCTCTGTGCGCCTTTGTTTGTTTGTTTTAATTACAGCTGTTATATACCTGTCAATCACAAATACCCCGAGGGTAACAGGGAAGACATACACGCACTCACACTCCTTTTAAGTCTTTAACTGTCTGACACACACCCTCTTTCCATTTAAACTGGCTTTCAGTCTGCCCGTTTTCGGGTTTCTGTATGGTATGGTAATGTCACGTCTCAAGTTTCAAAACACTTTGGAAGGCCATTTTGGGAGAATTGTTCCTCTATTGTGTAGCTTGGTAGCTTTTCAAACACTCCCTGGAGGCGTACACTAGCTCTTATGTGATAGAATTACCATATCGCCAGTCGTGCATACAGTAGCCAATATATTCAAACAACGGTATCCACATATTTGTTGTTTTGATAACCTTAACTAATAACCAATGCCTGTGCATATGCAAAAGTCTTTTTCAAAAGTTGTGTCATAAGAGCGCCATGATCATCATGAATCCTACTGTGTGTTTCTAGACAACACCACACCTATCATTACATTTGTACATACCAATGGCTGTTGCAGAGGCTGCCCGAGTCATGGTTTTTGGCCCCCGGTCACACTCACAGCCACTCTGGTTGGAATGCTGTGTGAGTCAGAGGACCAGTGTTCTGTACAGTGTTACGCAATCAACTGTAGAAGAGGTGTATAGGACAGGCATATAGGATGTGTCTAGCATGTGTGTATTTTATTTTACCTTATTTTACCAGTCAATTAAAGAACAAATTCGTATTTGCAAAGTTCTTATTTACAGAAAATTGTTTTTTGATGGCCTGTGTGTTAGGTTGTGTGACGTCTGAATACTGTATGACCCATAGTTTTGAAGGTCTGTGAGAATGTATCATGATAATAGTAATTAGCTAGTATGTGGGTAGTGCCATCAAGTTAGTGCATTTTGAGAAGATTTCACCTCATTTTAACATTCTGTCATAAAGAAAACATATTCAACTTAATAAGAAAACACGTCTTCCCATCTCAAGAGGTTACATTTATAATTTTAAAAAAGACTATAGTAAGTGCATACTAAGTGCCAAGTAAAGTAACAAGGTTGACTGTAAGAGGGTTGACCAGAAAATGGCCAAAAAGAGTAGAACCATCTCACCTGCTTTTACACCATGATTTGACTATGAAATGTTCAATATTTATCTTGAATGAAATATTTAAAAAGGAATAGTTTCACCATATTTAAAGGGGAGTTCAGTTCACGTGACAGGGTCGATCTTAAACTGAGGGCCAGACGTAAATGAATCACTGATCACATAAAATAAATGAAAAATCTCAAGAAATGACTTTGTCGAAGCAACAAAAAATAACTAGGGCTTTACAATGATGGCTATGCCGTGGATAAATGTTGGGACTAATTTGGTTAAAATATTCCTAGAAATCTCAGAGGCATTGTTCTGTATGAATGTGTTGATTGTATTGTATTCTAGCTGGTGATGTTCCGTGAGGTGATGACCATATAGCAGACTATATAACATTAAGACATGTTATAGCTATGTAATAATGTGTGTATGAATGTGTTGGTTGCATGTGTTGTAGCTGGAGATGTTCTGTGCGGTGATGACCATACAGCAGACTTCCTCTGTGACATTATTTTGAGTTTATGCTATGAGGTGTTATAAGAGGTTATAACTGTTCATTGTGTTGTAGCTGGAGATGTTCTGTGAGGTGATGACCATGCAGCAGGCGGGCTACGTGATGCTGATGGACTACCTGCAGAACAACTACAGGGAGCAGCAGCAGCAGTTCATGGGCCAGGCCTTCTCCTCCTACACTGGCACAGAGGAGGTCCTCACTCCCAGTATGTACCTGTCTGTCTGTCTGTCTGTCAGAGGAGGTCCTCATTCCCAGTATGTACCTGTCTGTCTGTCAGAGGAGGAGGAGGTCCTCACTCCCAGTATGTCTGTCTGTCTGTCTGTCTGTCTGTCTGTCTGTCTGTCTGTGTCTGTCTGTCAGAGGAGGTCCTCACTCCCAGTATGTACCTGTCTGTCTGTCTGTCTGTCTGTCTGTCTGTCTGTCTGTCTGTGTCTGTCTGTCTGTCTGTCTGTCAGAGGAGGTCCCTCACTGTCCCAGTATGTACATGTCTGTCTGTCTGTCTGTCTGTCTGTCTGTCTGTCAGTATGTACCTGTCTGTCTGTCTGTCTGTCTGTCTGTCTGTCTGTCTGTCTGTCTGTCTGTCTGTCTGTCTGTCTGTCAGAGGAGGTCCTCATTCCCTGTCTGTCTGTCTGTCTGTCTGTCTGTCTGTCTGTCTGTCTGTCTGTCTGTCTGTCTGTCTGTCAGAGGTCCTCATTCCCAGTATGTACCTGTCTGTCTGTCTGTCTGTCAGAGGAGGTCCTCATTCTCAGTATGTACCTGTCTGTCTGTCTGTCTGTCAGAGGAGGTCCTCATTCCCAGTATGTACCTGTCTGTCTTGTCTGTCTGTCTCCAATAATCCATCCAACCATCTATCGTATTCACTCCTGGTTCTTGGCACTAACACCTGATTCAACTAATCATGGTCTTGATGATTAGGTGATGAATAGATTCAGGTTTGTTAATGCTGTCTGCTGAATAAAGTCTGCTGCCAAGTAACTCGCAGACAAATAGAGCATTAATATGTATTAAGCCTACATTGTCATTGCAGCAGAGCATAGAATGCTTCATTCTGAGCAGAAAAAAAATTATATTTATCCTAAATCACAAATGTACCTAATTTTATTGATAAATGGGAAGTCATCGATGGAACTTGGGAGTTTACTTTCTCACATATTAGCATTAGCATTGTTGCGTGCAAAATAATAAGAGTTATAGGAGCCATGGGAGTTAATGGTAGCTAATTAAAAAGGCAGACAAAACGGAGCACAGAGATATATACACACAAAATCTTTCCCTCAGCCATTACATGCGGAAACGGTCAGAAAAGTTGGGGGACTGGGGCACAGTGAGTGTGACGTCGCTCTTCTTCAGCTCCAGCAGTTTGCAACATACCAATAACAAACATCTTAAATATATTTGTGACACTTTTGGTGGCCAAATAAAATGTCATACGTGGATTTTGATACATGTGAGGCAAGACTGGTAACCCAACTGAGAACCTGCAGCTTGTTATGGGCAAAGGTAATCTGTGACACACACGTGCACACACACACACACACACACAAACACACACACACACATATACACACACACATACACATGGTACACTGTGGCTGTCTCAGAGCTCATTTGATGTATCATACTATGACTGGTTCCTGACCCTACTAAAGCCGTGATGGCAGTTTGTTGTGTGTTTTCTGGTTAGACATCAGCATTAATCAGGAGTTTAACTAGCATGTGGCATGCTGGCAGGCATTCAATATAAGACAGCATGTGTGTCAGCATCTGTGTGTGTGTGTGCCTCTCTTAATTATACCCGGACTCTCTATCCTTGAAGGGAGAATTGAATTGCTGTGGATGCTTAGGCACCAGGCTAATACACTAGCCCCTCTCGCGCTCTCATCTTTATGTCTCTCTCCCTTTCTCTTTCCCTACATGCCAGCAATGGTATTAGTCTTTCAGTTTAAAGTTCTCTCCCCTCTTTAGACCTGGTGGTCGCTAGGTGTTGCTAGGTTACTGTGGCTGCCCCCTCCCTTTCACAGAGCACTTTCCAAATGTCTTCGGAAAATGGATACAGTGCATTGAATATGATGTATAATGTACATGAATCGGTGTGAGATGCACATCACCAAAAAATAAAGAAAAGAACTGGAGAACAATATTGCTGTTTCTTTGCTCCTCTCTGCCCTCTTGTGTTGAAAAGGGGTTAGTACAAATGTGAGTATCTTTCTTGAATCCCTCAGCATCATTAAAAACATGAAATGAATGCATTCACCCCCTCACCACAAATGATTTCCATGGTCTAATCTTGTGGCGCCCTTATGACCCTTCTGGGAAAAGAGGATACTTAACTAAGTAAACTGAAGTGCAGGCTTTAGCGTAGATCGTGTAGATAATGTGTCAACGGTTTAGTTGTTGTCCCTGGCCATTGTCTCAGGTCTCATTTTGATTGATTTAAATCTCTTTCTCCCCCCTCTAATCTGTGTTAATCCCAGAGTCTCAGTGTGTCTGTGAGCTGCATTAGTGCCGCAGCACTAATCTTTGATGGTGACCTTTGACACAGGCATGAGGCATGGGTTTACCTCTCTTAACGGGAGAAACACCCACTTGTGATGACCATTATTCCCCGATGCAAATATTTTGGTTTTGGTGCCCGGAATGAAGTTTGACATTTATTCTACACAGCATTTCTTTCTACCACTGCAAGTGATTATTTTACGTGGAATTCTTATGAATCTAAAATAATTTGGATTGATTTATTTATTTCTCACTCTTTCTCTGTTTCTTCTGCCTCTCTCTCTCTCTCTCTCTCTCTCTCTCTCTCTCTCTCTCTCTCTCTCTCTCTCTCTCTCTCTCTCTCTCTCTCTCTCTGTCTGTCTGTCTGTCTGTCTGTCTGTCTGTCTGTCTGTCTGTCAGTCTGCAGTTCAGAGCCGGAGAACGTGCAGGCAGACCCCCATAACCTGACCAGCCTGCTGGTGATGTGGGAGCGGCCACGGGCGGTGTACGACGCCGGGATAGAGAAGTACTCAGTTACCTACAAGCTGGCCCAGGGAGAGGACCCTCCGGCCATTGAGTACCTGACCGACGGAGACCAGGATGTGGTGAGGGACATTTATGTAGCGGGGGTTGTTCACAGAACTAATGCTTGTGATCTGGAGCTCAGCAAACTAACACGCAAATCACCAACTGAGGCCAATCACATTTTGGAAGGTTTGTGTGAATGAGCAAATGAATGAGGGAATGGATGAAGAAACAAACAAAGAAACTAGAGAACCATAGTATGATTGAAAGCCAGAACAGATCCTACTAAGGTATAACCCTCCACATCGCCTCCACCCTAAACCCCATGTACTCCCCTCTTCCCGTCGTTCCACAGGGGGCCATATTGCAGGACCTGATGGCCAACACCAGCTACGTGGTTCAGGTCTTGGCCGTCTGCACCAACGGTCTGTACGGCCGCGTGAGCGAGCAGCTGACTGTCGACATGCCGATCGACGACCCCGGTAAGAGCGACCGCGACCGCCAATACGTCTACACAGACCGTACATAGGGGGTGTTATACTCTGCCGTAGCGTTCTGCTGACACAGAGAGTAGAGACCAAACATAGACGGTTGATCATTTTCAAACCAGTTCCCTTTACTTAATGGTAGGTCTTAACAGCAAAGTCACACTTACCGCTAGTGTAGTCTAGTCAGTCAGTTTGCCGATAAGATGCCCTGAAGGCTTCTCAGATAGAGTATGAACAGATTGTGTTAAGGGAATTCTGAAGAAGTTAAAGATGTAGTTCTGTCGTGGTTTCTGATTGGTGTCCACGTGGTGTCCGCAAATGACCACACATTTCACACCCACCGAACTGTCGCTGGTTTCCAGAGCCACTTCTGTTTCCCTAGCCGTCTTGGCCATGCTCTCTGTATGACGTTGTTTGTGATTTGAGAAGCCCCCCCCCCCCTGATTCTCTGTGTCTTCTCTTTGTCCAGTTCTGTTCCTTTAAACATGCACCCAGTTCCTCTATGTGCCACAGTAAATGTATTGCGTGTATTGTACTCTGTCTCTGGTGAAATCTTCTGTTCATCTTTCTTTGAACCCTTTTCAACTGTGCTTTGATTTCTAAGATGGAAGAATGCCCCCCTCAATCTGTTTGTTTAAGGTCAAAGGTTATTCCACGTGTACCGTCTATGTCACACAAAATATAAAAAATGGCACTTTTGTTTTGAAATGGCATCTTTTCCTCCTGTCACAGTAAGAGAATGTTTGCTTATGTGCAGCATTTGTATGAAATGATGGGTTCTCTGTATATCCTGAATTGTAAGTTTATAATAAACACATTTTGTCTTGCTAAAAATACTCGGCATCATATTTCGATGTGCATGAATTGTGTACACTCATCCAAATGACTTGAAACAATTGTGTGACCGAATGTGCTGTGACAATTGTGGTGACAAAACAACTCATTTGTGAATCGTGTTTGTGAATTCATTCATTCATCCCTTCCCTCTCCACTTAACTTTTGAAAAACCCACCTCATGCTTTACAAACCCACTCTGATCTGGCCTGAGGCCTCCATGATGTGTAACTTAGTCCCATCCAGGTAAGAGGATGTGTGTGTGCGTGGGCCTGTGTGTGCATGTGCATGGGTGCGTTAACACTCAGTTTGTGCTGACGCGGAAGTACTACCTGTGGATAACTTTCCCTCCTGTTGTTATTTCTCTATCTCTCTCCCTCTCCATCTCCCTCTCCCTCTCCCTCTCCCTCTCCCTCTCCCTCTCCCTCTCCCTCTCCCTCTCCATCTCCCTCTCCATCTCCCTCTCCCTCTCCATCTCCCTCTCCCTCTCCCTCTCCATCTCCCTCTCCATCTCCCTCTCCCTCTCCATCTCCATCTCCCTCTCCATCTCCCTCTCCCTCTCCCTCTCCCTCACCTGGTGAGACAGCAACATATTCACCAAGATTTCTAATATAGGTTCATACTATCTAATGACTTGCCGCTCCATATACTGTGGACCCATTGAAAGATGTGGATATCAAGCTTCCGAAGATTTTTGTCAAGCCTCTATCCTGGACCCGAAGACCAATCTGTGAATTAAAATAAAGTTTTTGCACCCAGTTCATCAAACAAATACCATCAAAAACAGAGTGGTTTTCACAAAATACTCAATCTGTTTGTGTGTGTGAGTGTCTCCTTGTGGTTATTCTCTCAGTTACAGTTTAAAGTACGTTTGAAGTGAAGTGTCTGTCTGTAAGAACGTCATCGGGTTTGCCAATGGGGCCAATATCTCAGAATACAATGTCATTGTTACTAATTGTCAAAGTTGTAACTAAGGGTTTAAAGGCAATGTTCCTGCTTTAGCGGACACTGCATTCAAATCAAATGAATCAAATACATTTTATTTGTCACATACACCTGTTTTATTCAGTGTAGACCTTACAGTGAAATGTTTACTTACAAGCCCTTAACCAACAATGCAGTTTTAAGAAAAATACCCGGACAAAAATATAAAAATAAATGTAACAGTAATTAAAGAGCAGCAGTAAAACAACAATAGAGAGGATATATACAGGGGGTACCGGTACAGAGTGCTGTGCAATGTGTGTAATGTGCAATGTGCTGGGGCACCGGTTAGCCGAGGTAATTGAGATCATATTATTATTAGAGTTATTAAAGTGACTTATGCATAGATAACAGGAGGGGGGATGCAAATAGTCTGGGTAGCCATTTGATTAAATGTTCAGGAGTCTTATGGCTTGGGGGTAGAAGCTGTTTAGAAGCCTCTTGGACCTAGACTTGGTGCTCCGGTACCGCTTGCCATGCGGTAGCAGAGAGAACAGTCTATGACTAGGGTGGCTGGAGTCTTTGACAATTTTTTGGACCTTCCTCTGACACAGCCTGATATAGAGGTCCGGGATTGCAGGAAGCTTGGCCCCAGTGATGTACTGGGCGGTGCACACTACCCTCTATAGTGTCTTGCGGTCGGAGGCCGAGCAGTTGCCATACAAGGCAGTGATGCAACCTGTCAGGATGCTCTCAATGGTGCAGCTGTAGTTTGAGTCGTGCCTGGCCGTGCAGTCATAAGTAAACAGGTATTACAGGAAGGGACTGAGTACGCACCCCTGAGGGGCCCCCGTGTTGAAGATCAGCGTGGTGGATGTGTTGTTACCTACCCTTACCACCTGAGGGCGGCCCGTCAGGAAGTCCAGGATCCAATTGCAGAGGGAGGTTTAGTTCCAGGGTCATTAGCTTAGTGATGAGCTTTGAGTGCACTATGGTGTTGAACGCTGAGCTGTAGTCAATGAACAGCATTCTCACATAGGTGTTCCTTTTAGGTGTGGAGTGCAGTAGAGATTGCATCAATTTGTAAGTCGCTCTGGATAAGAGCGTCTGCTAAATGACTTAAATGTAAATGTAAATGTAAATCATCTGGATCTGTTGTATGCAAATTGGAGTGGGTCTGGTGTTTCTGGGATAATGGTGTTGCTGTGAGCCATGACCAGCCTTTCAAAGCACTTCATGGCTACAGAAGTGAGTGCTTCGGGTCGGTAGTCATTTAGGCAGGTTACCTTAGTGTCCTTGGGCATAGTGACTATGGTGGTCTGCTTGAAACATGTTGCTATTACAGACAGACAGGGAGAGGTTGAAAATGTCAGTGAAGACACTTGCCAGTTGGTCAGCGCATGCTCGCAGTACACGTCCTGGTAATCTTCTGGCCCTTCGGCTTTGTGAATGTTGACCTGTTTAAAGGTCTTACTCACATCGGCCGCGGAGAGCGTGATCACACAGTCGTCCGGAACAGCTGATGCTCTTATGCACAGTAAACGCTGCATATGTCGGCTCAATCGGAAATGACCCTTCAATTTATTTCACAGAATCTGTAATGCTTCAGCTTTACAGATTGATTAGAGCCCTAAATTGAAAGGCCAGAAGAAAAACAATCTTCCTAACTTGTCAGACTGTTGACCATAATATGTTGAGATATATCAAGTATCAGTCTTAGTTATTTATTTGTATGAACATACTTACAGTAACCCAGTGAGCACAAGACGTTGAAAAGGCGTATTTAATTAAAAAAAATATATATATATATATATATACATATTTTCTACCTCCCAAAAACTTATTTAGCTCTTAATTGTTTCCAAAATGTTTCTAACGCTCTCATCTGTGATTATTTTCAGAGGAGACCCCTGATCCAGATTCTACTGGATTTGCAGAGGAAGTAAGCATAACATAACATACATCTGACTTATTTCATAATGCAATGTGGTGATACTGTCTGTAGCGCACTGCAAGAAAAAACATGAATTCAAACATAGGACAAGGAGTAGTGTCTCATAACAAGGCATCAGTATATGTGGTGTGTGACTGTGTCTTTCCCCACCAGGAGGACTATGGACCCCGGGTTGAACCGGGTGAAGACCAGGACAATGACATGGACTGGACCACCCCAAGCTCTACGACGACCAGGCCCAAAACAACCACTGGCCTACCAAGCCTCCCCTTGCCTGGTATCAGAACAACCACCCCTTCTGTCCAGAGGAGAACCACCACTCCAGGGTCTCCTGTCAAGACCACTCAGCCCAACCGATCCCATACGTCCACGGAGCCGAGTGTAAGGTACCGCACCACAACCAGAGCACCAGTAGAGGGGGCCATCTCACCAGGCAGCAGAGGGAGCGGGAGTACCCAGAAGTATACCACAACAGCCTCCATGCCACTGTCTCGCACCGATGGCGTCACCACTTCCTCAACCAGAAAGGAGAAGGGCAGAGGGGTGGCTCACCCCGTGACCGTCCCAAGCGGCAAAGGCAGTGGTGTTCCCATGGCCATCCCTCTCCCAGAAAGCTGGACCGTGGCCACTTCTTCCCCCTCCCTTTTTCAGGGGGTACCACCACAGCCTACAAGTCCCAGCATGCCCTTGTTTTCGTCCACTGCCTCCTCCTTCAGCAGTGTTCTCTCGCAGACCACGCAGCCGGTGTTCAACGGTGAGATCCTCCCCTCCACCCTTCCTGTGTGTGACACGTCGACCCCTGGTTACCCCGGCTCCGCCCCTAGCAATGCCCCCACCGCCTGCCTGCATGCCCCTCCTTCGTCTAGACCTGTGTCGTCTGTGACCCCTCCTGCTCGGGACTCCCCGCATGCTGCTACAGCACTGTTGTCTAGTGGTGACTCATTCCTCGCTCCCTCCTCCCTCTCCTCCCCCACCCTGCCTCTCCTCCCTGACCCCTCACACCCCCTGTCTGGTTGGGAGACCGTAGTCTCTCGTGGTGTTGGCGATGAAGGCGATGATGATAGTGGTGATGGCGATGTGTTGTCTGGTTCTTCATCCATGGCCTCAGGTGACCCCGCACTATTTAGTGACACTCCCCCCCTTCAAACTCTCCCTGACTCGCCCGTCGAGCGGGACCTGTCTGAGCTAGCCTCTAGACCGCTCCCTACAGCCTCTCTCTCCCTGCAGCCCTCTCTTCTCCTCTCTAGTGACTTCTCTCTGTCCGGGGCCACCCCGGGAATCACTGACTATGTCTATGGCAGGCTGGGGGACTCTAGTTATGCTACGGGCGGTGTAATAGAGTCTTCTCTGTCGTGGGTTGTTGATGGTGGCGGAGGGTTCACGGTAGCTAGCAATGGTGTGGAGTCGTTGTGTAGCTGCTCTCTGGATGGCACCTCGTCCTCTTCCTGGTTGCATGCCTCTCCTCATCTCCCCCTGCCCACGTCTGACTGGGGGGCGGCTAGCCTAGCGCTCTACTCCTCCGGTAGCGACTTAGACCATCTCATCCATTCATCTCTGGCGGGCTCCACCAACCCGTCTGTAGGTCAGCCTCTCTTCTCTTCCTCCTCCTCTCCTCCTGTTCCTCATCCTCCTCTCTCCGGTTCCCATGGTGACCTGCACGTTTCTGTTACAGCCACGCCGCCCCGCTCCAAGGACCGCTGGGTCTCGGCCCTCCGAACCTCCGCCCCCTCCTCCTCTTCCTCCCGCACGGCCTCCCCCGTCACCCCCACCCTCACCCCTGACCTGCAGACGGTAGACAGTAATGCGTCTGGCTCGACCCTGTCGGGAGAAGCTCAGGAGGAGCGAGATGAAGAGTGGGACAGGATTCAGAGTTCAGCCTCGGCCTCGGCCTCAGGGGAGGGAATGCTCCCTTACATCCCCACCGCCCCCCCCTCATTCACCTCTGAGGTTGCCGCCTCTCCCGATTCCGACAATGATGAACGCTCCTCTGCGTTTTACTTTGAGAGTGAGAGTGGCAGCGCTGTCGCCACGGAGACGGCAGGGAGCACGGCAACGGTATCTGCGATAACTGTGGCGGTGCCCTGGCCGCTAGGTGGGGAGGAGCAGAGTGGCTCGGGACAGGGCGAGAGCCCATACGACAACGAGATGTCCTCAGACTTCAGTATCCCCGAGCGCACAGAGAGAGACTCTGAGGAGGAGGAGCCAATCGCAGGTAAAACAAACATCCACAAGGGGGCAACATCTCCCCGTACATCAAGGCAAGGCACAGTGCTGCACCTGTTGGATTGGGGAAAACTACAGCTTCCATGATGCCAATGGAACAGGAAATACTCTGGAATTTAGGAGGCACATCACCTAACACACCACCTGTCTACGATAACTAAAATCCCATAAGATGAAAGTGTGTGTGAGAGTGTTTGTGCCTGTGTGTGTGTGTTCACCATCGTGGCCTTTCTTTGTAGAACAAAGACATCACTTTTTTATACATTTTGATTGTAGACCTCCTAACAATTTAGATCCATGCCGCATCATGTTGAAGTTCACAATCAGTTCCATAGTCATCATCATTTCAGTGTTCTTTGTTACGTATTTTCTGTTATATTCATTCACATTTACTTGCTGTGTCTCTACTGTGTGTTTGCTGTGTCTCTACTGTGTGTTTGCTGTGTCTCTACTGTGTGTTTGCTGTGTCTCTACTGTGTGTTTGCTGTGTCTCTACTGTGTGTTTGCTGTGTCTCTACTGTGTGTTTGCTGTGTCTCTACTGTGTGTTTGCTGTGTCTCTACTGTGTGTTTCCTGTGTCTCTACTGTGTGTTTGCTGTGTCTCTACTGTGTGTTTGCTGTGTCTCTACTGTGTGTTTGCTGTGTCTCTACTGTGTGTTTGCTGTGTCTCTACTGTGTGTTTGCTGTGTCTCTACTGTGTGTTTGCTGTGTCTCTACTGTGTGTTTGCTGTGTCTCTACTGTGTGTTTGCTGTGTCTCTACTGTGTGTTTGCTGTGTCTCTACTGTGTGTTTGCTGTGACATCATGTGACATCCTGCAAGGGCATCAGATCTCTTGCAAATCCCAACTCGCACCAATAGATTGTTTGCCTTGGCAGACCACGAGTGGTCAAATTCCCCATTAAACAGTCAATGTAATTCACAAAACACTCATCGATAGAAACTATCACCTGCATTTAAGTCTTTGCATTAGAAGCGGCCAGAAAACAGTTTTGCCCAATAGGTTTTTATGGTCTCCACTCATTCACACTTCTTATACCTTTGCTGCGTTGAGATTCCCATAGATTTAAGCCATTGTGTGCTACAAGCTTCGAGCCATACTCATGAACTAACCTTTAGTGCATGTTAACTATGTGAAAGCATTTGTGTTCACTTTCATCCTTATTGCCGCCATTGTATAAGGTTTAGAGAGGTCGCTACGGGTTTAGATTTGTTGGCTGAATGGGTATAAAGATGTTGAAGCAAAGATCAAGGGTAGCGTTTCAAATTGAAGTCAACAAGTCAACGTAGTTCAAGCAGGAGCTCTGAATTAGTCGATGTATTAGAACACAAAGACAAGTTGGACAATTGTTTAAAAGTGCTTTTTCTTTTGGTACAAAACGACAATAGTAGTAGTTCAAATGCTAGAGTAGTTCGATGCTAACACGTTTCACTTGCCAAGTTTTGTCTCACCTCTATGTGAAATCACATGTTTATATTGCATTACTTGCTCAACCTTTGCGATGTTTGTTCTTGAGTACTGAGTTGGTGTATTGATTTACTACTGAAGTGTTCGTGAGTCAGTATGTACAATGGCAAGAAAAAGTATGTGAACCCTTTGGAATAACCTGGATTTCTGCATAAATTGGTCATAAAATGTTATCTGATCTTCATCTAAGTCACAACAATAGACAAACATAGTATGCTTGAACTGATAACACAAATTATTGTATTTTTCTTGTCTATATTGAATACATCATTTAAACATTCACACTGTAGGTTGGAAAAAAGTATGTGACCCCCTAGGCTAATGACTTCTCCAAAAGCTAATTGGAGTCATGAGTCAGCTAAGCTGGAGTACAGTCATTGAGATGAGATTGGAGATGTTGGTTAGAGCTGCCCTGCCCTATAAAAAAACACTCACAAAATTTGAGTTTGCTATTCACAAGAAGCATTGCCTGATGTGAACCATGGCTCGAACAAAAGAGATCTCAGAAGACCCAAGATTAAGAATTGTTGACTTGCATAAAGCTGGAAATGGTTACAAAAGTATCTCTAAAAGCCTTGATGTTCATCATTCCACAGTAAAACAAAGTGTCTATACATGGAGAAAGTTCAGCACTGTTGCTACACTGCCTAGGAGTGGCCGTCCTGCAAAGATGACTGCAAGAGCACAGCGCAGAATGCTCAGTGAGGTTAAGAAGAATCCTAGAGTGTCAGCTAAAGATGACAAAAATCTCTGGAACATGCTAACATCTCTGTTAACGAGTCTACGATACGTAAAGCACTAAACAAGAATGGTGTTCATAGGACACCACGGAAGGAGCCACTGCTGTCCAAAAAACCCCATTGCTGTCCAAAAAAACCCATTGCTGCACATCTGATCTTCACAAAAGATCATCTGATTGTTCCACAGCTCTACTGGTAAAATGTTCTGTGGACAGATTAAACTAAATACACCTTCTGGAGTGGCCCGGTCAGAGTCCTGACCTCAACTTGATTGAGATGCTGTGGCATGACCTCAAGAAAGTGGTTCAAACCAGACATCCCAAGAATATTGCTGTACTGAAACAGTTTTGTAAAGAGGAATGGGACAAAATTCGTCCTGACCGTTATGCAGGTCGGATCCGCAACCACAGAAAATGTTTGGTTGAGGTTATTGCTACCAATGGAGGGTCAACAAGTTATTAAATCCAAGGGTTCACATACTTTTCCCACCCTGCATTGTGAACGTTTACACAGTGTGTTCAATAAAGACATGAAAATGTGTAATTGTTTGTGTGTTATTAGTTAAAGCACACTGTTTTTTTTTTATATTGCTGTGACTTAGATAAAGATCAGATCACATTGTATTACCAATTTACACAGAAATCCAGGTAATTCCAAAGGGTTTCTTGCCACTGTAGAAGCTGATTGAGTGAATGATTTGTTGTGGGAGTTGTGTTGTGTGTCTCAATAGTCAACATTAGCTCACTCCTCATCCATTGTCCCCTCCTTATCTATTTTCACCCCACTTACAGAGGCCAGTAACAGCAGCCATGAGTCCAGGGTGGGTCTGGCCAGGGATAAGGAGAGGAGGGCCGTGGTCCCTCTGGCGGTGGTCTCCACCCTCACCTTCGTGGGACTCATCATCCTGGTGGGCATCCTCATCTACTGGAGGTAAGACCAGGAGGAGCAGGTGGAGGAGGAGAAGGAGGATGGTTATTATTAGATCCATAATGATTATATTAGATCCATAATGATTACTATTGGATCTATAATGATTATTATTAGATCCATAATCCATTCTTATTAGATCCATAATCCATTATTATTAGATTCATAATCCATTCTTATTGGATCCATAATCCATTATTATTAGATCCATAATCCATTATTATTAGATCTATAATGATTATTATTAGATCCATAATGATTACTATTAGATCTATAATGATTATTATTAGATCCATAATCCATTCTTATTAGATCCATCATCCATTATTATTAGATTCATAATCCATTCTTATTGGATCCATAATCCATTATTATTAGATCCATAATCCATTCTTATTCGATCCATAATCCATTCTTATTAGATCCATAATCCATTATTATTAGATCCATAATCTATTATTATTAGATCCATAATGATTATTATTAGATCTATAATCCATTCTTATTTGATCCATAATCCATTATTATTAGATCCATAATCCATTATTATTAGATCCATAATCCATTCTTATTCGATCCATAATCCATTATTATTAGATCCATAATCCATTATTATTAGATCCATAATCCATTATTATTAGATCCATAATCCATTATTATTAGATTCATAATCCATTCCTATTGGATCCATAATCCATTATTAGTAGATCCATAATCAATTATTATTAGATCCATAATGATTATTATTAGATCCATAATCCATTATTATTAGATCCATAATGATTATTATTAGATCCATAATCCATTATTATTAGATCCATAATCAATTATTATTAGATCCATAATGATTATTATTAGATCCATAATCCATTATTATTAGATCCATAATCAATTATTATTAGATCCATAATGATTCTTATTAGATCCATATTCCATTATTATTAGATCCATAATGATTATTATTAGATCCATAATCCATTATTATTAGATCCATAATGATTATTATTAGATCCATAATTATTATTATTACATTTACATTACATTTAAGTCATTTAGCAGACGCTCTTATCCAGAGCGACTTACAAATTGGTGCATACACCTTATGACAACCAGTGGAACAGCCACTTGCATCTAAATCTTGTTGGGGGGGGTGAGAAGGGGGGTGAGAAGGATTACTTACCCTTACTTACCCTATCCTAGGTATTCCTTGAAGAGGTGGGGTTTCAGGTGTCTCCGGAAGGTGGTGATTGACTCCGCTGTCCTGGCGTCGTGAGGGAGTTTGTTCCACCATTGGGGGCCAGAGCAGCGAACAGTTTTGACTGGGCTGAGCGGGAACTGTACTTCCTCAGTGGTAGGGAGGCGAGCAGGCCAGAGGTGGATGAACGCAGTGTCCTTGTTTGGGTGTAGGGCCTGATCAGAGCCTGGAGGTACTGAGGTGCCGTTCCCCTCACAGCTCCGTAGGCGAGCACCATGGTCTTGTAGCGGATGCGAGCTTCAACTGGAAGCCAGTGGAGAGAGCGGAGGAGCGGGGTGACGTGAGAGAACTTGGGAAGGTTGAACACCAGACGGGCTGCGGCGTTCTGGATGAGTTGTAGGGGTTTAATGGCACAGGCAGGGAGCCCAGCCAACAGCGAGTTGCAGTAATCAAGACGGGAGATGACAAGTGCCTGGATTAGGACCTGCGCCGCTTCCTGTGTGAGGCAGGGTCGTACTCTGCGGATGTTGTAGAGCATGAACCTACAGGAACGGGACACCGCCTTGATGTTAGTTGAGAACGTCAGGGTGTTGTCCAGGATCACGCCAAGGTTCTTAGCGCTCTGGGAGGAGGACACAATGGAGTTGTCAACCGTGATGGCGAGATCATGGAACGGGCAGTCCTTCCTTCCCGGGAGGAAGAGGAGCTCCGTCTTGCTGAGGTTCAGCTTGAGGTGGTGATCCGTCATCCACACTGATATGTCTGCCAGACATGCAGAGATGCGATTCGCCACCTGGTCATCAGAAGGGGGAAAGGAGAAGATTAATTGTGTGTCGTCTGCATAGCAATGATAGGAGAGACCATGTGAGGTTATGACAGAGCCAAGTGACTTGGTGTATAGCGAGAATAAGAGAGGGCCTAGAACAGAGCCCTGGGGGACACCAGTGGTGAGAGCGCGTGGTGAGGAGACAGATTCTCGCCACGCCACCTGGTAGGAGCGACCTGTCAGGTAGGACGCAACAAGCGTGGGCCGCGCCGGAGATGCCCAACTCGGAGATCCATTATGATTATTATTATTATTAAATCCAATTATGATGATGAGTATCGTTTCCGCACTGACCCCTCTGACCCTAAGCATCATCTGTATAATCAGACAGCTAAGATACAGAACATGAACAACAGCTTCCTTTCTGCATTGATAGGCTCCACACACACTGGCACCAGTAAACCTCATGCCTCCCAATGGAACAGCTGTGTGGAACTGCCCCAGGGTTGATACCTGTCATATTGTTATTCATCTGTCGCTGAGGATTGGGTCTGGTTGGTCCCCAGACATCAGGGGGCACGGGTGGAGTGAAGCGGGAGGTGGCGTATGCGAAGGGGGGAGGGGGTTGACCTTAAGAACCTCATATTTGTCTGTCTCACTGGGAGGCCTAATCTTCTGTGACATGGGCCCAATCTCCTTCTCACTCTCACACACTTCCACATGACACATCCAATATCTATCACTACGGTTTGATGTCTGGCTTTTCACATGAGCTTTGCTGTGTTTGGGTAGGTTCACTTACACATAACTGACAGCATTCAGAGTTGCGCGTCTTCGGGAATAAAGATATTTTGCCCAAACTGAGATCATAGAAAAATACTACTTTTCCCTGTGGCGGCATACTGACCGGTCGGACAGTAAAAATAACCAACTTCTGCAATCCAATCAAGGACACACTTTCAAAAATGTAAACACTTTAAGACTGTACATTTCTCATCCACTGGGCTGGAGACGTGACATATTGTTCATGCTTTCTACCCTGTTTTTGTATTTTCATGTTAAGCCACAGTAATCTTGGCGTTGCTAAGGGATTAAATCTGATAGATGTACCCCACTCAGGGTGTAGAGTGTTGAGCTCGGGGTCGTCCAGTGGTTGGGGAAAGGGCCTGTGTCTCATTATGTCCGACATGAAGGCGTCGTGTCAGCGTCTTGTAAAACGAGTGGCGCGAGGCTAAATTGCTGTAATCCCTTCCGTGTCGCATCCTTGTACTTCCCCTGGTGACACGGTGTTCATTTGGCAACCCCATAGCTGTGCACTTGGGTTTAGCAAAGTGGGTACGTCTTTTAGAAACACAAACATGTTGTCTACTGGGGACATCTCCTTGATGGTTTTGTCGTCCAGAGTAATCTGTGTGGCGATGTCCATTTTTGGGTAGCTGAACACAGGCTCATCAAAGAGAAATGCATGCGTGATCCTGTTAAAAACGTGTCCGAGATTAGAAGGATTTTTTTCCCCCTGTGTTACGGACAGATTACCATGTGTTCGCCAACATCTGTGGTTGTCTTTGTATCTTAAAAAACACAACAACAAAAGTGTTTTTTAGGCCTTTCTTGTCTCTGAGCGTCTCAAAAATATATCTACAGTTATTGTCTTTGTATTACATTTTACTCAATCATAACACCAATATTATTATTGTCTTTGTCATAATTTTTTTGCACATTTTTCTCCAAATGAGAACAAAGCATACAAATACCCCTTTTGGGTTAGATGAGATGGATAAAAGCTATATATTTTTTTTTACAAAAAGTAAAATAATCAATGGCAATAGGTCACGGAGACAAATATAAAGCTTTTTTTCCATCTCATCTAATACAAGTTTATTGTTTATTAACTTATATCATCATACATATGTTTCCACAGAAAGTGTTTCCAGACTGCCCATTTCTACATAGAGGACAACACATCGCCCAGAGTCATATCTGTTCCACCCACACCATTGCTTACAGCTACAGGTAACCATCCTGAGACAAGCACACTCTCACGCAATACAAAACACACACACACACACACACACACACACACACACACACACACACACAAAAGTGTTAACAAGCACAGAGCCATGTAGACAGTTACCCTCTCCATCTGTCCATGCTCTACATTTTCATCAAGCCTACCTCTGTCATTAACACTACCTCACTCAACATCTGCTTCTGACAGAGTGTGGCATTTCAAACGTTCATTCTGATAAAGGACTTTTGTTAATCATCTCAATACCTTTGCTCTCTGCCTTTCAGATGAACATGAAGCCCTTGCGGTGAAGCAGTTTGTCAAGCACGTGACAGAGCTCCACCACACCAACGCATTCTCCCGGGAGTTTGAGGTGTGCTGTCAAGTTCTGTAACCTTTGCCCCCTCAGAAGACAGGATATGGTTTATGACAAAAACACTAGTATTTATTTGTTACGTGTTTCCAGTCAGCTGTCTACCTGTTTTTTGAGTTAATGCTGTTCTGTGTGTATCCATCTTGGCGAAATTGTTACGTGTCGTTTGCGATGTTACATGGCGGCTGTCATTATTTTAAGGTTAGCATGCAGAAACCTTATGAGGCGGTAGGCTATGCACTGTGATGGCCATTCAAACTCACACTCTCTCTCATGCTACATGCTACAGGCCCAGATTCCTCTGAGGAGCCATGTCTGTTGTCCTTACCACTGTGACTTACAAGTGTATCATAATCTACACTGCATTCATGGATGTTGATGTTTCTCTGTTAAGATAGGTTCAACTGGATATTTACCATTGCTCACCATGTTAAATCCAGCTTGGCATTTTATCAGTGCTGTGTAAATGCATACATGTGTAAATGTTGTCAATAACACAAAAATAGGTTTGTAAGTCAAAGCTAATATAAGGACATTCACATGGTACATCGAGTGAATCTGAAAGCCACTTTTTAAGCCCTGTGTATCGCATGAACAGTGTCTTTAAGTTGAGATTTGCCCACAAACCGTTTTCTTGTTATTTATTTGGACTTTTTTGCTCACCTTGTGTCATGACATTACATTGCTGTGCTTTTTGCATTCTCACCCCCCTCCATTAGATATTGAAAGAGTGTTACGAGGTAAGCTGTGTCTCCCTTTTCTCTTTTGATTAGATTATTTCTGTAGTAATCATGTGTAGATGTTTGTCACATTTCCAGCTGCCCATGTTGACGTTTTTGTCAGGCATGATGACACATTTTTGTTTGGCTGCGTAGTAATGGAGGATGGTGGGATGTTAGGGGCGGAGTGCTGAAGGTCATGTGTTTTTTTAGGAGGTGCAGGTGTGCACAGTGGACCTGGGTATCACCGCAGACGGCTCCAACCATCCAGACAACAAGAACAAGAACCGATACATCAATATCCTGGCCTGTAAGTCAAACATGCAGCTTCAAAAGCATGTACACACACATACATTGTTGAACGCACCCAGCTTATCTCTTTCCTCCTCTACTCCTAGATGACCACAGCCGAGTAAGACTCTCAACCCAGGCTGACAAAGACGGGAAGAGTGGAGATTACATTAACGCAAACTACGTTGACGTAATACGTTTTTTGTTGCATTTCTATCTGCACAATAACGTCAGATGTTAGCAGTGTTATGAGGGCAAATGTCTTGTTGACGTGTCAGTAGCTAATCTGTTGTTCACTCTCTTTCTCTTTACCTTCCCCTGCCGCCCTTCCCTCCACAGGGTTTCAACAAGTCAAGGGCCTACATCGCGGCCCAGGGCCCTCTCAAGTCCAGCACCGAGGACTTCTGGAGGATGGTGTGGGAGCAGAACGTGGGCGTCATCATCATGATTACCAACCTGATGGAGAAGGGACGGGTGAGAGACCGGGGCCACCTATACGATTATACATATTTAGTAATAGTTTATAAATAGTTTATTCATGCTTATTCATGAAAGTACACGAAAGTGTTTCGCTGTGTCTCTCAGAGGAAGTGTGACCAGTACTGGCCCCTGGAGAGCCAGGATGAGTACGGTGGTTTCCTGGTGACGGTGAAGAGCAGCAAGGTTCTGGCCCACTACACCGAGAGAACTTTCACCCTCAGGAACACCAAGGTCCAAAAGGTTAGAGGTCACACTATTTACATCACATTTACCTCTCATTCACCATTAATAGTTTCACCTCTACTTCCTCACATATATTATCTACTTTTGTTGCCCCTACCCTACAAGTCAGTTGAAGCACTACATCATTACAACTTTAGTTTCTGAACATTTCGTATGGAGCTCACGAATCCCAAGTGTCAAAGTGACAGCCAAAGTCCCATCCTGTTCACCACTTCCTGTTTCCTCCCGCCAACCCCAGGGTTCACTGAAGGGGCGGATTAACGAGCGGACCGTGACACAGTACCACTACACCCAGTGGCCAGACATGGGCGTGCCTGAGTACACACTCCCCGTGCTCACCTTCGTCCAGAAGTCCTCCAAAGCCAGGACAGATGACATGGGGCCTGTCGTAGTGCACTGCAGGTGGGAAGCCATAGATTTGCAGAATGTATAGAATAGCTTTGAGGTCAATATCATTTTCCCCACCGAAATTCAATTAATTAAAAATGTCCCATCTTCTATATGTGAATGATTCAATTTAGGAAGTACATTTACATTCGGACTGGCATAGAAATAGAATAGAATGGACTTGGTCCTCCATTAAATGCAATCTCTTAACATGCATTCTGTGGCTGCTTTCATCTAGTCCAGCTGAGAAGGTCAACATGGAACATTATTTCATAGAGAACTAGAGTGAACTCAAAATACCAGGATTCACAATCTATATAAGAACCTTCCTCTATCCAAGTTCTTCACAATTCTCTATTTAAATGTGTCTCTTAAATGTAAACCAAATTGTGTACCTCGGTGTGTTTCCAGTGCGGGCGTAGGCAGGACTGGCACCTACATAGTGTTGGATAGCATGCTGAAGCAGATCAAAGAAGAGGGCACGGTCAACATCATGGGTTTCCTCAAACACATCCGCACACAGAGGAACCACCTGGTACAGACAGAGGTGAGAGCTCAGCCAGAGGGGGGGGTTGCACTTTTGGGACTTTTCCATTGGTGCCATTGCGCCAGAAAAGCTCAAATAAAGGCTTCTAAAGTATTTGAAAGAATACTTTTTGATCCCAGGTCTGATACCAACAAGAAAACAGTGAATCTGCTATGATCAGTTGTGCTGTTACCTTTCCAAAACTGTACGAATGTCAACACCCAACTAAGGCTTTCAACCCTACTTTCCCTGTGCATTCAGGAGCAGTATGTGTTCATCCACGACGCCCTGGTGGAGGCCATCTTGGGCAAGGAGACGGAGGTTTCCTCCAGCCTCATCCACAGCTACGTCAATGACCTCCTGACCCCAGGGCCCTCCGGCAGGACGCAGCTGGAGAAACAGTTTAAGGTAAAGACACATGCTTACAACAAGTCATAGAGGATGTATTTGCATTACAGCAAAATGTACAACTGGTAAACTTTCCATAAGAACTCCAGTAAGGACATGAAGGGCAGAAGGACATGAAGGGCAGAAGGACATGAAGGGCAGAAGGACATGAAGGGCAGAAAGTAAAACATGCATTTAAAGGAGAATTTGTCTATGGGGTTTAAAGACAATTGTATTTTTTTGTCCTTTGAAAAGAGCAGTTGCAACCGCTGGCACATCATGTTTAAACACTAACAGTTAATCTAGTGCCACTGAGTACGTTTACATGCACACGAGTAATTCAATATTAACAGATTATGTCAGTAAGCCGAATATGGCATACGCCTTACTCTGCTCATCCTAATCGGTCATAATCGAAGTACATATACGCCTATTAAAACACCTGGTTTTCTGAGCAATCTCTCAAATGATTAGGACACGTAAGCAGCTTAATCGGACTTCCAGCGGGGTGTTTGATCTGCACGTGTGCTAGCACGAGCAGCGCGAGTGAAACTTCCATCTCTTGCACGAGTGAAGTGAGTTCGGAAAAAAACTGAAAGTGTGTATCTTTAGAAATGATTTTCACATACAAACTTTAGCTATCCGAAACTCAGAATCGAATAGGCTTCCCAAAAATAACATGGTTGCTGTGGTAGAACATATATTTAGATTGGCGATTTTCTGCATTTATCACAGTCCCATCGGGTAGTCTGATTTCAGATGTGTTTATGTAAGCAGGATTATTTGGGAATTCGTTCTTCTTGGAAAACATGTAAACGATTAAATTATATTAATCTGACTATTCACAATAATCATATTGTGTGCATGTAACCGTAGTCAATGTGATTACAGCTGGTATCCCAGTCTAATGCCAAACAGTGTGACTACTCGGCAGCCCTGAAAGAGTGTAACAGAGAGAAGAACAGAAACTCCTCTTTAATACCCGGTGAGTTCCAGACAGGTTTGTTCATACTTCTCCAGAGGCAGACGAACGTGTGGACACCATTTTTATGTTTCTGCATCCAGTATGAAGGAAGTTAGATGTAGTTTCACGAGCCAATGCTAGCTAGCGTTAGCGGGAAACTACCTCAAACTTCCTTCATACTGGACACAGAGACATTAACATGTCAAATCCCTTTAACAGTGTGTATACAATGAGACCGCACCCGGCCTCAACATTGTCACTTTCAATTGAACATTTAACAAAATTCCCCCACACTTGAACCCCTCAACAAAAACTGTTATAAAAAAAAAAATGTAAAAAAAAAAACGTTATTTGAAAGCTTAAACCTTGGGAACTGTTTTACTCTTGTTTGGTGTAAGCAAATGTGTGTGACAAAATCACTTTAGGTAGATAAGCAGTGGTTATGGTTAAGTAATACTGCTTTAATAAAGCTAATCATTGTAATATTAATATTATACAAAATGACCTTCTCTATACCTAATGAGGAAGTTTAACATCGTGTGGCTTTGTCTCCAGTTGAAAGGTCAAGGGTGTGTCTGTCCACGGTGGTGGGAGAAACTACATCAGATTACATCAACGCCTCATACATTACAGTAAGAACCCAACCATTCTACATTAAAGAGTCAGATGCATCAGTGGAGGCTGCTAACGGGAGGACTACTCATAATAATGGCTGGAATGGAGTGAATGGAATGGTATCAAATGTATGGTTTTTATGTGTTTGATACCATTCACTCCATTCCAGCCATCATTTTCAGTAAATTCCACTTTTGGTTACTGGTCTAAATTGTCTGAATGTTTATACCACCTGTCTAAATTTTCTACCACCGGTTGTGTTCCTCAGGGGTACCGGCAGAGCACTGAGTTCATCGTGACCCAGAACCCACTGGCCGGCACGGTGACAGACTTCTGGAGGATGATCTGGGATCACAACTCTCAGGTCATCGTCACACTGCCGGGAACACCAGCAACACTGGGAACACCAAGCCTGGTGGGTATCTATCTGTCCTCCTGGACACAAAACTGGCAGCCATTTTGTGCCTCAAATAGGAAGTCCTTATCACATATTTCTGTGTTTTCAGGCAGAGGGGGAGGAGCCGTACGTGTACTGGCCCCGCAAAGAGCAGACAATCAGCTGTGAGGCGTTCACAGTGAGCCTGCGGAGCGAGAACCATGTGTGTCTGGCCAACGAGGAGATGCTGGTGGTGCAGGACTATGTCCTGGAGGCTACACAGGTGAGCTGAGGGAGATCAGTAAGACCAGGGAGATCAGCTTGATAAGATAAGAGATCAGTCACAATAAAATAGTCTACTTAGAATAGACTAACTACATTGAAGAGGAGGATCAGCCGCACACTGTGGGATCAGCCCAAAAAGAACAGCCTCATAGAAAAGACCAGTCGCTATGGAACAGTCGTTATGGACCAGTAGCTAGTGCTCAGCAAATGTTATTACTGTGTCTATACCCCAAAAACATTTAACCACTGTTTATTGTTACACAGAGGGAATATATAGCAACATGAGTATTCCATTTAGGAGTTGTTCTGCTCATATTTCCCTGGATCTTGGCCCATGGTGAAACCAAATGAAGGGTGGAAATGGAATTCAATACACAATCCCCACACATCAATGGAGCACAGCTGTTATTTTTCACACAGTTTTCACTCAACCATCTGTACCTCCAATCACTGGACCACTTTCAACACACGTACACACAGGCACACACACACTCTCTCTCTTTCTCGCAGTCTTTCGATCTCTCACTCTGTCTTATTGTGTTATTGTCCCCCTCTGGGCCAGGATGACTATGTTCTGGAGGTGAGGCACTACCGGGCGCCTCGCTGGCCCAACCCAGACAGCCCCATCAGCAGCACCTTCGAGCTGCTCAGCCTGGTGAGGGAGGAGAGCTCCTCCAAGGAGGGCCCCATGGTTGTCCATGATGAGTAAGACCTATTGATTATTTATCTGTGCAATAAGGTAATGATATCCACTCTAAACCTTTTTCAAGGCCTGGAACCAATGGAATAGTCCCAAAAGTCCAAATCTCACCCACCTGGAACCAGGCAAGCTCAATACCCCTGAATCCCTCTTTTGCCTTCTATTTTTTTATTTTGGCCACTGGTAATAGATTAAAGACGATCCACTCTGACCTAAGAGGATAAGTAGATATGTCCATATTTCCAATACACTTAATATTTCTTGGAACTGAAACACTGCACCTGTCTCAATACTCTTGTATGGCACTCAAACCTTGGTTTTAACCACAGATAATACTGTAAAGGTGCAGTAAATACTGACAGGTTTAGTGCTCTATGCTCCAGTTTGTAACATTTTCCAAATATGTCTTGGAATTACTCCAAAGTATCTAAAACTGGCTTATCCCCTGGCTATTATTTTCAGTTTTTCGGTACTTCATGGCACCGGTCTGATTTTGCAGGGTTGGCGGTGTGACTGCGGGAACCTTCTGTGCCCTGTCTACTCTGGTGTGCCAACTAGAGTATGAGAGCTCTGTGGACGTGTACCAGGTGGCCAAGATGATCAACCTCATGAGGCCCGGGACCTTCAATGATGTTGTTAGTCAATCTGAATCACCACCTGACTGTACCTGAGTGATGCACATTAGCCATTTTGTGTTAAAACATTCTCCGTTCAACAGCACAGTTTCTCTATTTCTTTCTCATTCAGGAGCAGTACCAGTTCCTGTACAAAGCCATGCTGAGCCTGGTTGGCACACAGGAGGACGAGAGGACGCTCCAGTCCTCTGACAACAACGGAACGGTCCCAGGGGGCCCTGTCAGCACAGCCGAGAGCCTTGAGTCCCTGGTGTAACCATGGCAACGGGGCCCCTAACTTGCCAGTATGGACTCTTGCCTGTCTCACTGTGTTCCGTTTTTAAAGACAGCAGCTTTGCCTTTTTCCCCCTCCTTTTTTTCTCCTCTTCTGTTCTGTCGTTGAATGGCAGTTTCCTGACCGCTGGACATGATACCGCACGACCCTGTAATGTGTGCCTTTGTACATTCATCTTGTACTTCTAACGGCGTTCATACAATTGTAGATTAACTTTACGATGTTTTGTCGATACCGTCATCTTGAGATGTTTGCTTAACTAACTGTTTTCCCTAAACTTTCGTATTTATTGGCAGTAAGCTATAAAAAAAGAAGGGAAAACGCAACTTTTATGTTAAACAACATTTTGTTAGCCTATTTTTTGTAGAGTCAATGCATTGAGCAACTCATTCTTCCATCTAGACAATGTAAATACTATTTTGTTTGTAGCAACGGTGAGCTTTTGAAATCAAAAATGCACATTGGCATAAATAATAAATCTAATATGTAAATAATATTATAGCAACCAAGACAATGGACCAAATTTCTATTTATACTTCTAGATTTTTATATTTTACTACAGTTTTTTTTAGTCAATTTTCAATGTATGGCTGCATTCTAATAACTTAGTCAAAGCATTTTTTTGTATGTTTTAATGTTATAGCTAATGTTCTGTATTTTGTAACGGACTAAATATGAAGCTTGGGGTACTGACACGTTTTAGCTGTACATGAAACTTTGCTGGATGATTAGACATAGGATTAAACAAGTGAAAGAAAACCAAGGAAGGAGCTTTTGGTCTGTCCATTTTTCTTAAACTACTGTGAAGGTCAATCTAGACCTGTGGGTGCACAGTACATTAAAGATCAACTGTTCCATAATTGTTGTAACTTCACATTGAACTGGATGCTAGCACTATACAGCCTGAGGCGTGGGCGGCATCATGCCCTCAGGTCAGGTGCATTGTGAATATACAGTATGTTATTAGTGACTCAATAGAGTTCATCTGACCCCATCAAATTGTTCAGCAGATGTTTGAAATAATTATTATGCATGATCATTTCCAAATGAGGCAGCAGGGCTAAGCCTTAACAATCAACCCAAGGTATGAGCTGTCCAATAATGGGAATCTGTAATCGCTCAAGAAAAGTACATTACAATAAAGGGCACAAGTATAGCAATGAGTGAATGCATTTGCTCTGTCCTTGACACTACTATTCATAAGATGAACAGATACAAATGAACTAACTAAAATGTAAACTGAGCTTTCAACCAGATAGTTCTTAATGTTAATGGATTTTTTGACAGTATTCACCGTGGGCCTGATTCCAATTTAGGAATTGATGCCTTTCCTATGCACGCCTTTCTTGCGAACTTCTCAGTATTTGGTATTCAGGCTTACCGTATTCAGTCGTGTAATGCGGTCTGCAGGTGTGGCTACCTTGCGCACTCTGAATACATTTCATTCAACTGCTCAAAACCCTCCCACTTGCTGGCCAACAAATTTTCTTGTGGAGTTTTCATTCAATATGGTTTTCAGTATATTGAGAGAACAGGTTCTGAATATTAGGAATCAATGAAAGAAAGATATCTAAATATATGCATATTCGTCTCCGTTTCGGCACCAATTGGTCGATTTAAAAATGCTCTTTTAGATTATTTAGGTTCAGGAATGTGTTTCTGAATCATAAAAAAAGAGGTTTGGAGAGCCTTTATGCACAAAAGGAAGAAAAGTCATGGTAATGTTGGAATATTAGTGTATATAGAATTGTAACAGGGAGAAGAGTGTACAATAGTAGGCTATACCCTCTATTGCCTGCACTAACCATGCAACTGTGTGATTACACAGCCAAGAATGGCGCCATGCGTCAGGTTCAAACTGTTATGGTGTGGTCTGCTCTCCGCTCCATAACAATTTAATTAGCCTACATGTCTTTATTTATATATTATCAACCGTTACTAATGATTCTCCGCAACAACCACACAGCATTTCATACATTTTACAGTGGGAAAGTTATGCTTCAATTTGCTGCCATATGACTGGCTTCACATTTGTCTCCAGGTAAAACAGATGTAAAACTTTTTTGTAATTTATGTTTTCAATTCTCTTATCCAACCAGAGTACTCATTTACCTAGCTCTTATCAATAGTTCTTATCAGGTTATAAATTACAGTGCGTTGAGAATGGTGTTATCTCTATCTGAAAAAAATCAAGTAGATGCCGGTAGGATCTCGAGACATTATTCATGATTTCCTTACACGTTAAGGTGGTGGCATTATTTGGGATTTAAGAGCTGTTTTTCAACTGGTCGTTTAGTACTGTTTCCTTTCAATTGAACGTACCAGAACGTAAAAATTTACACCATAATCTGACCTGGGCTGCGTTCAGTATCTGTAGACACACCTCCGCCATACCTTCATTAGGTGTAGCAGGTGAATAGCATTAAGCTTAAATTCAAGGTCAGAATACACAGAAAGAAAAGTGCATAAAAAGGGAACTACTTAACATTTTCACATGCTTAACTCAGATCGGAATTGGGCCCAGTCTGCCTAGACTAGGCCCAAAGAAAGTATTTGTTTATGGTTAGAAAAAAGATAACTGCCACTTCCTCATTGTCTTGTCCCCTCTTGAACCACCTACCTCCTATATACACCCTTCACCCAAATGTGATCAGGGGGCTTTGTGGGGGTGATCAAAGATTTGCTATGATAAAATGATCTTTCGGCAGGCTCCTGATAAGCCCTTAAGAAACAATATGTGAGGTCAGAAGACAAACGGGTGTCTTGATGAAACCGGATCCATTTTAGACACTGGATTATGGATTCCCGGAGACAGAGATGCGACTCTATGGAGTTATGGAATAATCCATGTGGAGAATTGGTTATTCCAGTAGATTTCCATGTTCTAATCCATATAAGACTCCAAAAGAAATGTGCATTTTCAGGGGAAATTAGGTCAAGTGTCCAGACACCGTCTTAATCAGGGGCTGTATCCATACCCCAATTTGCATTTTTGACTTTTAATAATTACATGCCCAATTATCCATGGCTTGGTGGCCTAGTTTGCATGGGCGGGCCCACATTGAGTGGAAGGAAAAGCTGATTGTTTTTTTCAAAGAGGATGTAATGAGACAACACCGCTATATCCATTGAAAACAGAATGGATGCATACACTGTATTTATCATTGATTTATGCAGAAATGTTAATAGTTGATGAGTAACATGTGATATGGTACACAGATAAAATGCATACCTTATTGATAATTGGTGCCTCACGGGAACCATAGCTCATGTCAACTAAAAATAATCTCTTTAGGAACCAGACCTAACAATGATGTTAGGGAAAGCAATTCAGCTATATTTCCAACATTATCATTATGAAAATTGGATTTAAAAAATATATATATTTAGAGTATTTATAACAAAAATATCTAAAATCTCAGTGCCATGTAGTGTTACCAAATTTTTTAATACGAAAATAACTATCGAGTCCTTCAAAATTTTGAAATGCAAGGATGTTAAAAAGCTGCTCCACGATAACACAGATGAGCTGAAAATGATCCACTGATTCAAGATTAAAATAGTTTTTAGATATTTTTTATGCAATCGACCTTTCACATTGTGTAGGTACTTGAGCATTAATGACTCACTATTCAATCAATTTAATCACAGAGCCACAAGAAACCTTCATGCGGATCACTTCCCTTAAATTTTTCTATGAAATACAAAAAAGGAAAACCACATACAGTTGAAGTCGGAAATTTACATACACTTAGGTTGGAATCATTAAAACTCATTTTTCAACCACTCAACAACATTTTTTTGTTAACAAACTATAGTTTTGGCAAGTCGGTTAGGACATATACTTTGTGCATGACACAAGTAATTCTTCCAACAATTATTTACAGATTATTTCACTTATAATTCACTGTATTACAATTCCACTGAGTCAGAAGTTTACATACACTAAATTGACTGTGCCTTATTAAACAGCTTGGAAAATTCCAGAAAATTATGTCTTGCTTTAGAAGCTTCTGATAGGCTAATTGACATCATTTGAGTCAATTGGAGGTGAACCTGTGGATGTATTTCAAGGCCTACCTTCAAACTCATTGACTCTTTGCTTGACATCATGGGAAAATCAAAAGAAATCAGCCAAGACATTTTTTTTGTAGACCACCACAAGTCTGGTTCATCCTTGGGAGCAATTTCCAAACGCCTGAAGTTGTGTTCATCTGTACAAACAATAGTACACAAGTATAAACACCATGGGACCACGCAGCCATCATACTGCTCAGGAAAGAGACGTGTTCTGTCTCCTAGAGATCAACGTACATTGGTGTGAAAAGTGCAAATCAATCCCAGAACAACAGCAAAGGACCCTGTGAAGATGCTGTAGGAAACAGGTACAAAAGTATCTATATCCACAGTAAAACTAGTCCTATATCGACATAACCTGCTCCAAAACCGCCATAAAAAAGCTAGACTACGTTTTGCCACTGCACATGTGGACAAAGATCGTACTTTTTGGAGAAATGTCCTCTGGTCTGATGAAACAAAAATGGAACTGTTTGGCCATAATGACCATCGTTATGTTTGGACGAAAAAGGGGGAGGCTTGCAAGCCAAAGAACACGATCCCAACTGTGAAGCATGGGGGTGGCAGCAT
Organism: Oncorhynchus keta; assembly: GCF_023373465.1. Lineage (NCBI taxonomy): Eukaryota > Metazoa > Chordata > Actinopteri > Salmoniformes > Salmonidae > Oncorhynchus > Oncorhynchus keta. Next base: position 14,161,675 of record NC_068437.1, on the reverse strand, counting down.
CATGTTGTGGGGGTGCTTTGCTGCAGGAGGGACTGCTGCACTTCACAAAATAGATAGTATCATGAGGAAGGAAAATTATGTGGATACATATATATATATTTTTACCTTTATTTAACTAGGCAAGTCAGTCAAGAACAACATCTTATTTTCAATGAAGGAACAGTGAGTTACCTGCCTGTTCAGGGGCAGAACGACAGATTTGTACTTTGTCAGCTTGGGGATTTGAGCTTGCAACCTTCTGGTTACAAGTCCAACACTCTAACCACTAGGCTACCCTACCACCCCTATATTGAAGCAACATCAAGATATGGTCACAAAAGCTTGGTCACAAATGGGTCTTCCAAATGGACAACGACCCAAAGCATACTTCCAAAGTTGTGGCAAAATGGCTTAAGGACAACAAAGTCAAGGTATTGGAGTGGCCATCACATTCAATCTTATCAAAAATGTGTGGGCAGAACTGAAACAGGGTGAGCGAGCAAGGAGGCCTACAAACCTGACTCAGTTACACCAGCTCGGTCAGGAGGAATGGGCCAAAATTGACCCAACTTATTGTGGGAAGCTTGTGGAAGGCTACCCGAAACATTTGACCCAAGTTAAACAATTTAAATGCAATGCTACCAAATACTGTATGTAAACTTCTGACCCACTGGGAATGTGATGAAAGAAATCAAATCTGAAAGAAATCGTTCTCTCTACTATTATTCTGACAGTTCACATTCTGAAAATAAAGTGGTGATCCTAACTGACCTAAAACAGGACATTTTTACTAGGACTAAATGTCAGGAATTGTGAAAAATTGAGTTTAAATGTCTTTGGCAAAGGTGTTTGTAAACTTCTGACTTCAACTGTACTCTATGCCACATTATAATATCTGAGCAGTTTTAAAATACAAATATACACTGAGTGTACAAAACTTTAAGGACGGCTGCTCTTTCCATGACAGACTGACCAGGTGAATCAAGATGTAAGCTATGATCCCTTACTGATGTCACTTATTAAATCCACTTTTTTTTTTTTTTTTTCACCTTTATTTAACTAGGTAGGCTAGTTGAGAACAAGTTCTCATTTGCAACTGCGACCTGGCCAAGATAAAGCATAGCAGTGTGAACAGACAACACAGAGTTACACATGGAGTAAACAATTAGCAAGTCAATAACACAGTAGAAAAAAATGGGCAGTCTATATACAATGTGTGCAAAAGGCATGAGGAGGTAGGCGAATAATACAATTTTGCAGATTAACACTGGAGTGATAAATGATCAGATGGGCATGTACAGGTAGAGATATTGGTGTGCAAAAGAGCAGAAAAGTAAATAAATAAAAACAGTATAAAAACAGTATGGGAATGAGGTAGGTGAAAAAGGGTGAGCTATTTACCTATAGACTATGTACAGCTGCAGCGATCGGTTAGCTGCTCGGATAGCTGATGTATGAAGTTGGAGAGGGAGATAAAAGTCTCCAACTTCAGCGATTTTTGCAATTCGTTCCAGTCACAGGCAGCAGAGTACTGGAACGAAAGGCGGCCAAATGAGGTGTTGGCTTTAGGGATGATCAGTGAGATACACCTGCTGGAGCGCGTGCTACGGATGGGTGTTGCCATCGTGACCAGTGAACTGAGATAAGGCGGAGCTTTACCTAGCATGGACTTGTAGATGACCTGGAGCCAGTGGGTCTGGCGACGAATATGTAGTGAGGGCCAGCCGACTAGAGCATACAAGTCGCAGTGGTGGGTGGTATAAGGTGCTTTAGTGACAAAACGGATGGCACTGTGATAGACTGCATCCAGTTTGCTGAGTAGAGTGTTGGAAGCCATTTTGTAGATGACATCGCCGAAGTCGAGGATCGGTAGGATAGTCAGTTTTACTAGGGTAAGCTTGGCAGCGTGAGTGAAGGAGGCTTTGTTGCGGAATAGAAAGCCGACTCTGGATTTGATTTTTGATTGGAGATGTTTGATGTGAGTCTGGAAGGAGAGTTTGCAGTCTAGCCAGACACCTAGGTACTTATAGATGTCCACATATTCAAGGTTGGAACCATCCAGGGTGGTGATGCTAGTCGGGCATGCGGGTGCAGGCAGCGATCGGTTGAAAAGCATGCATTTGGTTTTACTCGCGTTTAAGAGCAGTTGGAGGCCACGGAAGGAGTGCTGTATGGCATTGAAGCTCGTTTGGAGGTTTGATAGCACAGTGTCCAATGACGGGCCGAAAGTATATAGAATGGTGTCGTCTGCGTAGAGGTGGATCAGGGAATCGCCCGCAGCAAGAGCAACATCATTGATATATACAGAGAAAAGAGTCGGCCCGAGAATTGAACCCTGTGGCACCCCCATAGAGACTGCCAGAGGACCGGACAGCATGCCCTCTGATTTGACACACTGAACTCTGTCTGCAAAGTAATTGGTGAACCAGGCAAGGCAGTCATCCGAAAAACCGAGGCTGTTGAGTCTGCCGATAAGAATTCACTTCAGTGTAGATAAAGGGGAGGAGATACAGTAGGTTAAAAAAAGTAAGCCTTGAGACATGGATTGTGTCTGTGTGCCATTCAGAGGGAGAATAGGCAAGACAAAAGTTTTCAGTTTCTTTGAACGTGGGATGGTAGTAGGTGCCAGGCGCACTGGTTGGTTTGTGTCAAGAACTGCAATGCTGCTGGGTTTTTCAGCCTCAACAGAAAAAAAAAGAATGGTCCACCACTCAAAGGACATCCAGTCAATTTGGCACAACTGTGGGAAGAATATGTGTAAAATGGAACTGCAGCAGCTGATCAATAACAGGAATATGTTATGGTCAAGGAAAGACTAGACCCTTTGGGTGAGTTTCTGATACACATCGCCTTAGCAGGTCTGCAAAGATTATAGGATTGTTACATGTTATAAACGACACTCAGCAAGTTTTGTGGTTCTCCATGTCATGAATTGTACAGCCTTATTTAAAGAAGTTGCTTGGAAACTGTTCACCTGCAATGTAACTGTTCTATTTGCCACATGTTTGAAACAATAAATTGGTTGAGGTGAGGCAAGGCTGTGAGGAAATGCCTTTGAAACAAGCAGAAAGTCAGGGTGCGTCTCTCACTAGCCTGAGGCTTCCTCTCCTTGTCTCCTGTCCTCCTACAATTTCTACCATATTGCATTCACCACCCTGCCTTTTCAGATGAGCACAGATGAAGGCATGGAGATAAACAGAGGAAGTAACTTGGGTCTATGGAGATGGTTTCTCTGGGCCTTGGTAGACAGCCAATGATTGGCTGTATTTCCCATCTGTCTTGGCGTTGAATATATATTTCTCAATTGTTTAAACTAGCTTTTTTTCTTCATCTCCTTTTCTTTATCTGCACTCTTCTGAAATAATTTAACTGAATTGAATATAATTGTATTTTTTCATGTGTGGGGTCATTTTTGGATCAGTGTAGATGAAGGAGAGGACACCAGGAAAGGAAATCAATATACACTATTTGAGACACAGCTGATGATTCATGAGTTACTACTCTTGGATGGTGCTTTTGAAGTGAATTGTAAGCCCTCCTCCTGCAGTCTCTTCTGAGCCACTCCATAGATGTCCTTGGTCATTGGCACCACCAGTCCCTTCATACGGATTTCTTCTGCAGATTGAAAGTCAGTTTTCACTTCACTTTTACAGACACGTTAAGGTTGTACATTCGTCTTTAGCAAAATTAGTGGTTACCTGATGGCTTTAGCAAAATGGCTGATTACCTCACGAAACCATACTTAACATCTCAGACATGACAAGTGCAATGAGGACTCAATTGTACCCTACTGACCATCCAGCACCATGCGAGCAGCGATGGCAGCAGGGTTGCCCACGGTCTTGGCCATGGCAGAGTAGCCATTGGGGTCTCTGTAGACCACCAGGCTGATGTGCTTGGTCTCAAGCTCGCCTGTGGCGTGGCGCCGGCCCACGTCATTCCTCATGATGATCATGTCCCGCTCGCCTTTATCCACAGGAGAGGACACGGATGGACCGAGAAGGAGAGAGAGGGTTATACTATTTTTAAATCATCTTTACTGCTATTTTCTGTATAAAGAAAGTAAGAGAAGGAGGAATATAAAGATTATGGAGAAAGATATACATATTGGTGTTTGTGGAAGTAAAAAAAGTAGAGGGAGAACTTCTGCACATATTACCAAAGGAGGGCCTCTAAGTGCTTAGCCAGTGAAGCAGGGTGTTTGCATGTGGGACGACCTCCTTACTCAGCATCCCGAACCCGACCATACAAACAGTATTAATTAAAGACATTTACAGGGCTTAAAGCAAAACAAATCCCATGACTGAAACTTTAGTAGATAACCATAGACTTCCAGTCATAACGCTAGTTAGCATTGGTTAGTGAAATTACAATTGCGTTCAAAAGTTTGGGATCAATTAGAAATGTCCTTGTTTTTAAAAAGAAAATCACTTTTTTGTCCATTAAAATAACATCAAATTGATCAGAAATACAGTGTAGACGTTGTTAATGTTGTAAATTATTATTGTAGCTGGAAACGGCAGATTTTTTTATGGAATATCCTCATGGGTGTACAGAGGCCCATTATCAGCAACCATCACTCCTGTGTTACAATGGCACATTGTGTTAGCTAATCCAAGTTTATCATTTTAAAAGGCTAATTGATCGTTAGAAAACCCTTTTGCAATTATGTTAGCACAGCTGAAAACTGTTGTCCTGATTAAAGAAGCTATAAAACTGGCCTTCTTTAGACTAGTTTAGTATCTGGAGTATCAGCATTTGTGGATTTGATTACAGGTTCAAAATGGCCAGAAACAAAGAACTTTCTTCTGAAACGCGTCAGTCTAGTCTTGTTCTGAGAAGTGAAGGCTATTCCATGCGAAAAATTGCCAAGAAACTGAAGATCTCGTACAACGCTGTGTACTACTCCCTTCACAGAACAGCGCAAACTGTCCCTAACCAGACTAGAAAGAGGAGTGGGAGGCCCTGGTGCACAACTGAGCAAGAGGACAAGTACATTAGAGTGTCTAGTTTGTGAAATAGAAGCCTCACAAGCCTTCAACTGGCGGCTTCATTAAATAGTACCCGCAAAACACCAGTCTCAACGTCAACAGTGAAGAGGCGACTCCAGTTCATGCTTTTCCAGACAGTTCATCAGAGCTTGATGTACGTGCCACAACATCCATAAAGCTAATGTTAGCTAGTCAGCTAGCTAGCTAAATCGCGATTTTCGTAAATGAACTTTATGATAAAGAAATATGCATAATCGTTTGTCTACATTAACTAACATATTCCCGTCACCTGTACATGTTTTGCATGATTCGTTATGACGGTATAATCACTTACATTTGCTTCCATCCACGTAGTTTTGTCAGCCATCTTTGCTGAAGAAAGTCTAACAGTCACTAGCGCGTCACTAGCGCGTGCTGCAGCCTCCCCCAGGTTAAACGTCTCTAGGATGTTTAAGATATGATGCAACTGAAAAAATATATATATTGATTTATTTAGGTGGGGCGCACACCGGTTTGGAACCACTGGCATAGAGATGTAAAGAGATCGCAACATTCTATCTGTCTCATTGGCGCTGATCATGCACTCACAGATGCCATAATGGGACAGATGTTCTCCTTCGCAAGTGACTGAGAACTTCAACCTCTGCATTTAGCACAGATATGAGTACAACATTTTGAACGGTATCTGGTCAGGACTTGAGCCTCTCACCACTCCATCTTGAAGTCGTCTTGGCCGATGACGTCGTAGACCGCTCCCTCAAATGCACCGTTAGAGACAGGGACAAGCCCATCTGTATACTCAGCAGCTCGTTCTGTTGCACAGGGATTTTTTGTTGTTTTTGTTCAGTCTTGTCAGTCAAATCTCCATTGTAGCTCTAGTGTATAAGTGATTCAGCGTTTGCTAGGTGTATCCTGGTACTTTAATAACCATTTAAATTAAGTTCTAAGTCAATTATAGGACAAGTATTGTTTTTTTTAAACCAAATCTAAATTCTTTATGTAAATTAACTGAATCCCCAATGTTATATTCCATTTAGTTGGGATTCTTCTCCGTGTGCGAGCATGAACAGACTTTAATCGCCACAATGGGAATGAGAAAGCGCACGGAGAAGTAACGCTCCAGTCCAACAAAATGGAATATACCGTTTAGGATAAAGTTTGGAATGACAATTTATTGTGTACAACATCTAAAGACCTTCATCACTATACTGAGAGCATTGCTGTTTCTCAAATGACGTATTTGGGCGTTTTTGGAGCCTTTGTTAATGTTTTATCTGTGCCCCTGCAACTGCAGAACGAGCCTGAGGAAGTCTATCGCTGGTGGGGTAAGCTTCTCAAAACCAAGTGAAATTGCTCTTTTTTTTTAAAGGTACAAAAATAGATATTTGGTTCCAAAAAAGTGAACTTGTCTTTTAAAGCTGTTATAAGTATCATTATATTTACCCAGGAGACAGGAGCTCTAGCTCTAGCAGGGGTCAGTGTTGATCAGACCCAGCTACACAAAGCCACTCATGGACTTGGAGAAACCCTGTTGGACAGAAATACAACATTTATCCAAAGCGACACAGAACTATCGAGATTGACAGTAACGCCATACTCACTACCCTGGTGTTGGAAGTACCTTGAAGCGGAGTGGTCCTCTGATGAGTGTGTGGGCCGGCTCGATGCCGTATTGCTCTCGCGGTTGGGGAAACCCTCCAGGTGGAAGCCAGGCATGAAGTCCATGGGAGACGTAGACTCCATCAGAGTTTCCTTCCGCTAGGATGCTCACCACCTGGGGGACATAAAGGAGGATGAAGTTACTCCGAGACACTGATCCTGGATCAGTTTCTCAATTCTGGCCCTAATGGTTAAGTTTAGGATTTGGGGAGGATCTGCTCATCCTAGATGGCTACTGTGCCTTGTTGTCCTTGAGGAAGATGGCAGGGCTGATGGTATTGAGGAGGACTCCATAAAGGACTCCAGCTGAATTTGTCGTGCAGAGGATTGTCTGAGCACTCTAGTACAGGGAGTCCACCACAGAATGAGCTGTATGACTCAATCTAAACACACACACACACACGTAAATGGATTTACAAACACAATTTGCACGTACACATCTATCAAATGTTTTGTGCATGGACAAGTCAAATGCGTGGTCAACATGCATTTGTACGGTCCGTTCATCTTCACGTCGAGATGGGGGGAAAATGAACAAATCAAAGACGCATGGTGTTTCAATCTGTTGGGCCCGCAATCAATATGGCTGCCAAAGAAACTGACAAGATGCCACTCATCCCTTCGACATACGCTCAATCAATCATTATGTGCACAGCACATACAGACACACACATGCACACAATCCCGTATGTGTACATATTCCACACTCACCAAAACACTTTCTTTCAAAAGCACAAATCACTTATACTAGATTCTTTCACAATCTCCCTCACGTTTCACTCACAGTGCAGCCGTCCGCCTTGGCTTGGTCGATGCACTCCATAGCCAGCATGTGGTCGATGCCAGGGTCCAGGCCCATTCACTATGGTGATGCCAGCTTCCTCAGCACTGAAAGGAAACACACAGACAAACACACTCAGCCACACCAGCCCCACATAGAGACAATATATTCACTTGACTAGTAGCTTATCCTGCCTAATGCCATCTCAAGCAATTAGATCAAGTGTCTTGGTGCCTGCCTGTAGCTTACATCTAGTCAATTGTGTATCAAATAGCCCATGATTAGCATTAAAAGGTCCAATGCAGCCATATTTATCTCAATATCAAATCATTTATGGATAAAAATGATTGGGTTATAATCAAGTACCTTACTTTGATTGTTTAAAAAATATATATATGTCAAAAAGAAACAACAATAGCTTCTCAGCAAAGAGCAATTTCTCAAGCAAGAATTTTGCTAGGAGTGTCTGGGAGTGGTCTGAGTGAGGGGCCTAATTGGATGAGCCTAATGGGAGGGGAGGGATATGTAACCTGAAAACTCAGGTTGTTATTGGCAGAGAGGTTTGAAACCCCCTTTGTTATTAACTTGTACTGCCCGGTGATATCACCAGGCAAGCCAAAACTCCATCCCAGCTAAACAGGCTTAAATTTCAGGCGTTCTTTTCAAACAGCTCTTACACTAAAAGGGCATTATCATAATTTTCACAGTATTATACACCTCATCGTGTGGAAATATGTACAAAACACACTGAGCATGCAAAACATTGGCACCTGCTCTTTCCATGACATACACTGACCAGGTAAATCGAGGTGAAAGCCATGATCCCTTATTGATGTCACTTGTTAAATCCACTTCAATCAGTGTAGATGACAGGGAGGAGACGGGTTAAAGAGCGATTTTTAAGCTTTGAGATAATTGAGACGGATTGTGTATGTATGCCATTCAGAGGGTGAATGGGCAAAACAAAAGATTGAAGTGCCTTTGGACAGTACGCCTCATCCCGCATGTGGGATCGTGACTACAGCCTCAAGCTCATTACCATAACGCAACGTTAGCGATTTCAAAAAATCGCAAATGAAATGAAATAAATATGCCTGCTCTCAAGCTTATCCTTTTCTTAACAATCCTGTCGTCTCAGATTTTCAAAATATGCTTTAGAACCAGAGAAAATCAATAATTTGTGTAAGAGTGGTGATAGCTAGCTTAGCATTTAGCGTTAGCATTTAGCACGCAACATATTCACAAAAACCAGCAAAGGGATCAAATAAAATAATTTACCTTTGAAGAACTTCAGATGTTTCAATGAGGAGACTCTCAGTTACATAGCAGATGTCCAGTTTTTCCTGAAAGATTATTGTGTAGGACACATCGTTCCGTTTTGTTACTATGCATTTGGCTACCGAAACTAACCGAAAATTCAGTCACCTACACGTCAAACTTTTTTCCGAATTAACTGCATAATATCGACTGAAACATGGAAAACGTTGTTTGAATTAATCCTCAAGGTGTTTTGTCATATATCTCTTCATTGAAATGGCAGTCCTAGAAGCCTTCTTTGTTCTCTGATTCGGATGGAAAAATACTGGTAGCTGACTTTTGCGCACCAATTTCCACGCAGACACCGTGCGGGACACTTGGCAATTGTAGTCTCTTATGGTCAATCTTCCAATGATATGCCTACAAATACGTCACAATGCTGCAGACACCTTGGGGAAACGCTAGAAAGTGTCCGTTCAGTCCTGTCGCATTCACAGCCATATAAGGCGATCATGGAAAACGTACCTTCAGAAATCCTGTTCATTTCCTGGTCGCTCAAACATCTTGGTTTTGCCTGAAGCTTTTGTTCTAAGGCACTCACAGTGAAAATCTTTGCAGTTCTGGAAACGTCAGAGTGTCTTCTTTCCAAAGCTATCAATTCCAAGCATAGTCGAGCATCTTTTCGTGACAAAATATTGCGCTTAAAACGGGCACGTGTTTTTATCCAAAAATGAAATACTGCCCCTATAGGACTAGAGCGATTTTTAAGCTTTGAGATAATTGAGACGGATTGTGTATGTATGCCATTCAGAGGGTGAATGGGCAAAACAAAAGATTGAAGTGCCTTTGGACAGGGTATGGTAGTCCAGGGTGCAACTCAATATTAGGAAGTTGTTCCTAATGTTTGGTATACTCAATGTACAATACACAGGGAAATCTATTTTTTTTAGTTCACTGGACCCTTAAGACAAGATAAAGCACATTCTCCATTAAATCTCCACTTCTACAGAGATGTTTTCTCCTAACCCTACCCCTCTCACTCCTACTTTAAAAACCAGAAGTATCTTCTCTCCATGCACTTCTCTCCCACCTCTGTTGAAGGTCCTTCATGGCTTGACTCAGGTAGCTGGCAGTCACCATGTTCACCTTCTTGTTGATGCAGTGCTTGGCGATCACTGGGTGATACCCATACGGCAGCATACTGAAACATAAATGGCAGAGTACACGTGACAATGACACATTTTCACCTCTCGTTCACCTCGTGTGTGTGTGTGTGTGTGTGTGTGTGTGTGTGTGTGTGTGTGTGTGTGTGTGTGTGTGTGTGTGTGTGTGTGTGTGTGTGTGTGTGTGTGTGTGTGTGTGTGTGTGTGTGTGTGTGTGTGTGTGTGTGTGTGTGTGTGTGTGTGTGTGTGTGTGTGTGTTTCTGAACCTTTATTTTGACAGGGAAGACATATTGAGACCTTGGTCTTTTTTCCAAATGCGCCCTGTATATTGTATAATCCAATATAAAATACACATTAAACACACACACAGGTTGTTAGAAATGTTATTTACATAAGTGTTCAGACCCTTTACTTTGAGACTCAAAATTGAGCTCAGGTACATCCTGTTTCCATTGATCATCCTTGAGATGTTTCTACAACTTGATTAGAGTTCACCTGTGGTAAATTCAATTGATTGGACATGATTTGGAAAGGCACACACCTGTCTATATAAAGATCCCGCAGTTGACAGTGCATGTCAGAGCAAAAATCAAGCCATGAGGTTGAAGGAATTGTCCGTAGAGCTCAGAGACAGGACTGTGTCGAGGCACAGATCTGGGGAAGGGTAGCAAAACATGTTTGCAGCATTGAAGGTCCCCAAAAATACAGTGGCCTCCATCAATCTTAAATGGAATAAGTTTGGAACCACCAAGACTCTTCATAGAGCTGGCCATTCTGGCAAACTGAGCAATCAAAGGAGAAGGGCCTTGTTCAGGGAGGTGACCAAGAACCCGATGGTCACCCAGAGAACGCTAGAGTTTCTCTGTGGAGATGGGAGAACCTTTCAGAAGGACAACCCTCTTTGCAGCACTCCACCAGTCAGGCCTTTATGGTAGACTGGCCAGACGGAAGACACTCCTCTGTAAAAGGTACATGACAGCCTGCTTGGAGTTTGCCAAAAGGCATCTAATGATGCTCAGACCATGAGAAACACGATTCTTGAGTCTGATGAAACAAGATTGAACTCTTTAGCCTGGATGCCAAGCGTCACACCTGGAGAAAACCTGGCACCATCCCTACGGTGAAGCATGGTGGTGGTAGCATCATGCCGTGGGAGGTTTTTCAGCTGCAGGGACTGGGAGACAGGATTGGGGGAAAGATACACAGAGAAAAGTACAGAGAGATGAAAACCTGCTCCAGAGCACTTAGGTTAACACAGGAGTGGACAAGTCTCTGAATGTCCTTGAGTGGCCCAGCCAGAGGCTGGACTTGAACCCGATCGAACATCACTGGAGAGACCTGAAAATAGCTGTGCTGCGACGCTCCCCATCCAACATGACAGAGCTTAAGAGGATCTGCAGAGAAGAATAGGAGAAACACACCAAGTACATGTGAGCCAAGCTTGTAGCGTCATACCCAAGAAGACGAGGCTGTTATCCCTACCAAAGGTGCTTTAACAAAGTACTGAGTAAAGGGTCTGAAAACTTATGTAAATGTGATATTTTTTTAAATATTTTTTTTTATGAATTAGCAAGAATTTTAAAAAAAAATCTGTTTTTGCTTTGTCATTATGGGGTAATGTGTGTAGATGAGGTATGAAGAACAATTTCATCAATTTTAGAACAAGGCTTTAATTAACCTAACAAAGTGTGGAAAAAGTCAAGGAGTTTGAATACTTTCCTGAGGCCCTGTATATTATATGCCTTCAGAAAGTATTCACACCCTTTGACCTATTCCACATTTTGTTTAGCCCTCCTTCATTTAAAATGTATTAAATTGAGATTGTGTCCTTGGCCTACACACAATGCCCCATAATGTCAGAGGAATTATGTTTTAAAATTAATCAAAAATGAAACCCTGCACATACAATTATCTGTAAGGTCCCTCAGCCGAGCAGTGAATTTCAAACACATATTCAACCACAACGACCAGGGAGGTTTTCCAATGCCTCGCAATGAAGGGAACCCATTGGTAGATTTGAAAAATAAAAAAGCAGACATATAATATCCCTTTGAGCACGGTGAAGTTATTTATTACACTTTGGATGGTGTTTCAATATACCCAGTCTCTACAAAGATACTATCATGTTTCAGGTAAGACCCAGATGCAGACAACGTCGAAATAACAACAGTTTATTAATCGAACAGGGACAGGCAAAAGGCTGGAGACAAAGGGCTGTGAGACATGGGTTTAACTCTGGACACATGGAAGGTAGGATGTCTCCGAGGCATTGAGGCGATGGTAGAAGAAGGAGCAGGGGATGTAGCTTGAGGTCCAGGGCAGAATGCTGGGACAGCCCCCACTCTGACATCCGAAGCATCGGCCTCCACCACGAACTGACAGGACGGGTCAGGATGAACCAAGATGGGAACTGTGGTGAAGCAATGTTTGAGGTCCCGGAAGGCAAGGTCAGCAGCATGGGACTACGTGAACGGAACCTTGGGCGAGGTGAGTGCTGACAGGGGAGAAACCAGGGTGCTGTAACCCCGGAAAAAGCGGCGATAGAAGTTGGCGAACCCCAGGAAACATTGCAGCTGCACCCTGGAAGTAGGCTGGAGCCAATCCACCACCACTCTCACCTTCCCGGGATCCATTTTTACACTCCCTGCAGTGATGATGTAACCCAGAAAAGGGATGGTGGAGCGATGTAACTCTGGTAAAATCTGTGCCGGCTCCACACACCAGGTCTCCAGTACACCTGCCCAGCCCTGTACGTCCTGTGCCAGCTCCTCGCGCTTGCCCTGAAGTGTGTGTCACCTGTCCGGTACCATGTGTGCCAGCTCTACGCACCAGGTCTCCAGTGCGCCTCCACAGCCCACCACGTCCTGTGCCAGCTCCCCGCACTCACCGTGCGAAGTGTGTCATCGTTCCGGTACAATTTGTGCCGGCTCTACTCACCAGGTCTCCAGTGTGCCTCCACAGCCCAGTATGTCCTGTGCCAGCTCCCCGCACTCGCCGTGCGAAGTGTGTCATCTGTCCGGAAACAATTTGTGCCGGCTCTACGCACCAGACCTCCAGTACGCCTCCACAGCCGAGTTTCTGGCCTGGTTTAGATCTTATCTGTCGGAAAGATATCAGTTTGTCTCTGTGAATGGTTTGTCCTCTGACAAATCAACTGTACATTTCGGTGTTCCTCAAGGTTCTGTTTTAGGACCACTATTGTTTTCACTATATATTTTACCTCTTGGGGATGTTATTCGAAAACATAATGTAAACTTTCACTGCTATGCGGATGACACACAGCTGTACATTTCAATGAAACATGGTGAAGCCCCAAAATTGCCCTCGCTAGAAGCATGTGTTTCAGACATAAGGAAGTGGATGGCTGCAAACTTTCTACTATTAAACTCGGACAAAACAGAGATGCTTGTTCTAGGTCCCAAGAAACAAAGAGATCTTCTGTTGAATCTGACAATTAATCTTAATGGTTGTACAGTCGTCTCAAATAAAACTGTGAAGGACCTCGGCGTTACTCTGGACCCTGATCTCTCTTTTGAAGAACATATCAAGACCATTTCGAGGACAGCTTTTTTCCATCTACGTAACATTGCAAAAATCAGAAACTTTCTGTCCAAAAATGATGCAGAAAAATTAATCCATGCTTTTGTCACTTCTAGGTTAGACTACTGCAATGCTCTATTTTCCGGCTACCCGGATAAAGCACTAAATAAACTTCAGTTAGTGCTAAATACGGCTGCTAGAATCCTGACTAGAACCAAAAAATTTGATCATATTACTCCAGTGCTAGCCTCTCTACACTGGCTTCCTGTCAAAGCAAGGGCTGATTTCAAGGTTTTACTGCTAACCTACAAAGCATTACATGGGCTTGCTCCTACCTACCTCTCTGATTTGGTCCTGCCGTACATACCTACACGTACGCTACGGTCACAAGACGCAGGCCTCCTAATTGTCCCTAGAATTTCTAAGCAAACAGCTGGAGGCAGGGCTTTCTCCTATAGAGCTCCATTTTTATGGAACGGTCTGCCTACCCATGTCAGAGACGCAAACTCGGTCTCAACCTTTAAGTCTTTACTGAAGACTCATCTCTTCAGTGGGTCATATGATTGAGTGTAGTCTGGCCCAGGAGTGGGAAGGTGAACGGAAAGGCTCTGGAGCAACGAACCGCCCTTGCTGTCTCTGCCTGGCCGGTTCCCCTCTTTCCACTGGGATTCTCTGCCTCTAACCCTGTTACGGGGCTGAGTCACTGGCTTGCTGGGGCTCTCTCGTGCCGTCCCTGGGGGTGCGTCACCTGGGTGGGTTGATTCACTGTTGTGGTCGGCCTGGCTGGGTTGCCCCCCTTGGGTTGTACCGTGGCGGAGATCTTTGTGGGCTATACTCGGCCTTGTCTCAGGATGGTAAGTTGGTGGTTGAAGATATCCCTCTAGTGGTGTGGGGGATGTGCTTTGGCAAAGTGGGTGGGGTTATATCCTTCCTGTTTGGCCCTGTCCGGGGTGTCCTCGGATGGGGCCACAGTGTCTCCTGACCCCTCCTGTCTCAGCCTCCAGTATTTATGCTGCAGTAGTTTATGTGTCGGGGGCTAGGGTCAGTTTGTTATATCTGGAGTACTTCTCCTGTCCTATTCGGTGTCCTGTGTGAATCTAAGTGTGCGTTCTCTAATTCTCTCCTTCTCTCTTTCTTTCTCTCTCTCGGAGGACCTGAGCCCTAGGACCATGTCCCAGGACTACCTGACATGAGGACTCCTTGCTGTCCCCAGTCCACCTGGCCATGCTCCTGCTCCAGTTTCAACTGACCTGAGCCCTAGGACCGTGCCCCAGGACTACCTGACATGAAGGCTCCTTGCTGTCCCCAGTCCACCTGACTGTGCTGCTGTTCCAGTTTCAACTGTTCTGCCTTATTATTATTCGACCATGCTGGTCATTTATGAACATTTGAACATCTTGGTCATGTTCTGTTATAATCTCTACCCGGCACAGCCAGAAGAGGACTGGCCACCCACATAGCCCGGTTCCTCTCTAGGTTTCTTCCTAGGTTTTGGCCTTTCTAGGGAGTTTTCCTAGCCACCGTGCTTTTACACCTGCATTGTTTGCTGTTTGGGGTTTTAGGCTGGGTTTCTGTACAGCACTTTGAGATATCAGCTGATGTACGAAGGGCTATATAAATAAATTTGATTTGATTTGATTTGATTTGATTTGATTTGATTTGAGTACGTCCTGTGCCAGCTCCACACACCAGGCCTCCAGCGACGGTCTGCAGTCCAGAGCCTCCAGCGACGGTCTGCAGATCAGGCCCAGTGTCCAGCCCAGCTCCATGGCCGGAGCCTTCCTTTGCGCCGGTGCCCAGTCCAGGCAGGGTGTCCAGTCCCGCTCCAAGGCCGGAGCCTTCCACTGCGCTGATAACCAGTCCAGGCACGGTGTTCAGCCCGGGTCCAAGGCTGGATCCGCGGGATGAGCGGTTCTTCGTCCCGCACCAGAGCCACCACCGATGCTAGATGCCCACCCTGACCCTCCCCTATAGAGTCAGGTTTTCCGGCCAGAGTCCGCACCTTGGGGGGGGGTACTGTCACACCCTTACCATAGAGAGCCTTTTTATTCTCTATTTTGGATAGGTCGGGGTGTGACTAGGGTGGGTAATCTAGGTTGTTTATTTCTATGTTGGCCGGGTATGGTTCCCAATCAGAAGCAGTTGTTTATTGTTGTCTCTGATTGGGGATTATATTTAGGCAGCCATTTCCCCACTGGTTTTTGTGGGATCTTGTTTATGTGTAGTTGCCTGTGAGCACTTCATTGACATCACATTTAATTTGTTCTTTATTCTTTTGTGCGTTACACTTCAATAAATATGTGGAACCCATATCACGCTGCGCTTTGGTCCGAATGTTCTTACGACAATCCTAGAAAACCTGGTTCAGTCTGCTTTGCAACAGACACTGGGAGACAAATTCATAGCAGGACAATAATCTAAAAGAAAACGCCAATTATACACTGGAGTTGCTTACAAAGATGACATTGAATGTTCCTGAGTGGCCTAGTTACAGCTTTTGTGTTCATGTTTTTGTAATTGTTTATAAAACAAAAAAACACAAACGAACAGAAATACACATCCCCCACCTAATCCCACCCACAGGATCTAGTGATGCACCGATATGACATTTTTGGCCAATAACGATATCCAATATTTTCCTTGTCAAATTAAATTTACGATGCCGATACCGATAACCGATATTTAAAATGTTTGCGGCCTTTTAAGCATTCCAGTACAGTTAAATAGTTAACACACACACATGGACTCCGCGGTCTAAGGCACTGCATCTCAGTGCAAGAGGCATCACTACAGTCCCTGGTTCTAATCCAGGCTGTATCACATCCGGCCATGATTGGGAGTCCTATAGGGCTGCGCACAATTAGCCCAGCGTTGTCCGGGTTTGGCCGGGGTAGGCCGTCATTGTAAATAACTTTCTTGCCTAGTTAAATAAAGGTTACACACACACACACACCAAAAAGTTATTTTGTTGTCATTTACGTATGTCCCCATTACCAGCACTTACTTGCTGTGCTGTTTCGTTGTTCAGTTGTTTAATTCTCAACCATAATTTCATCATACATGTCAAGCAGTGAAGTTTCAGCTCTGTCTGTCTGTGGCCATTCTTCCTCGGTGCGAACTGTCACAGTGTCCGTTTCTATCTTGTCCAGCTGTGTATGTAACATTTCACGTAAACCCTGTTTCTTGTCTGCATCGAAGTAGCGGTCCTTGTACATAGCATCGAGCATGGTGGTGACACAGTAAAGAGAGAATGCCACCGAATCGCTTGTTCACAGCCAGTGATGGCAGTTTTGTTGAGCAGGCATTTCAATGCCATGACAGAGGGTATCACGTCTGCTGCAGGCACAGTTGATGAGCTTATTTCTCCTGTCAGTTGTTTGAATGGAGCTAGCTAGTGGGTTCATGTTACCAAGTTTCAAACATGTTCTCAAATGCCACTGAAATGGCAGCAGTGGTATGACAACCAGCACATTCATGAGCATGAAATACAAAATCCTCGACGACCCACTGTGTTGTCAGAGTCAGCATGCTCATGAGGCAGATATCACAGTCTAAATGTAAGTCGTGAAGCTAATAGCAGTGACGCTATTACTGTGTAACTCCAGTAGGGCAACATCTGAAAAATAGCGCACTTGGTAGTGTGTTCCGGTGCTTGACCAGTCGGCGAAAGCCAACATCACCCACGACAGAGAACAGTTGATTGTCAAGGGCAATGAATTCCATTATCTTGGCGTTAATGGATTTCGCCCTTTGAGTTGTCTCGCTGAAATGTTCTTATTCTTTCAAATGACTGCTCGACTTGTGGACTGCTCGATCCACACAGTAGACATTGTGGGCTAGGTTAGGAATGCTGTGTTGCACGTGTAGTGCAACATTTTATGTGGAGTCATTACGTCATGTACCAACGTTATATAGGTATGCACGTCAGCTTTGACATTGGTTTTGCATATTGACGTTAAACTAGACAGCGGGCCAATGCTGATGTTAGCATTCTTTGCCAATATCGGCCGATTCCGATATTTTCACTGATATATCGTGCATCCCTAACAGGATCTGCTTATTTAAGTACATATCTTAAAGTAATGATTTCATACTGCCAAGTATTGTCGTCCATATGTTAATATCCTCAGATTTTTTTACCATGCAGTTGAGAGATTGACAGTTCAGGTAGTGCAATGTCTATAATAAATAAATACATTTCTGATGTGGCAGTGTGTGTGGGTCTTGCCATCGTAAGGCAACCATTCTCTTGGCTGCTGTTGGGCCTCCTCTGCCTGTATGTTAAGTTCAGTGAAGTCATCAATAAGCAGTAGCACATTGGGCAGACATGGGATGGGTTTAGACTAAATGTCTGATCATGTCAAAAGCCACAGATTGCCAAAGGAAGAAAACTTCTGGGCATTTCCAGACCATATGAATAAATGTGCCAGGAATACCATGGAGCAGAGCATACAGACCGGGGTTAAGTTTATGTTCATCTGGAAAGTTTTCTGGAGTAGCATAACTCACATGGGCAAAATCACCTTTGGTGATTTGAGTTTATTGATGAAAATATGATGTTGGGACCAGACCGTAATCCAGATAAGATTTACTGCTGGTACATCTTTGTTCCATTTTGAACGGATTTGTAATATGTTGGTTTGAATACATATCATTTGGAGAGTATGCAATTACTTACCCTTGCTGTCAATATTTTGTGGATAGGATGGGATAATAGATCACAACCCCAGGGTACGCCATAAGCAAGTAGGTAAAAAAAAAAGTTTAAAAAATGAAGATCCAGCCAGATTGTATTGCTTTATTCAACACACGTAGGCTACAATACTCCACAATATCAGAGAGAGTAAGAATTCCTCTCTCACTCCAAGCTTGGAAAAGATATTGGCTGGCCACCCAACCCAAAATGAGACTGTAATTATTAAACAATGGCATATGGGGTGGATGATTAATAATATATTTTCGATGGCTCCCCATTGAACGCCATATTGTAAGCATTTGCGTGATGATATGGCCAAAGGTAAGTTTGGCTTTTTTGATAGAGATGTTGGAATACACCCGATCTTGGAGCCTGTACGGCTTTGCTAAATTCTCCTCCAGGGGGCGCCAGGCCATTGGGACATTGGGTATGCAGTTTCTTCCAATATCCCAGTGGAGGTGAGAGGGAAATCCGAGAGCTGTAGAGGTTTATCAGAGGAAGTATGTTCATCTTAATGATGGAAATGCATGTCTGAAAAGAGATGTGCAATTTGTGCATTGAGACCATCTTTGTAGGTCTAAAATTACAGTTACTGTTCTGACTTAAAATCGGCTTGAATTTATGGGAAGACTTGAAAATGACTATCTAGCAATGATCAACAACCAACTTGACAGAGCTTGAAGAATTTTTAAAAGAATAACATGTAAATATTGTACAATCCAGGAGTGCAACGCTCTTAGAGACTTACCTGGAAGACTTCCAGCTGTAATCGCTGCCAAAGGTGATTCTAACATGGCATGGCGACTGGTAATATGGCAGAATATAAACAGTGTAGTTATTCACTCTGCAAGCCAATCAAACAAGCTAAACGTCCGTATAGAGATAAAGTGGAGTCGCAATTCAACGACTCAGACACGAGACGACGGATGTGGCAGGGACTACAGACAATCACAGATGACAAAGGGAAAAATAGACACGTTGCCGAGACCGACTTCTTGCTTCCGGACAGGCTAAACACATTCTTCGCATGCTTTGAGGATAACACAGTGGCACCAATGTGGCCCGTTACCAAGGACTGTGGGCTCTCCTTCTCCGTGGCCGACGTGAGTAAAACATTTAAACGTGTTAACCCTCACAAGACTGCCGGCCCAGACGGCGCAGACCAGCTGGCTGGTGTGTTTACGGGCATATTAAATCTCTCCCTATCCCAGTCTGCTTTCCCCACATGCTTCAAGATGGCGACCATTGTTCCTGTACCCATGAAGGCAAAGGTAACTGAACCTAATGACTATCACCACGTAGCACTCACCTCTGGCATCATGAAGTGCTTTGAGAGACGAGTCAAGGATAATATCACCTCTACCTTACCTGCCACCCTAGACCCATAGGTCCACAGACGATGCTATCGCCATTATTCTGCACACTGCCCTATCCCATCTGGACAAGAGGAATACCTATGTAAGAATGCTGTTTATTGGCCATAGCTCAGCATTCACCACCATAGTACCCTCCAAGCTCATCATTAAGCTTGAGGACCTGTGCAACTGGGTCCTGGACCTCCTGACGGGCCACCCCCAGATGGTGAAGGTAGGAAACATCACCTCCACTCCGCTGACCCTCAACACTGGGGCCCCAGAATGGTACGTGCTCAGCCCCCTCCTGTACTCCCTGTTCACCCATGACTGCGTGGCCAAGCACGCCTCCAACTCAATCATCAAGTTTGCATACGACACAACAGAAGTAGGCTTGATTACCAACGATGACGAGACAGCCTAAAGGGGGAGGTGAGGGCTCTGGGAGTGTGGTGCCTGCAAAACAACCTCTCACTCAACATCAACAAAACAAACGTGATGATTGTGACTTCAGGAAACAGCAGATGGTGCACCCCCCCTATCTACATTTACGGGACCGCAGTGGAGAAGATGGAAAGCTTCAATTTCCTTGGCGTACACTTCACTGACAAACTGAAATGGACTACCCACACAGACAGTGTGGTGAAGAAGGCGCAACAGAGCCTTTTCAACCTCAGGAGGCTGAAGAAATTTGGCTTGTCACCTAAAACCCTCAAAAACTTTTACAGATGCACAATTGAAAGTATACTGTCGGGCTGTATCACCTCCTGGTACGGAAACTGCACCACCGGCAAACGCAAGACTCTTTTGATGGTGGTGTGGTCTGCCCAACGCATTACCGGGGGCAAACTACCCCCCCTCCAGGACACCTACAACACCCGATGTCACAGGAAGGCCAAAAAGATCATCAAGGACATTAACCACCCGAGCCACTGCCTGTTCACCCCGCTATCATCCAGAAGGTGAGGTCAGTACAGGTGCATCAAAGCTCTGACCGAGAGACTGAAAAACAGCTTCTATCTCAAGGCCATCAGACTGTTAAACAGCCATCACTAGCACATTAGAGGCTGCTGCCTATAGGCACAGACTAGAAATCACTGGCATCTTTAAGGAATAGAATACTAGTCTGGCATTAATCATCTCATGTGAACACTACCGTTCAAAGGTTTGGGGTCATTTAGAAATGTCCTTATTTTCGAAAGAAAAGCAAAAAGAATTGCCCATTAAAATAACATCAAATTAATCAGAAATACAGTGTAGACATTGTTAATGTTGTAAAGGACTATTGCAGCTGGAAACGGCAGATTTTCCAATTTACATAGAGAGTTACATTGTACACCCTTTAGTTTCCTATAAAATTGGTACATTTTATTTTACTTTAATTTATTAAATTACGTTTTTTACTTTGAATTTCAATAGCTATAGCTATATATATATATACAGTACCAGTCAAAACTTTGGACACACCTACTCATTCAAGGGTTTTTCTTTATTTTTACTATTTTCTACATTGTAGAAATAACACATATGGAATCATGTAGTAACCACAAAAGTTTTAAACAAATCAAAATATTTTTTATAATTGATTTGTTTAACACTTTTTTGGTTACTACATGATTCCATATGTGTTATTTGATAGTTTTGATGTCTACGCTATTCTTCAATGTAGAAAATAGTAAAAATAAAGAAAAACCTTGGAATGAGTAGGTAGGTCCAAACTTTTGACTGGTACTATATAAAAATAATACTGGTATATAAAAATAAATAAACAATGGAAACACTGCCATGTTGATCTGAGCCTTGCTGTTGGAAAACCACATTAGTGTCTGCCTTTCGGCTGTCGCTGATGCACCTCCACCGACTTCACTGCTCGACTTTCGTCTACAGTCAGTTGCTTTAGCCTTACCACTCAAACACGCCCATTAGGTAGCGTTCCATTGATTGGATGTTGCCAGAACTTACAACGCCTGGACAAGTATTTTACCTTTCAGCTAACAACATCATATGTTATAGCAATCTGTCAGTTTTTGACACAGTCAATGATGTGGCACGCAACTGTTGGTTGATGCATGCAACGTCAAAGCAGTGGAACACGACCAAATTCTGCCAAAAATGTAGCTAAATGTTTTTTTTAAAAACATTGGCACATTCACTGATTGTCCCAATTGAATAATTCACCACCTTATTCCAAATTATTATTTTCAATTTGAAGAATAGCCTATCCTGATTGGAGAAAAACCTATGATCATTTAAGATCCGTTGCATATAAGTATTGGTATTTCTAAAAAAAACTGCCCACAAGAGTCCTAAAGACTTATAGCTTGCCTAACCTCATTTAAGATCCGTTGCATATAAGTATTGGTATTTCTAAAAAAAAACTGCCCACAAGAGTCCTAAAGACTTATAGCTTGCCTTACATTGCATGTAAGCCTACATCACTGGAGGCTACGTAACTTTTTAGCTTCATTCAAAACTCACCATTATGATAAACTCCTTATGAAGGATAATCAGTGCCACTTTGAAAATCAAATGCTTAAAGCTAGTTAGTTGCGACATCCATTTTTGGATTTACAAATACATGATATATAGGCTACCCTTGAATCTTGAAGAATATAACTTATAAATGCTTTATGAGCTTAGTTCAACTGTTGTACCTCATCAGAACCCAAAACATAAGCTTGATTTACTTCAAATGTTTGTAAACAATGTAAATGTAAATGTCAAAACATGGTTAAATCTAAATCTAATCCAAATGTAAATGTCAAAACATGGTTAAATCTAAATCTAATCTAAATGTAAATGTCAAAACATGGTTAAATCTAAATCTAATCTAAATGTAAATGTCAAAACATGGTTAAATGTATAATGTTGCTATTGTGGATGGTCAGCCCTTGCATCCATAGCTCTGTCTATGAATTTGAGTGTGGTAGCATTTCTCCTAGCCTCGTCGAGAACCAGGCTTCCCTTTTCGGAAAGCCTGGTAAATCCCGGTGAAGTCCATTCCAGAAAGCAGCTACAAAGGGGCTTTGCAAACCAATCACGTCAAACCAATCAAATGCCTTGCTTGGACGGAGAAACAAAATACATAGCTTCAGCAATCCGGGGTTAATATCATTGATTAAAACCCCCATCGAAATATGTGTATGTATGCCGTGTTTGTGGTGACTTTCAATATCAATAAATCACAGACTGTTGGCTACACTTGATGCACTAAACATTTACTACAGCCTGTAGGTCGACACGCCCTCCCGAGTTGCGCAGCGGTCTAAGGCACTGCATCTCAGTGCTAGAGACGTAACTACAGACACCCTGGTTTGAATTCAGGCTGCATCACAACCAGCCGTCATTGGGAGTCCCATAGGGTGGCGCACAATTGGCCCAGCATCGTCCGGGTTTGGCAGGTGTAGGCCGTCATTGTGAATAAAAATTTGTTTTTCACTGACTTGCCTAGTTAAATAAATGTCAAATAAATATAAATGAATGCCATAACCAGGGCTGGTTCCAGGCGTAAGCGACATAAGTGAAATGTTTCTCCAACCCTTGGCCAAATGGGTCGAATTTCTGGAAATGTCCTTTAAAATTGCAAAAAGTTATCTCTGCCACATGGCATAATTAGTAAAAATCCATGAAATGTGTTTTAAAATGTCAATGTTCTATCCGCCTGAAGAAAACATGCTTTAAAACTGCAAAAATGTATCTCTGCCCCATGGCAAAATAAAATAAGCAGAATTGCATGAAATGTGTTACAAAATTGCTACATTTTCTCTCTGTGTGGCAAAACATGTAGAACTGCAGAGAATGTGCTTTAAACTGCAACATTTTCTCTATGCCCATGGCGAAATGTGTTTCATGAAATTAACATTAAATCTTACATTTTTCTCTCAGTCATCAAGTGGGGGGCCACCAACCAAAATCTCGCTTATGGCCCCAAAAGGCTAGAGCTGACCATAGCCATAACTTATATATATATTTACATTTTTTATTTCACCTTTATTTAACCAGGTAGGCTTGTTGAGAACAAGTTCTCATTTGCAACTGCGACCTGGCCAAGATAAAGCATAGCAGTGTGAACAGACAACACAGAGTTGTTACACATGGAGTAAACAATATATATTTTTTGTAGTGTTCAAGCAAAGCAGTTGTAATGCCATCATTTACTGGGAAAGCAGTGATGAACATTACATGCAGCACACCTTTCATAGGCATGTGGGGGTAGGGTTCTTGAATTCAAACATCCAGTCAAAATGTAGCTACTGGAATCCAGTGGAGCATTGTAGCCATTCTGGCTAATACAAAATTCTCCTGGCCGCCAAACGAGGTGTGACAACAAAGTAACTTTGGAGGTATGGCCACGGAAGACTACATTTCCCCAGGCCCATCCCTCAGCATTTCCCCCGAACAGAAGCGGGATGACCGCTTTATTATTGTTTCAATTAAGTATTCCAGCTTTACTAGGATTTTTTAATGATAAACGCATTTATATTTTCATATTCGTGTGTATGATTAATGCCACATCAATTGCAAAGTTAAAATGAAAATCGAAAATGTCTCATTTAAAATTGGCAGGTAAAAATGTATTCTAAACTAAATTGGGAAATGGCAAAAACGTGTATATGCAATGTGTAAAGTGAAATTGAAACTGTATTTTTTTCCGGTTAGACATACTAATCATGCATGTGTGGTCGCTGAACTACCTCAGTTACAATGCAGCATCATTTGACCTCCTCCTCTTCACAGAGACCCATCTGAGCCTGAGGAGTCTGTCTTGTGATGGTGTTGTGATTATTGTTCTCTTTCAATGTGTGCCTGCAGTGTGGTCAAGTAGCTGCTTGTGTAACAAAGGTGGGTGGTTCAGTGACCAAGCACCTGTGATGAAACTTTGCCTGAGACAAGAAAAATTGCATTGGCTCCCCAAGCTAAATTGCCTAGGCTTTGGGTTAGCATGCCAAATGTTATTTTGGTGTAACGGAAATCGGGTCTGATCCCTGTTGTTTACGCTAAAATCAATAGACAGAGCGTATGAAGTGGCTAGGATGTAGCAATGCACGATGGAGTCATGTTGATCTCGTGGTTCAGCCTCCAGGAAACAATTTGCATACACTTTGAAAATGAAAAAAAAAATGGTACATTGGGCAGTTGGAAAATGAAAACAAGCACTTTCCATTTCACTTTGAGGATTTCATTTAGAATTTTCTGTTTACCATTTTCCATTTTCGATGTACCATTTAGCATTTTCATTTAGCATTTTCGATTGTCGTGTTAACACTGCAATTTCATTGTGACACGAATCATGCACACTGATATGAAAATAGAAATGCATTTGTCATTTTGATATTCCAATTTAGCATTTCATTTTTTAAAGTGGCACTGATTATCCTCCATACAAGCAAAAAAGAAAACCCACATCTTATTTTTTTATAGAAATAAAGATGATGATGACATAGATCTAATTATCACTACAACAATCGTAGGCCTATGATGATGATGATGACAATAATAACAGTAAAGTTATATTAGGATATTATTATTACTATTAATACTACTACTGTTATTATTAACCCGAATATTTCCTCTCACCATCATGCAATACTTCGGCCTAGGCTATGTCCATCACTTTCTAAATAAGGGAACTCCTTTTCTTAATCATGCCAGTCAAATAGGATATCGGACACAATATGACATATACAGAGTTTCATTTTATTGTCATTATTTTATTTTCATAACTTAAATGTTTGAGTTTGTGCAACTGTTTAAAAACGTAGCCTGTCAAAGACACTTGTTTCCTGCAAAACTTTGCATATACACAAGTGTTGGAAAATCATGTAACTTTATCAAGGGCATCATATAAAATGGGGTAGGCTACCACACTTATCACAGCAAAACATAATTTGTACATAGTCTTCAATTATTCTCTTAAATTATTAGCCTATAAAGTTTCAAATAAATATTGACATTTTACAGTAATCCTGAGATTTAAAACAACAGTATAGTGACATTATAATGTCAAATTCAGGGAAAATATGTACTAATAGAATAGTCCACAGCATCTTTGCGCGGTCTAAACTCGCATGCGTAATTCCAGATTTGGGCAAATCAGTGTGCGTAAAGGCGCATGGTTGGCATTTTAGCCTCGGAGCTTTTTAGTCCGTTTCGCCTGTGGCGAGAGTGGCAGGGGATTGGGATCCAGAGAGATCGTGTAGTTTTCGCATGTGCTTTTTCAGGTCAAAGTTCCTGCAGAATCCCTTGCCGCAAGTCGGGCACGTGAAGGGCTTCTTGTCATTGTGCGTGTGCATGTGGAACGTCAGGTTGTACACTTGGTGGAAGGCCTTGTTACAGATGTTGCATTTGAACTGTTTCTCCCCGCTGTGTGTCAATTTGTGGTTCTTGTAATTACCTTGATGATAAAAAAAAGAAAGTGGATGTCAACAATTTTGTGAAGAATCAGAGCCACAGTTATCAGTCAATTCCGTTTTAATCCAAATCATAAATTGAGTCGTACATTGTACATGTAATCCGAGTTTAATTGAGCAACGTAAATTCAGTTCTGAAAGCAATCTAGATTTTCTTCTCAAAGCAGAATAAATAATAATCTCATATCCAAATATTGCAAATTATTCCATGTATTTAGGCTACTTTATTTGGACAAATCGAGTAATGGTCATAACAAGGTACATTTCCAATCATGCAATCCAGAACACTTAACATTAACATTCTTTATAACCTTTTTGATGAAATCCTTTGCCGCAGAACTCACAGACGAAAGGTTTGTAACCTGCATGGATTCGTGTGTGAGTGTTAAGAGTTGAACTCCGGTTGAACGCTTTTCCACACTGGTTGCATTTATGAGGCTTTTCCTGTGAAGGGCATATGAACAAATGAATGTGATTTTAGAAATCTAATTTTATTTGGGTTCCAACTAAAGCTGTAGGCATACAGTACAATTGCTTATATATAGGCATATAATAAACTAGACTATAGCCTACTGTTAAACAAGTGAACGTTGAGATGTTCAACATCAGGCAAAAATATTAATATTCTAGCCTTAAATACAATAATGGCATTGATGCGTTGTTAAATCAAATTTACTGATAATGCAGGCCTAGTTCCATGTTGTGGTTTTCATATAGCCTCGCTTAAACAACATGGAACATGGGAATGGCTTTGGGTATGATTATGATGATTGAATAGAATACCTGAGTATGAATAATTTTGTGGCGACAAAGGGTGCTTGCTTGTCGAAATCCCTTGCCGCATACTTTGCAGATGAATGGTCTCGCTCCAGTGTGCACGGGCATATGGCGCGTTAAATTGTAGTGGGCGTTGAACACCTGTGAATAGAAAATACAGATATTATGATTCTAACATTAACGATTTGAAATTATCAAGCAGGCCTGCAAAGGAAAAGACCACCAAAATGAAATGGATGGTCTTACCTTTCCGCAAACCTCGCAGGTGAATACTTTGGTTTTGCCGCTTGGGCAACCGCTGTTCAATTTGGAAGAGCCCTTGAATAGTTTGTCCGATATAATCTTTGCGCTCTCTTTCATGTAGTGATGGAGTTGAGTTTGGGAAATGTCTTTAACTCCGGATGCGTATCTGTCTGCACAGTGAGACACTTTATTTTTCTCCGCGAGGAAAGCTCTCTGGCGCGCATGCTGCAGTGGAGTGTTGAGAAAGTAGGAGGCCATGGGGTGGATGTTTACGATGCTGGCTGGGGGTGGGCATGCACTCTGCCCGCAGTTCAGGTAGCACACAGCCCCCATGGCATGAAAAGATGACTGGTTTACCACCCGTGGTCGAAAAAGTTTGTATTGTCCCACCGACGAGCTCAGATCTGGTTGTTCGTTCTTATAGTTCAAACCAATGCTGACCAACTCATTTGAATTATACGAGGAAGCGTCAAAGTGACTCGTTTCTAATCCATTCATATTTAGTTTATGACCCGGTTCGTATGCCAATGGCACTAATGGTATCATGCAATGCAGTGATGATGAAGTCATGTTGAGCGCCTGCTTCGGGTCCGCTTTGCCCACAGGAGTGTGATGGAACAGGTTGGGGAAAGGTATCGACTTTGGCTCGGGCGTCCTGGCCATAATCCGTTCGATCGAAAAAGCGAGAGGCTTGGTGGAGGTGATCATGTTTCCGCCCGCAGTCAAGTTTCTAGAAGCCGAGGGGGTGCCGAACATTCCCGCTGAGTGGTAGAGCGCACTGTCCATAACTTTCAAAACAACACCTTTGGAAAGCAGGCGTTGGTGGTCCTTTTGTAGATACCTTTGATTCCTTCTCACTGCCCCGACAGAAAGGACATCATTCGGCACACTCGGAGTCGACGAGAGCCCCCTCACTGTTCTCGCTTGCGTTGATTCCGGAAAATCAGCACTTATGTCTAGCACGACTGCTCAATAAGGCGTGTTGAGTCAATAACGCAGCCAAGACCTCACCAATAGTCACCGCCCAAGAAGAAAAAGTAAAGTAGATAATTGCTCAATTCTCTTCCATCAATTCTCCACTTGTGGCCCATCTACTAGGCTACTGCTACGATAACGTTTGTCTTACCCGCGTCGCAAAGGAGCTGTTCTTTGGTGGCCGGAGTCTTGTACAACTGTAAAGCTTTTGGCAAATCTGAGTTCCCCTTGTGGTTTCGTGTGACATCATTTGAAATCGCACAAGACAGGCGCTCTGTGGGGTCAGAGGATGTCAGCATTTGACATATCAGAATTTGATATCTTAATTGGTGCATGATATTTTAAGCATGCAACAATTCTAACTAATATAGGCATTGGTTTTACGAATGTGTATTATGCTCATATTAAAGATGAACTGTTATTTATAAAAATGTACAAAGCAGTAGATGTATAAATCCTCTTTACTATAACTCAGCTATTAGGACCTAGTCCTATGCCAATATTTCCAAATTGGTCAGACACATGACGCTACCTTTATACTCATTGCGTTTAACCGAATTAACAATTATAATTGTCTCTATAGTAATCCAACAACAAGAAAACCCCACTACGGCGAACACATTACAATCTAATCTGAATTCTAGTGGATACATTTTGATAAAAAGCTTATTTTAAGGTGTGGGCCTTTACATTTTGGCTACTGTATAAAATCCAATATAGGCTACAGTATTTTCATAAAACATTAAGTTAATTCAAGTAGAGCTATTCATTTAAAAAAAAATCAGTCTGCCAGTAGGCCTATACACGAGGGAGCTCAAGTAAACCGGTGGGACTGCGGAGGTGTGCACGATGAGCTCCATATGTGCCTCAAGGACTATAGGTTTGCGCTGTCAGGAGAGGTGTATGTATCCGAGCAACAACTTCTCTAGCGCATGTACAGTAATGAAAGCTTGTCCACTGTTCCGGTTAAAGTCATGTTGGTAATAACGTGGAGCGTTTCATCTGGGTATATCTAGAAGAATGCTCAATGACAATCCTGTCAATGAACAAGGTAAATATGCGCATTGATTGAAACTGTCTCCGTTCTGTCACAGCAATTTTATTTAGACTGTTTACACTGTTTGATTTCTTCCATTTGAAATAAAAAAATATAGGATACCGAGAAATGAATGATGAAGGAATGTCACGGAATAGAATAAAGAGATAGGTTGTCGTTATTTTTTCTTCTAATTGAAGTAGCACTAACAGCAACACCACATTATTATTAGTATTATTATAACATAACTATTGGAGTAATTATTATTCAATATATTATATGATACGGATTGTCGAAATTAATAGGTGACGATATTTTAAGTTTATTGCGTGAAACAAATCAAATTGGTGGTCAAAATGCTATCTGTTTGGTGTCAAATAACCTATAATCTAAAGCCTTTTAAAGAGAATCAGCGGGGTGCTTTCTTGTGCTGCTCGAATTTCTTTCAGTTATTACACATTTTGGAGACCTGACTGAAACCCATATGGCTTGGCTTGCTATTCATTGATGCGGTGCGAAGGATTCAGACCTAAACATCTTTCACGTAATTAAAATAATTTGTAATCACTTGATTGACATTAAAATCTCATGTAATTACAAAGTATTGGTATAAACTGGCGTTAATCCCTTTGGTTTTCTTTTCCCCCCGGACTTTTTATTTTCCTTCAATTCTGAGACTATGGCATGAAGAGAATGCGATACAGCTCACTTCTATTGCAAGGAACATTTAGGTAACCAACACAGTGATTGTAGTAAATGACGCAAATCAAGGGATTAACAGTGATGCATAATAATAATAAATAATAATTCCTATTTATAATATTTATTATTATTATTTAGTTAGGCCTATTTTTAATCTCAATGCATATGCATTATTATAAATGGTATTATTAGGTATTATTTACCTTTCCTATTAGGCTAAAAGTTATTGAAGAAATGCTAAAAAAAAGAAATACTGATATTTCACCAATAGAATTTAAGGTTAGGTCTATGTACTAAAAGCCAAAAATAAATAGGCCTAACTGTATGCATTAATTTCTTTAATATGCGAAAGAATCGTTTATGTTGTGAAAATTCTGCGGACGGCAAATACGCCTAATTCAAAAAAAAGAAAAAAAGACAAGGCGAAACTCCTTCGGTAGCCTTCTATGAGGTTTATTTTGAAAATTAACCCATATCATATTGCTTATAGGCCTATTCATACAGTGTAGCCTAAATAGTTTTTATTAATCTTTCTGGCGAACAAAACGAAACAAAACATTGGATGTAGGCTAGACTTAAGCCTTCACACTGTGTAAATTATAACACTGCTTCAATCATCAAGTGAGTAACCGACCATTAACTACTTAGTAATTACATGCTGTCAGTAATTAATAAGGGGATATCCTGATTGGTTAACTCCACAGCAGAACGACGTTATGCTTGTGGCGACACAGACGGACAGCTGGACCACAGTTAGTTATAAAAAATCTTTGGCTGGACCGTGGGCGAGGTTGCCTGATGCTGTTTCTCCTCTTCACTTGCATTTCGTTTGAAAATACAAACTCAACAACATCCTATTTTGTGTCATGTGAGATAGGGTAATGTGGAGTAACTAGCACCCCTCCCTGTCATTCTCAAAGAAACAATTTTCAACTCTTTCCCTGGTTGCCACTACTCTTGCACAAATCAAAATGGGCTCTTTTTTAAGTCACTAACAAAACGATTCTTGAGGTAAGTTGATCTATTATTTTGTCTATTAGAAAAAGTTATGTACAGTATATCATCTACTTAAATTAGACCTCTAAACTTTTTATAGATATGTCTACCATTAGGGGAGACTAAAGATACACAATCCACTTGTTTAGAGATACAAAAAAAATGCAGTTTTTAATAAAGCAGTAACATTTAAGGTGAGTGTGCTGGGGGGTAAACTGCCCCCGCAGTCCAATGCAAGTGAATGGTACCCAAATTATAATTTTCCAAATCATGTCCAAATCACGTCCAAATAATCAACAAAGTAACTTAAATGAGTTACAGTCATTTTTAGATAGGCTACTTAAGAATGATTTGGCATCATAATAAGAAGAGGATATTGAGGACAGTGAGGATATTAATGAGGCGAGGATAGTGAGGACAGTGAGGATATTAATGAGAAGAGGATAGTGAGGACAGTGAGGATATTAATGAGGCGAGGATAGTGAGGACAGTGATGTTATTAATGAGAAGAGGATAGTGAGGACAGTGATGTTATTAATGAGAAGAGGATAGTGAGGACAGTGATGTTATTAATGAGAAGAGGATAGTGAGGACAGTGAGGATATTAATGAGAAGAGGATAGTGAGGACAGTGAGGATATTAATGAGAAGAGGATAGTGAGGACAGTGAGGATATTAATGAGAAGAGGATAGTGAGGACAGTGAGGATATTAATGAGAAGAGGATAGTGAGGACAGTGAGGATATTAATGAGAAGAGGATAGTGAGGACAGTGATGATATTAATGAGAAGAGGATAGTGAGGACAGTGATGATATTAATGAGAAGAGGATAGTGAGGATATTAATGAGAAGAGGATGGTGAGGACATTAATGAGAATATGGATAGTGAGGACAGTGAAGATATTCACGAGAAGAGGATAGTGAGGACATTAATGAGAAGAGGATACTGATGATAGTGATGATATTATCGAGAAGAGGATATAGTGAGGACATTAATGAGAAGAGGATACTGATGATAGTGATGATATTATTGAGAAGAGGATAGTGAGGATATTAAAAGTGAGATGTGCAATGCCATTTATTTTTCAATATTTAATTTATTGAATTAAAATAAGATACCTAGACTTGAGCTTTTATGAGTTAATTACAAAAATATATTAGGGGGGTAGGGGGTAGTTACCCCCACATTACTCTAATGGTTATATAGACAAGTAGGCCTAAAACAACAGAAATGGGTGAAAACAATTTAAGGTTCATTCCAAAATGCTATATATACATTTTCAGAAATTTTGGTAAATTAGCTTTTATTGTTTAAAAGGTAGACAGCGATATAACATAGATGCAGAAAATAAACAGCATATTGGATCAAGTTCCGCAACAACAAAGAGCATTGAAGCGCAAGGCTCAACTTCTCCGCAGCTTTGGTGCCCTGGCTCCAACGCTGTGAACAGCATGATGCGAACCCATGCACCTGCGCAGATACTATCTGTGACTGTGTGAGAGCGAAGTCTTGCATCTCACTCATCTCAATATCTGTGGTGTTGCTCGTAGCAACGTCCTTTCGGGAAGTCGACCTTTAAAGAACTTATGAAAGAGATTGGTATTTTTTCCCCATCTAATCACAGCATGAGATACTTTACACCACTGCTTAATGGTTTCATTTCAGAGAGACAAATAATCATATTTTGTTGCAAAAGTGCCTTCAGAAAGTATTCACACCCCTTGACATTTTCCACATTTGTTGTGTTACAGCCTGAATTTAAAATGGTTTAAATGTAGATGTTGTGTTCACTGATCTACACACAATACCCCATAATGTCATAGTGTAATTATGTTTTCATAAATGATTACATATTAAAAATGAAAAGTATTCAACCTTTTGTTATTGCTAGCCTAAATAAGTTCAAGAGTAAAAATGTGCATGACAAGTCACATAGGTTGTATGGACTCTCTGTGTGCAATACTAGTGTTTAACATGCTTTTTAAATTAATACCCCATGTCTGAACCCCAGTCGAGCAGTGAATTTCAAGCACAGATTCAACCACAAAGACCAGGCATGTTTTCCAACAGTTCATAAAGAATGGAACCTATTGCTAAAAAAGAAAGAAAAAATAATAGCTGACATTGAATATCCCTTTGAGCATGGTGCAGTTTCTAACTTCACTTTGGATGGGGTATCAATATACCCAGTCACTACAAAGAAACAGACGCCCTTCCTAACTCAGTTACCGGAGAGGAAGGAAACCGCTGTAAACAGTTACAAAGTTTAATGGCTGTGATAAGAGATAACTGAGGATGAATCAACAACATTTCAGTTACTCCCCAATACTTACATAAATTACTTTATATAATTGATCTTGGCTTCATAATAGTTTCTTCTGCTTTTTGTTGCGTTTAGTCACATAATTTCTCGATTTGCAGTAAGTAAGTCAGTCAGATGTGCAGCCAGACTTATTAACCACTCCTTTTACCTCATCTTTCAACCATACCGTTTTTCAATTCCTCATCAACCATGGGGGCTTAACTGTTAGTTTCTTACCAGGTGCATGTTTATCAATAATTGAAAATGCAGCATCTAGATGCTCCTTATTAATCACATCAGACCAACAATAATGTTGATCTCTTATACACTATTTTAGGCCCAGCTTTTGGAACAGCCCTTCAAATGAGTGGATTTGGCTATTTCACCCACACCCGTTGCCGACCGGTGTATAAAATCGAGAACATAGCCATGCAATCTACAAGGGCAAGACCCGGATGCAGACATGGGAGGCAGATGGATATTAATAAATATCAGAGACTCGAACCAAGGTGCAGGCAAGAGACTGGTCGTGGACAGGCAAAAGATCATAAGGTCAGAGTCCAGGAGGTAAAGAGAGGCAGGCAGGCTCGAGGTCAGGGCAGGCAGTATGGTCAGGCAGGCGGGTTCAGAGTCAAGGCAGGCAAGAGTCAAAACCCGGGAGGACTAGCAAAAAACAGAGAAAAGGAAAAAGCAGGATCACGGAGTAACACACTGGTTGACCTGACTAAACAAGACGAACAGGCATAGACAGACAGAAAACACAGGTGTAAATTACCAGGGGAAAATGGGTGACAAGGGGGTGGAGACAAGCACAAGAACAGGTGAAACAGATCAGGGTGTGACAGTACCCCCCCCTCTAGGGGCGCCACCTGGTGTCCTACCTGTGCGCATACCTGGTTGACCGGGGTGCAAGTCGGCGATGAGGGCTGGGTGTCTATAGCGGGGACCCAGCACCTGTCCTCCAGGCCATAACCCTCCCAGTCAACCAGGTACTGGAAACCCCTGCGCTGTGGTCAAACACTCAGGAGACGTCTCATCGTGTACGCAGGATGGCTATCGATGACACAGGTGGAGGGGTGTGCCTGGAAACAGAAGACAAAGGGCTGTGAGACGCGGGCTTAGTCCTAGACACATGGAACGTAGGGTGAATACGGAGGGTACAGGGTAACAAAAGATGAACAGCAGTGGAACTAAGTACTCTAGAGATGGGGAAAGGACTAATGAAACGGAGGAAAGTTTGCGCAACTCCACCCGAAGGGGTAGGTCCCACGTGAATAGCCATATTCTCTATCCAATGCGATAGCGAGTAGTTGGAGTCCGGCGGCAGTCCACTTGTCAACGATACCTGGAGTTGGTCTTGAGAAGCGCTGGCCGAGCTCTTCTCCAGGTACGCCGCCAGCAGTGGAAGAACTTCTGGGCCGAGGGTATGTTGACTTCCTGCTCTTGTTCTGGGAAGAGCGGAGGCTGATACCATAGACCACTCGAAATGGGTGAGTCCTGTGGCTGAACAGTGATCCGGGCATACTCCACCCAGACAAGTTGTCGGCTCCAGGTAGTGAGGTTGGTCAAGACGAGGCATCTTAAGGTTGTTTCCAGGTCTTCGTTTGCTCGCTCCGACTGGCCGTTGGATTAGGGATGGAATCCGGAGTACAAGCTGGCCGATGACCCAATAAGGGTGCAGAACGTCTTCCAGAACTGAGAAGAGAACTAAGGACCCCGGTCGGAGGTCCACCGGGGGTCCGTGGATCCTGAAGACGTGCTGCACCATGAGCTGGGCCGTCTCTTTGGCAGAGGGTAGTTTGGGTAGAGGGATGAAATTGGCGGCCTTGGAAAACCGATCCACTACCGTCAGAATGACGATGTTGCCATCAGATGGAGGGAGCCCAGTGACAAACTCCAGGATATGGGACCAGGGACGATGAGGGACAGGTAGTGGCTGAAGGAGGCCGAAGGGGCTTGCCCCGGAGTCTTATCCTGAGCACAAATGCGGCGATGAAGGCAGTGGCATCAGGAACCATTGTGGGCCACCAGAAACGTTGTCGGTGGAAGGCCAGGGTTTGACGGGAACCCGGATGACAGGTAAGCCTGGAGGAATCAGCCCATTCCAGGACCGGACTGATTTAGGAACGAATAACCGGTTAGCCGGGCCCTCCCCAGGGCCAGATTGGGAAGGTTGTGCCTCGTGGACCAAGATCTCAATACCCCAGCCCACAGCAGCCGCAAGGCATGAGGTAGGGAGGATGGTCTCAGAATCAGAGGATGTTGCAGAGGGACTATACAGGCAAGAGAGGACATCAGGTTTAACATTCCTGGACCCTGGGTGATAGGAGATGGTGAAGTTAAACCTGGCGAATAACAGAGGCCACCGGGCCTTCCTGGAGTTAAGGCGCTTGGCCGTGCGGAGATATTCCAAATTCTTGTGGTCCGTCCAAACCAAAAACGGATATTCTGCTCCCTCCAACCAGTGTCTCCACTCCTCCAGTGCCATCTTGACCACCAGGAGTTCTCGGTTACCCATGTCGTAGTTTCTTTCTGCAGAGTTGAGACGATGGGATAGGAAGGCACAGGAAAGCCCCCACTCCAATGTCAGAAGCATCGACCTCAGCCACAAACTGACGATATGGGTCCGGATGGGTGAGGATGGGGGCTGTAGTGAACCAATGCTTCAGGTCCACCAAGGCTCTTTCAACTGCTGGGGACCATGTGAACGGTACCTTGGGAGAGGTGAGTGCCGAGAGGGGGGCCGCCAGAATGCTGTAGCCTCGAATGAAACGCCAGTAGAAATTGGTAAACCCCAGGTTTCACCTTTTCCGGGTCCATCTGGACATTTCCTTCAGCGATGACATATCCCAGAAAGGAGAGGGTAGAGCGGTGGAACTCGCATTTCTCTGCTTTCACAAATAACTAGTTCTCCAAGAGGAGCTGAAGGACTTGTCGAACATGGACATGAGAAAAAAACAAGATGTTGTTGAGGTAGACAAACATGAAACAATTTAACATGTCCCGGAGCACATCATTTACCAGGGCCTGGATGACTGTGGGGTCATGGTGAGTCCAAATGGCATGACCAGTTTTGCATAATGTCCCCTGGCAGTGTTGAAGGCTGTCTCCCACTCATCCCATTCGCATATCCGAACCACGTGGTAGCTTTTCCGAAGGTCCAGCTGCTTGGGGAAGATGGTAGCCCCCTGGAGAGGTTCGAAAGCCGAGGAAAGGAGTGGTAGGGGGTAACGATTCTTGACCGTTATGTCATTAAGGCCCCGGTAGGTAATGCTCGGACGCAGGGTCATGCCTCCCAATGGTGGCTTCATGCAGGGAGACAGCGTGGCAGAGCTGGTCCAAGTCTGTTGGGTCTGTCATGGCCAGTTCGTACTATAGGGCACGGGGCGAGAGCCAGATGCAGACGCGGGAGACAGATGGTTCGAGTCTCTGATATTTATTCGTATCCAAGGGGCAGGCAAGAGATTAGTCGTGGACAGGCAAAAGATCATAACAAGGTCAGAGACCAGGAGGTACAGAGGCAGACAGGCTTGAGGTCAGGGCAGGCAGTATGGTCAGACAGGCGGGTTCAGAGTCGAGGCAGGAAAGGGTCAAAACCCGGGAGGACTAGAAAAAACAGAGAAAAGGTAAAAGCAGGCGCACAGAGTAACACGCGGGTTCACCTGACAAAACAAGATGAACTGGCACAGACAGACAGAAAACACAGGTATAAATGTGGAAGTGGGGATAATGGGGAAGATGGGCGACACCTGGATGGGGTGGAGACAAGCACAAGGACAGGTGAAACAGATCAGGGTGTGACACAATCTCCATAGACAAACTGTAGAATGGCCTTACTGAAGAGCTCAGTGACTTTCAACATGGCACCGTCATAGGATGCCACCTTTCCAACAAAGTTCGCCAAATGTATGCCCTGCTAGAGCTGCCCCAGTCAACTGTAAGTGCTCTTAATGTAAAGTGGAAAAGTCTAGGAGGAGCAACGGCTCAGCCGCGAAGTGGTAGGCCACATACAGCTGGAACGAGCTGCAACAAACACTCAAACTGGACAGTTTTATCTCAATCTCTTCATTCAAAGACTCAGTCATGGACACTCTTACTGACAGTTGTGGCTGCTTTGCATGATGTATTGTTGTCTCTATCTTCTTGACCTTTGTGCTGTTGACTGTGCCCAATAATGTTTGTACCATGTTTTTGTGCTGCTACCATGTTGTGTTGCTACCATGTTGTTGTCATGTTGTGTTGCTACCATGCCGTGCTGTCATGTGTTGCTGCCTTGTTTTATGTTTTTGTCTTAGATTTCTCTTTTTGTAGTGTTGTGTCTCTCTTGTTGTGATGTGTGTTTTGTCCTACAGTTATTTTTAAAAAAAATCCCAGACCCCTGTGCCAACTGTAAAGTAAAGTTTGGTGGAGGAGGAATAACAGTCTGGGGCTGATTTTTCATGGTTCGTGCTAGGCCACATAGTTCCAGTGAAGGGAAATCTTAATGCGAGCCAGGCCATATCGCCTAACATCAATGCCCAACTTTACTAATACTCTTGTGGCTGAATGGAAGCAAGTCCCTGCAGCAACGTTCTAACATCTAGTGGAAAGCCTTCCCAGAAGAGTCGAGGCAATTATAGCAGCAAATGGGGGGGATCAACTTCATATTAATGCACACGACTTTGGAATTAGATGTTTGACAAGCAGGTGTCCACATACCTTTGGCCATGTTTGTGATCACTGCATCCAAAGTTTAATGGCTGTGATAGGAGAAAATAGGGGATGGCTCAACAACGTTGTCATTATTCCACAATACTAACCTAATTTGACAGGGTGAAAAAAAGGAAGCCCGTACAGAATAAAAACTTTCGTCCTGTTTGCCATAAGGCACTAAAGAGTTACTGCAAAAAATGTGGCAAACCAATTTTTTCCCCCCCTGAATACAAAGTGTTAAGTTTGCGGCAAATCCAACACAACACATCAAAGAGTACCATTCTTCATATTTTCAAGCATGATGGTGGCTGTATCATGTTATGGGTATGCTTGTCATTGGCAAGAAGTAGGGAGTTTTTTAGGATAAAAATTAACAGAATACAGCTAAGCAAAAATCCTAGAAGAAAACTTGGTGTAGTCTGGGAGACAAATTCACCTTTCAGAGGGACAATTACCTAAAACAGAAGGCCAAATATCCACTGGGGTTGCTTACAATTTCTTACTTTTTTAATTTAACAAGACAAATCAGTTAAGAACAAATTCTTATTTACAACGACGGCCTACCAAAAGGCAAAAGACCTTTTGCAGGGACAGGGGCTGGGACTAAAACTAAAAATAAATAAAAATATAGGACAAAACACACATCACGACAAAAGAGACAACACAACACTACATAAAGAGAGACCTAAGACAACATAGCAAGGCAGCAACACATACCACATCATGGTAGCAACACAACATGACAACAACATGATAGCAACACAACATGACAATAACATGATAGCAACACAACATGACAACAACATGATAGCAACACAACATGGCAGCAGCACAACATGGTAGCAGCACAAAACATGGTACAAACATTGTTGGGCACAGACAACAGCACAAAGGGCAAGAAGGTAGAGACAACAATACATCATGCAAAGCAGCCACAACTGTCAGTAAGAGTGTCCATGATTGAGTCTTTGAATTAAGAGATTGAGATAAAACTGTCCAGTTTGAGTGTTTGTTGCAGCTCGTTTCAGTCACTAGCAGCAGCGAACTGAAAAGACGAGACCCAGGGATGTGTGTGCTTTGGGGACCTTTAACAGAATATGTGACTGTCGGAACGGGTGTTGTATGTGGAGGATGAGGGCTGCAGTAGATATCTCTGATAAGGGGGTTTATATAAATAAGCATCAACCAGTGAGTCTTGTGACAGGTATACAGAGATTGCCAGTTTACAGAAGAGTATAGAGTGCAGTGATGTGTCCTATAAGGAGCATTGGTGGCAAATCTGATGGCTGAATGGTAAAGAACATCTAGCCGCTCGAGAGCAGCATCATTACCTGCCAATCTATAAATTACGGCTCTGTTATCTATCATGGGTAGGATGGTCATCTGAATCAGGGTTAGTTTGGCAGCTGGGGTGAAAGAGGAGCGATTATGATAGAGGAGCAAGAATGACAGTGTACCGTCTAGCCATACTCCCAAGTACTTGTATGAGGTGACTACCTCAAGCTCTAAACCCTCAGAAATAGTAAAAACACACCTGTGGGGAGAGGGGCATTCTTCTTATCAAACCACATGACCTTTGTTTTGGAGGTGTTCAGAACAAGGGCAGAGAAAGCTTGTAGACACTAAAGAAAGCTGTGTTGTAGAGGGTATAAATGGATGAGAGAGCCTCCTACTGCCTGAGCTATGTTGTTGATGTAAATTGAGAAGAGCGTGGGGCCTAGGATCGAGCCTTGGGGTAACCCTTGGTGACAGGCAGTGGCTGAGATAGCCGATGTTCTGACTTCATACACTGCACTCTGAGAGCGGTAGTTATCAAACCAGGCCAAAAACCCTCAGAGACACCAATACTCCTTCGCCGGCCTACAGGAATGGAATGGTCTACCGTATCAAAAGCTTTCGCCAAGACAATAAAGATAGCAGTACAACATTGCTTAGAATCAAGGGACACATCCATAACCTGAGCGTAAACCAGATTGCATACCAGAGAGAATACTATAGACATCAAGAAAGAAAGACGACATTGAATGTTCCTGAGTGGTCACGTTACAGTTTTGAGTTAAATTGTCTTTAAAATCTATGGCAAGACTTGAAAATGGCTGTCTAGTAATGATCAATAACCAACTTGGCAGAGCTTGAATAAGTTTTTAAAGAATAATGGGTAAATATTGGATAATCCAGGTGTGCAAAACTCTTATAGACTAACCCAGAAAGACTCACAGCTGTAACTACTGTGAAAGGTGATTCTAACATGTATTGACTCAGGGGTTGAATACTTATCTAATCAATATACATTTTATTAAACATTTAATTTTCCATTAATAAAAAAAAAAGTTCAAATTTTTCTTCCACTTTCACATTATAGTATTTTGTGTAGATTGTTGACAAAAAAAAGACAATTAAATCCATTTGAATCCCACTTTGTAACACAACAAAATGTGGAAAAAGTCAAGGGGTGGGAATACTTTCTAAAGGCACTGCGTATATCCGCCTCACTCTCAGAGAAATAAGTAGTCCTGTTAGGTTTTATATAAAGAACTGTACAAATGATACATTTGTGACAACAATATTTTTTTTCAAGTTTCAAAAAATGAATCCATACATTAATATGAGATCTGTATGTCAAATATTTACATTTGATATTTTATTCATTTAGCAGTCTCTTACCCAGAGTGACTTACATTTAGTGCATTCATCTTAAGATAGCGTGAGACAACCACATATCACAGGCAATATACTATAAGAACATTCCATTCCAGCTAAACAATGGATACATAGCATTTAGCAAAACATTTAAATAATAATAAACATAAAATCAATGAATTACAAATCTGAGAACAGTAATATTTTACACACACACACACGAAGGTAACCATAAGCAATTGTTTCTGGTGAATAAAATTGGTTGATATAGCGCTTTGGAACCAAACTCTTCAATTTGACCACAGAACTGTATTCGTCCCATTTGGAGGTAAATTAAACCAACTCAGAAGATTGATTCTTTCATTTCACACAGGTCAGTGAATGGGGGAGTCTGCTCATTAGTTGAAACGAGGTTGTCATGTCTCAAGAAAATGACAATTTCTGCAATTCAGTACTTTTTGAGATCAATAAAAATCTAAGGAAATGGCCGTTAGGCTGGGTGTATTTCAACATGTCACTGTCAATGTTGATGTCACGATGGAAACCTTTCAGCTAGGCTTCTAACAAAACTATAAACTGTTGGAATAGGTTGGCAAATAGGTTGCCACAATTTGTAAGATAGTCATAATTTGTATGTTAGTTATGGTAATGATATATGATTCTTGAAAAATCTAACTTATAAAAATGCCTATTTTGTAATACTCAATTGCTTATGTTTTTGTTGTGATTTTAGTTATTTGGTTTTAAATAGCAGTTTTTATAAAACAATATGCATTGCTCCTTAAAAAAAAAATGTAATAACGTATAGCTCCATCCATCACGTTACCAATCAAAGGGTTCGTCGTTGCAGATTGTGCTGTTAATATAATTTATGGAGTAATTTAGTCAATAAGGACACCATGGTTGCATTAAACACACTAATTCTAACACTTAGAACACACCTTAACAAAAACAGGTGCACAGAAGACAATAGAAATGTATTTCATATAATTCATTGCAGTATTACAGTTAAGAAGGCAATTCAGATTCCAAACATGATGCACACAATCCATCAGGCCTATTTAACACAGCTTTGAATTCATAGTCATCCGGTAACTCTTGTAGAGGAAAACACATTCGAGCATAGCCTACATACATGCCATGACAATGTGATACTTTAACCTACAGGTATACATTCCCATTCATACAGTGCAGAGCATAAACATATGGATACTGCCTGTATCGACTGTCTTTCAGGGTACTTATGTAAGAACAACCCCAATGTCCTCATAATGCACTTTTTAATGCACTTTAAAAACAAAACTGTTTGAATTGGCATGGCTATATCTAGGTAACCATAAAGGCTTGTTCACACTGGCAGTTTGAAGTGACTCAAATTCTAGTGGTTTGCATATCCGATTTGAATCCGATTGCTTTTCTACAGTCTGAACAGTCAAAAAACACATCGAATCAGATATTTCAAGCCACAGTTCAAACCACATTTGTTGGTGTTTTTTAAAATCAGATACAAATCGGATTCCTGGCAATGTGACTGATTTATTTGCCCACAAGTGGTTTTCAGACTGTTTTATTTGGCATAACTCGTTGCTTGTAAGCTACTCTGTTGACAGTTTGACAAGAACATGTGGTAGCTAACTAGCATGTTAGTCATGTACAAACAAATGAGTGAGTATGCTAGTAAGCTAAACAGCTAGCTAGCTTGTTGAATGTTGTGGCCAGCCAAAAGGGCTAATTTTGAAAGTTGGGTCATCTTATCCTTTGAGGCTTAAAAGTGTATGTACACTATGATTTTGAACATTCAATGCAATTGGGAAATGTTCATGACAGGCACTAGGCAGGTTTCCATTGACCCAGCTTTATTGGAAAGCAATGTCAACAAAAAATCTTTGCGACATGTGTAATGGCAGATATAGGAGACCTTTTCTAAAGATGGACAACATTTTTATTCGTTCGACCGGTGGATTTTTCTTTTGGTCTAACTTTCTTTATTGTGACAAATTAAAATGGAAAACGGGTTTTTTCTAATAAATTATGATTGCAGAATATTTTATTGACACATGATGTCATCACATAACTATAAAGCTCCACAACATTTAATTCTAAATGCCTACTCAATTATTGCATTCTTGCTGGCTTTCTAAGGCTACCCGAGACATGAAACGGGTAGGTGGGATGGCACACAGGTTGTCACCAATGTATTGATGTGCAATTTGCCTAAATGGGTAATGGAAACACTTCAGCCACTACATTTTAATTTGACACTGTAGGTTTTTGCGTTTTGTTGGGGTGTGACATTATGTCCAGCTGTTTTTATCGACACAGGGTTGTTCAATGGAAACACACCCTAGCCGGCAATTGTTGCATCTATTTTCTATGCAAACTTTCTAAATGTTGACACAAAATCACTGGACAAGTTAATGGAAGCATAGCTACTGTTTTTGTTACCTTAGCTTGCTACAGTACATATCTTCCGAGTGAGAGGAAGCATGAGCACCACCACCAATCAGCCAACACCACTGCACACACAACAGTCGTTACTATGACAACTAGCGTAGCCATGTCAGCAAAGACTGCTTTGTCAGCAAAATCCGATTTTGTCACTTGTAACCTGCTGTTTGGACAGTCAATATTCCAAAACGGATTTGAAAAAGCAAACTGATTTGAGCATTAAGGTCTGCATTAAGAGAACAACTTGCATTTTTTCTTGGTCTACATCACCATTAAAATAAAGTAAAAACAAACTAACAAACAAACAAACAAATTAAATAAATAAACAAAGGGGTACTCCCCTGAAGGTTACCAGTTGGTGACCACTGAGCTGTACTGTACAAAATAACATCATGTCATTATGGCTGGGAAGGTACCCACTATTGTACTAGGGATTGGTGAGAGAGAGAGGGGGTACACAAGGATGGATGACTTAATCACACACTTTACTTTAGTGTGTGTTCTCCAACCCCTCCATATCATTCTGTCTCACACACACAATCTCCATCCCTTCCACACAAGCACACACTTCCCAAAGTTCATCCGTCCTCCTCGTCACTGTCTCTCATGGTGATACCTTGGAGACCGTCGCCAGCCTTGACCGCCACGGTAGTCTCCTCCACGGTGAGTCGGTTGTAGACGGTCTCATAGCTTTTGTTGTTCAGGGTTCCATCCAGAATTCCTTGGAGCCGGAAGTCTCGGTACGTCTTCTGTGGGATGAAACCAAACACAAAAACACACACAGGACACGGAGGCAATGGGTAGCCGAGACTTTGTACAGTTGTCGGCTAATTCACAACCGGAAGAAACATTCTTAGAGCACTAGACTTAATATTTGGATTGAGGTACATATGTACATGTTTGGACGGAGGCCTACAGCTGAATGGTTACAGTGTACACACTCGCACCACTTCAACAATGCACGTTACCTTGACAATCTTGATGAGTGTTTTCAGCTGGTACATGTGAAGCTGCAGGTTCAGTCTGTCTGTCAGCCACACACACAGAGCCTTCATGGAGCTGGTGTACCATTGCTGTGAACACGCACACACACGCAGACAGACACAAACAAGTCAGCTTATACATTTCTTTTAACCGAGGTACACTGTAGATAAAGCAACATGTCAAGGTACAATGATTCTATACACTATATCTGTCACGAGGTAATAAGGCTGATATAACGTGTTTGTGAGCATGAAGTAACAGAAGATATAGCTGAGTTACACTATAACAGCAAATGTAATTTAGCTAAGCCAGATGGCTAGGCATAGGCTAGTGGTTGCCAGGACTGTGTAAATTGTTAAGAAATAGTATTTATTGGTATTTGTTGATTGAACCTTTATTTTAGCAGGGAAATCCCATTGAGACGAAGGCCTATTTTTCAAGGGAGCCCTGCGTGTACACAGTCATACAAATGTGCAACATTTACAAA
The DNA here is from genome assembly GCF_023373465.1 of Oncorhynchus keta. Taxonomy (NCBI): domain Eukaryota; kingdom Metazoa; phylum Chordata; class Actinopteri; order Salmoniformes; family Salmonidae; genus Oncorhynchus; species Oncorhynchus keta. Next base: position 14,117,565 of record NC_068437.1, on the reverse strand, counting down.
TACAACGCAATAAAAACATACAATATTTCCAAGCAATTTAAGAAAAGCAATCACATTCCTTAACACGGAGGTCCACCATCAACAACTTGAGCTGCCCGAGAGGTGCAGAGAGCTCTAACCCAGATCATTCCAGACATGGGGTGCAAAAACACTGAATGCAGATTTACCTACAATAGATATCAACGGAACCATCCCTGTGATCGGGTCTGGTGACTCGTAAGTCTGCAGTTGAACATTTAAGTAAGGTACAGCGGAAGTTTGTGCAAGAGGGCTTTATGAACAAAAAGAGAGCAGCATGTCAATCTACGAGACTTAACAAAGGGCTAGCCTACATTCTGATATAGGATGCAATGAAGTGTACTGAACCTGTCGCTCATAATAAAGCGAAGTGTGCTCTGGTAAACTGCATCTAGTGGTTTCAGTGAAGTGGAAGCTGTATAAATGGTGTTACCATAGTCTCGCACGGGCAGGAAAGTTGACTCTGCTTTCTGCTTTTCAGGGAGAGTCATGGTCTATTTCTGAAGAAGAAGCCTATTTTTATTCTCAACCTCTTAATTAACCCATCCATATGGTTTTTAAATTATAACTTTTCGTTAATCCAGATGCCCAGATATTTACAAGCGGGACACGATCAATGTGGGCACCATCCAATGTTGATATGCATAAATCATCAGATACATTTTTAAGTGAATTGGACCGCACACACACACACACACACACACACACACACACACACACACACACACACACACACACACACACACACACACACACACACACACACACACACACACACACACACACACACACACACACACACACACACACACACACACACAATCAGTTGATTAAGATGAGCAAAAAAGACCACAAATAATAAATAATACAAATACTGAAGCTATATGGGGAAATTATATTGTTTTATATTGTAATATAGTTGCTCAGAGAAAAATATTTTGGTTAAGTAATAAAAGTAACAAGTAATAAATAAATCGCAAAAAGATAGGTGTCGAAATTATTGGCACCCCTGTTTTCAATAGCTTGTTCACCCTTCCCTTGCGAGGACAATGGCACTGAGACTTTTTGTGTAATGTTTTATGAGACTGAAGAACACATTGGGAGGGATCTTTCTCCATACAAAATCTTTTCAGATCCTTGATATCCTTCAGTCAGCAGTTATGGACTGACCTCTAAGAATTTATTTGTGGATTGTGATGTGTGCTTGGGATCATTGTCTTGCTGTTAGATCCACTTTTGGCCAAGTTTCAGCCTCCTGGCAGAGGCAACCAGGTTTTTGGCTAAAATGGCAGAGTGCAGATGACCTTAACAAGGGCCCCAGGACCAGTGGACTCAAAACAGACCCATAATATCAAAGATCCACCACTGTATTTTACAGTATATGCGGCATATGCATCCTTCTTTTGAGGCCAAACCCACCACTGGTGTGCACGGACAAAGACCTTTGTCAACTCTGAACATAGCACCAGTTCCAATCCAAGTGTCAATGCCGCTTAGCAAACACCAGGTGTTAACCTTTGTTGGTTGATCTCATAAAAAATGTTAAAAAATCTACCAACCCTTCCAAATAGCCTATTAGCCAAATGTAGATTTGGAGACTTGATGACCCTAGATGAGAGCAAGTTCTGTAATTCTCAAATGTTGTCCCTTCTTTACCTCCCAAACCATCTTCCTCACTGTGCGTGCGGACAAGATACACTTGTATCCTCTACCAGACAAGTTTACCACTGTTCCAGTGGTTTTAAACGTGTTAATTGTTGCCCTGATAGTGGTAAGTGGTATATTCGTTATTTTCAGTTTTTTTTTTTGTACCCATCGCTTGTTTGATGAAAGTCAACAACTATGTGCCTCTCTTCATTTGTGAGTTCTTTGCTTTTCCCAATGGTGACGGATGACAAAAGGATTTTACATGCGATTTACCAAATGTTTATACCCCAGTGGAACAGGAAGCCATGGCAGGCCCAAATACAGTTCCTTAAGATGAGATTCATTTTAAAAAGTAGAATGTTAATGCAGATTGAATTTTGTTTGATTTAATTTACAAGAATCTTTAAAGGTGCCAATAATTTTGAAATCTATATTTCAAAATATATATTTTTAAAAACTTGTTAAACAAAGTCTCTTTATCTGAGCAATTGTATTAGTATAAAATAATATAATTTCCCCTTTTTTTGTGTGCTCATTATCTGTACTATTTCTTTTAGAGTCTTTTTTGGTCACCTTTAAGGTGACTGTACATCTCATTCAACTTGTTTATTACCACATTCAAAGAGTTTATTGCTATATTTCCTTCAATCCCTTTTTGTATAGAAGACTAACATTTTCCATTGACAAGTTCCACAACACCCTCTCCAATCACACCAGACAACACATCACACAAGGTCAAAGGATAGGGTTTAAAAGGACAACAGTGTTCCATTAAAACCATTATACTTTCAAATATGCCAATTACTGAAGAATACCTGAATGCGTGGGTCTGAAGAGGCTCACCTCCTTGCTTTAAAAATAGAATGCATAATATGTTTGTAAATGCCTTTGTAGTTCTATTACCAGGCTGGCTACCTTTCACACCTCTCTCCTGGCTACATACAGTATTATGCCAGAACATTTCTTCTTCATGCAAATCATCTCACAAGGTTCTTTCAATTAAGTCACTGGTATAGTATAGTAGTGTATGTGTATAGATAGCATATTATGTTTACATATAAAGTTAGCCGTTCTATTTGAAATTATGAGGCTTGGGAGTTTAGGGGACAAAAAAACAACTGAATTAAGTAAAAGGCAAAGTACACTGTCTGTGAACCCTATTTGGAGCCAGTGTGCCTCACTCTATACAGAGTTTGTTTGACGATGCAATATCCTACATTGAGCTCCCTGCTCATTGAAAGGGAAATAAAAAAAACTAGTGGGGATGTTGGTGACTGAAAGCATCTGGGTTTCTATCAATGTCTTCTCAAGTGAGGACTTCTGACAAAGAGCATGACACTCTCTCCATAGTTCAGCCTGTCCTCTCTGATATTTTAAAGCTCCCTTTCCAGAAGAATCCATCTCATTTCACTTTGAGTATCGTTGGCTCCACAACAGCCAATAAAAACATTAATACCTACAACGATAGCCAGCCTACTCGGTAACAGGCTAGCCACCCCCTGGCACTCAATGGAGGGAGCGTGAAATTGAAAATGGAGATGCACTTTAATTGAGCCGATTAGTGGAAGAGGGGGAAAACAGATGGAGGGAACAAGAGAGCGTTAACTAGACGAGTGAACGTCAGGTCGTTTGTTGTCATTAGTTCTCCTGGAACATTATTTATGTAGTTTGGTAGCTGAGTGTGTCTTTGTGGTGTTTCTGACGGCGAGATGTTAATGACACACTTAAGTGTCCCTCGGTTGACGTGGTTAAGGGCAGAGTGAAGAGAGCAGGGCCACACCTGGGGGCTGGCTGGAGGGGAGGGCTAGTTTGTGTGGCCCCTGTCAGAAGGCTTTATCAGATTCATCTGGGAGATTTGTCCCCTAATATGGAGGACGAGAAGAAGGACTGGTCGCCCGCAAGGGCATGCATTACCCTCGTCATCAACAAAGGAAGCTAGACACTATCTTGGCTGCTTCTCATGTGTAGAAACACATACAGTCAGGTCCCAATTTATTGTCACTCTTGATAAAGATGAGGTAAAAAAAGATTGTATAAAATAAAAAATACAAATACTAAAAAGATTGTGGTCAAAATGATTGGCAACCATGTTTCAAATACCTCACCTTGGGAGGGTAACAATACAAATCTTTTTCCTCAAATGTTTTATGAGATGGGAGAACGCATTGGGAGGGATCTTAAATTATTCCTCCATACAGAATCTTTCCAGATCCTTGATATCCTTCATCTGCATTTATGAACTGCCCCCTTCAATTCAAAACATAGGTTTTTAATGGGGGTCAAGTCCGGAGACTGAGATGGCATTGCAAAAAAATATTTTGTGGCCAATTAACCATTTCTTTGTGGATTTTGATGTCCGTGCTTGGGGTTATTGTCTTGCCGGTATTGTCTTGTGGCCACATTTCAGCCTCCTGGCAGTGGTAACCAGGTTTTGGCTTAAATGTCCTGGTATTGGGTAAAGTTCATGATGCCGTTGACCTTAACAAGGGCTTCAGGACCAGTGGAAGCAAAATAACCCCATAACAGCAAAGATCCACCACCATATTTTACAGTAGGTATGGGGTTCTTTTGTACTTAAGCATCCTTATTTCAATGCCAAACCACAACCACAAGTGTAAAAAAGGCTCAGTGCCGTTATGTAAAAAAGGCTCAGTGCTGTTATACTCACAAGGTGAGGTATTGAAAATAGGGTTGCTGCGGTCTAAGGCACTGCATCGCAGTGTCGCGGCGTGACTACAGCTTGGGGTTCGATCCCAGGCTGTATCACAACCGGCCATGACAGAGAGTCCCATAGGGCAGCGCACAATTGACCCAGAGTCGTCCGGGGTAGGGGAGGGTTTGGCCGGGGGGGCTCATCGCGCTCTTACTTGCCTCATCGCGCTCTAGCAACTCCTGGTGGCGGGCCGAGCTCCTGCAAGCTGACCACTAGGTCATCAGTTGAACGGTGTTTCCTCCGACACTTTGGTGCGACTGACTTCCGGGTTAAGCGAATGTGTGTTATGAAGCGCGGCTTGGCAGGTCATGTTTCAGAGGACGCATGTTTTGACCTTCGCTTCTCCCGAGCCCGTTGGCGAGTTGCAGCGATGAGACAAGATCGTAATTGGATATCACGAAATTGTGTAGAAAAGGGGGGTAAAATAATAAAAATTATAGGGTTGCCAATAATTTTGACCCTTATCTTTTTGAGAAACAAGAAATACTTGTTAAACAAAATGTCTTTATCTGAGCAATTGTACTAGTATAAAATAATATAATTTTCACATTTTTGGAGCATACAATATATGCATTTATTTGATAGTCTTTTTTGCTCATCTTTATCAAGGGTGTCAATAATTATGGCTCCGACTCTATATGCATGTATGCAAACACACCCACACATACACAAGTAAACCATACACACACACGCAAACACACTTAGAAACAGCTTACCAATACAAGCTGATGGCACCCAAAAGCAGCAAGAGCTACACTCATGCAATGCAATTACCCCCACACATAAACAGACAGATGTGTGCACATTAACACATCTATGGAGAGATCATCACATTTCCCAGCACACACAACCACAGGCGGTGAGCGTGTGTGTGGTGACATGGTTAGACCCTGACGTTGTCTCTCCTCCTAGTGCATGACTGTTGGTGTGTGGGGTCCATTAGAGCTGTGCTTGCCTCCTCCGTCTCCCATCCAACCCCCTCCCCATCTCCCCAGCCCCAAATGAACACTGCTTTACTCCAATCTCAGTTTCCACGTCAAGTTTACAAGCCCAATCTTCGAGGGTAGCAATGAGGAGGGCTGTGCTTGCGTGTGTGTCGGATGGATGAATCGTTTTTTTGTTGTTGTTGCATGCATTGTCAGATAGGTGCGTATGTGTAGGTATGTGTGCCTTAGATGTGTGTAATTGTGTATGTACCTTTATGTGTATGCATTTCATCTTATGTGCTGAACACTGAAGGTACTCTGTGACACACTGCAACCGCAGGATATATAGAGGAAGTAAGGGGGCCACACACAGGGCACCTCTCAGCATATTTCAATGGTAGACAGGTCAACAAAAACCCCGGGGGGGGTTAGCTTGGGCCCTGGAAGTAGTCACAATGGGGTACTCTCACTGTGAAACAAGTGTCCTCTCGCACTCATCACATCATGCGGCCTCCCCACAAGAATAAGAGGGTGCAAATGAGATAGGGATAGGAAAAGGGAGGGCAAATGTGTGAGGGAGAAATGGGAAGGGAGGTGCATACAGGTTAAGAGGGGTCCAGAGAAGAGGGGGGAGTTTGTGAAAAGAAAAGAGGGGGGTTTAGGAGGTCTGAGTGAAAATAAAATGGTTGAGAGAGGGAGATATAAAGTAGAGTGGAAAGCACTGGTCAGGAAAGGGGAAGACAGAGAGCTGAAGAAGAGAGAGAAAGGTGGGGGAAGTGTGTATAACATGAGAGGAATAGGGGTGCAAGGAAAGGGAAACAGTGGGACAGAAATAGCAGCTGGTGAGATGGAGAGTGTGTGTCACGGTATCTATGAGTGAAAAGGAAACAGAGTTTGATTTTGTGCATGTGTGTGTCTTAGTGAGAGGGAGGGAGTGTGTTTGTGTGTCCACTACCGCACATTTAAGTTTTGATGGAATCCCACACACACCTTACAACGATTCACCTCAGAATAGGATAAATAAAGTGGGTGAAATGTCTCCTTTTCATGCTGTTTTTCATTCAACACCTACGTATACTGTACTGGCATCACAATACAGCAGATATATGGTCCACTGGTTCCAATTTCTATTGTGTTTAACAACATTTATTTAACTATTTTAACATAGCGTTGTAAAAATGACAGTTACTCACTCATTCTATGTTCTTAGTATGACGAAAACGCCTAAAAAAAGTTAAAACATATACACACAAACAGGGGCGGCAGGTAGCCTAGTGGTTAGCGTGTTGGGTCAGTAACCAAAAGGGTGCTGGATCGAATCCCCGAGCTGACAAGGTAAATAAATATCTGTCGTTCTACTCCTGAACAAGGCAGTTAACCCCCTGTTCGCCGGTAGGCTGTCATTGTAAATAAGAATTAGTTCTTAACTGACTTTCCTAGTTAAATCAAGTTTAAATATGTATTTTATTAATTGTCAGGCGGAGTTGTGAAGTTGTCTGTCTGTTGTTTGTACTATTGACTTCAAAAAGTACAGGCAAAAACATTAAATGCTAAAAAGCAAGGCGTGTGTATAGTACAACATTGTGTCCCTTCCAGGTTTCAATACCATTGTAAACTCAGCAAAAAAAGAAACCTCCCCTTTTCAGGACCCTGTCTTTCAAAGATAATTCCTAAAAATCCCAAAACTTCACAGATCCTCATTGTAAAGGGTTTAAACGCGGTTTCCCATGCTTGTTCAATGAACCATAAACAATTAATGAACATGCACCTGTGGAACGGTCGTTAAGACATTAACAGATTACAGACGGTAGGCAATTAAGGTCACAGATATGAAAACCTAGGACACTAAAAAGGCCTTTCTACTGACTCTGAAAAACACCAAAAGAATGATGCCCAGGGTACCTGCTCATCTGCGTGAAAGTGCCTTAGGCATGCTGCAAGGAGGCATGACGACTGCAGATGTGGCCAGGGAAATAAATTGCCATGCCCATACTGTGAGACGCCTAAGACAGCACTACAGGGAGACAGGACGGACAGCTGATCGTCCTCGCAGTGGCAGACCACGTGTAGCAACACCGGCACAGGAACGGTACATCCAAACATCATCACATCACACTGGACAGGTACAGGATGGCAACAACAACTACCTGAATTACACCAGGAATGCACAATCCCTCCATCAGTGCTCAGACTGTCCACAATAGGCTGAGAGAGGCTGGACTGAGGGCTTGTAGGCCTGTTGTAAGGCAGGTCCTCAGCATACATCACCGGCAACAACGTTGCCTATGGGCACAAATCTACCGTCGCTGGACCAGACAGGACTGGCAAAAAGTGCTCTTCACTACTGACGAGGCGTGGTTATGTCTCACCAGGGGTGATGGTCGGATTTGCGTTTATCGTCAAAGGAATGAGCGTTACACCAAGGCCTGTACTCTGGAGTGGGATTGATTTGGAGATGGAGTGTCCGTCATAGTCTGGGGCGGTGTGTCACAGCATCATCCGACTGAGCTTGTTGTCATTGCAGGCAATCTCAACGCTGTGCGTTATAGGGAAGACATCCTCCTCCCTCATGTGGTACCCTTCCTGCAGGCTCATCCTAACATGACCCTCCAGCATGACAATGCCACCAGCCATACTGCTCGTTCTGTGAGTGATTTCCTGCAAGACAGGAATGTCAGTGTTCTGCCATGGCCAGCGAAGAGCCCGGATCTCAATCACATTGAGCACGTCTAGCACCTGTTGGATCGGAGGGTGAGGGCTAGGGCCATTCGCCCCAGAAATGCCCGGGAACTTGCAGGTGCCTTGGTTGAAGAGTGGGGTAACATCTCACAGCAAGAACTGGCAAATCTGGTGCAGTCCATGAGAAGGAGATGCACTGCAGTACTTAATGCAGCTGGTGGCCACACCAGATACTGACTGTTACATTTGATTTTGACCCCCCTTTGTTCAGGGACACATTATTCCATTTCTGTTAGTCACGTCTGTGGAATTTGTTCAGTTTATGTCTCAGTTGTTGAATCTTGTTATGTTCATACAAATATTTACACATCTTAAATTTGCTGAAAATAAACGCAGTTGACAGTGAGAGGACGTTTTTTTGTTGTTGCTGAGTTAATGAAGCAATACAGACTTAACAATAGCCATACTCCTTGCTATGTCTACAATAATATAAATATGTTTGTTGTTTAGCAAAAGGTTGTTTAAGTATTGGATTAGGTTGTTGACAACATGTAAACTATATTTAATCTCCAAATGTTAATTGAAAACATAAATAGATTTGCACAATGAGCACTTTTCCTCACTCAAATACATTGTTACAATTGTTGCTTAGATAGCTAGCGAATTTTAGCCATATTAGCATTGACATGAAATTACTCAAAACACCTCAAAACAAGACATGCCATCAAGAAGAAGATAAAACTAGCTGAAATGAGCCACCTACGATTCCTCACATGGCAGCTTCTTGTGATTGTTGCTAGCTCTCTGACCGTTCACAATCATAACAAAGCACGGCTTCCGGCCCCATCGATGCTTGCGCATAATTTTTGTGACGTTGCCATCCAACCCGTCTACAAGGTGCAAGTGTGAGTGCACGTCATGGTCAACACACTTACGTCAAACAGCTTCTCGATGTACATCTCCTCGTTGACGCGGTCTCGCAGGATGTCCTGGTTCTGCCGCACAAATGTTATGTAGGTATCAGCCAGGTCCATCCCTGGCTTCTGAGAGCAGATAGAGAGAGGAGACAGGGAGAAGAAGAGGAGAGATGAAAAAAAACACAAGGAGGCGATAGATAGGGTTAAACATGGGGAGTGTAATAGGAAAGACACTATTTGTAAACTGGTGTGTTCGGACTTTAACACCTAAACAGAGAATGGCCATATTCATTGCCTTAAAGTGGACATCAGCAGTTGAAACAATAACAAAGCAACCCCCCTGTTTCGCTAAAAAGCTACGGGGCTGGAAAAATGTAACCATTCTCAAATTATGATGAAAGGGCTAAACATCCATGATATCAAAATGATAGTTTTAACCATGTTTTGAGGCTGTACAGTCATGGCCAAAAGTTTTGAAAATGACACAAATATTCATTTTCACAAAGTCTGCTGCCTCAGTTTGTATGATGGCAATTTGCATATACTCCAGAATGTTATGAAGAGTGATCAGATGAATTGCAAATTCCCTCTTTGCCATACAAATGAACTGAATCCCCCAAAAACATTTCCACTGCATTTCAGCCCTGCCACAAAAGGACAAGCTGACAGCATGTCAGTGATTCTCTCATTAACACAGGTGTGGGTGTTGACGAGGACAAGGCTGGAGATCACTCTGTCATGCTGATTGAGTTCGAATAACAGACTGGAAGCTTCAAAAGGAGGGTGGTCCTTGGAATCATTGTTCTTCCTCTGTCAAACATGGTTACCTGCAAGGAAACACATGCCATCATCATTGCTTTGCACAAAAAGGGCTTCACAGGCAAGGATATTGCTGCCAGTAAGATTGCACCTAAATCAACCATTTTTCGGATCATCAAGAACTTCAAGGAGAGCGGTTCAATTATTGTGAAGAAGGCTTCAGGGCGCCCAAGAAAGTCCAGCAAGCACCAGGACCGTCTCCTAAAGTTGATTCAGCTGTGGGATCGGGGCCCCACTAGTACAGAGCTTGCTCAGGAATGGCGAGTGTGAGTGCATCTGCACGCACAGTGAGGCGAAGACTTTTGGAGGATGGCCTGGTGTCAAGAAGGGCAGCAAAGGAGCCACTTCTCTCCAGGAAAAACATTAGGGACAGACTGATATTCTGCAAAAGGTACAGGGATTGGACTGCTGAGGACTGGGGTAAAGTAATTTTCTCTGGTGAATCCCCTTTCCGATTGTTTGGGGCTTCCAGAAAAAAAGCTTGTGCAGAGAAGACAAGGTGAGCGCTACCATCAGTCCTGTGTCATGCCAACAGTAAATAATCCTGAGACCATTCATGTGTGGGGTTGCTTCTCAGCCAAGGGATTGGGCTCACTCACAATTTTGCCTAAGAACACAGCCATGAATAAAGAATGGTACCAACACATCCTGCAAGAGCAACTTCTCCCAACCATCCAGGAACAGTTTGGTGACGAACAATGCCTTTTCCAGCATAATGGAGCACCTTGCCATAAGGCAAAAGTGATAACTAAGTGGCTCGGGGAACAAAACATCGATATTTTGGGTCCATGGTCAGGAAATTCCCCAGACCTTAATCCCATTGAGAACTTGTGGTCAATCCTCAAGAGGCGGATGGACAAACAAAAACACATAAATTCTGACAAACTCCAAGCATTGATTATGCAAGAATGGGATGCCCAGAAGTTAATTGACAGCATGCCAGGACGGATTGCAAAGGTCTTGAAAAAGAAGGCTCAACACTGCAAATATTGACTCTTTGCATCAACTTCATGTAATTGTCAATAAAAGCCTTTGACACTTATGAAATGCTTGTAATTATACTTCAGTATTCCATCGTAACATCTGACAAAAATACCTAAAGGCACTGAAGCAGCAAACTTTGTGGAAATTAATATTTGTGTCATTCTCAAAACTTTTGGCCACGACTGTACAGTGTTTCTTGACATTTACTTCGTTTACAAACATCGGAGTAAAACAAGCTTATATTTTGGGTTCTGATGGGGTACAGCAGTTGAACTAAGCTCATGATGCATTTATACGTTATACTCTTCAAGAATCAATGGGTACATATCATTAGTAAGGTCAAAAATTGATGTAGCTATGGTAGATTTCCCCTTTAAAAAGTCATATTTCCGTTCCAACTGCCGCATTCTAACAAATCCCCTTCTCTTCAAGAGATGTGTAAGAGGTACGACTCTGCACACTTGCTGTCAGAATAACAAGCGGTGGAGCTGTTACCAACTAAACATTTAGTGAATGTCAAAGCAATCGTGGCGCCAGAGGAGAGAGGCCAGAGGCAGAAAAAAGGGTTAACCCTCTTCCATTCACACTCTCTATGTCAGTTGGAGATGTACACTGTAATGCTATTGTAATTGCTTTGACATCTTTCACACCCGCTTCTCAGGGCCTTAGATAGCCCCCCGGGGCCTGCTGTCCTACTACAGTGCTGAACACGACACGCCAACTTCCCTGTGGAAAAGGAGCTTCTGTATGTGCAAAAAAACAAAAAACGAGCACAGAAAACCCCTTTGACTGATGTTCTTCCACGGAGATGGAAGAGAAGACTGTGATTACCAACTGTAATTGTGGCAACCGAAGCAGAAGGTGGGTAACTGACCCAGTGGGGTAACTAGCCTCTGTGTGCGTGGCATTACCTTCGGTTGAGGTAGTTATTAGAGCTGGGAGCAAGTCAACAGGGGCCAACTGTACCCAGTCAGCTTTCCAGTGACAGAGGTGATTCTGACATTACAGGGATGACCCTGATGTGTCAAAGGTGGTCTTGACCCTGACTCACTGTCATGTGACTACTCTAAAAATAACAGCTTTCACACTTGGCGTAGTCACCCACTGTCTAGGTCACAGACAGAATTTGTTTGAACTTTGTAAGATGTAATTGTAATTCAATTCATGACCCTACACTGATAAACGATAAGTAAAGTAAAATAATCACATATTATTTAAAATTTTAGCAGACGCTCTTATCCAGAGTGACTTACAGTAGTGAGTACATACAGTTTCTATACTTTTTCCCAATTGGTCCCCAGTGGGAATTGAACACACAACTCTGGCGTGGCAAGCGCCATGCTCTAGCAACTGGGCCACACGATGTATGTGACCCAACATCGATAAAAACTTAAATCAAACCCTGTACAAATACAACTACATTCAACCCAGCAAAGCATCATACAATCCTGTACATTTCAAAGAAAGATGTTGTTCATTCATTGTCATTCATTGTTCAAACCCCCGAGCTGACAAGGTACAAAGCTGTCGTTCTGCCCCTGAACAGGCAGTTAACCCACTGTTCCTAGGCTGTCATTGAAAATAAGAATTTGTTCTTAACTGACTTGCCTTGTTAAATAAAAGGTAAAATAAAAAATAAAATAAAAACATAACTGGGGTCCATTGTTTTTGGTTTAAATAGTTTTTATTTCCTGAAAAATAAATGCTCCCTTAAAAAGGATTGACCCGACCACAAATGTGTTTGCAGCTACCATCATTTATGTGATTTTGCCGCTTAGTTGGATAAAAAAGACGCTGGAGGGGAAAACCTGAGGCACACAATAGTAGATGGTGCTGAGGACTCACCTCTGCTCATGCATCCAAATAGATATTTGTTGCTTGACTGAATGGCTTATTTTCAGTTGCCTAGCAGCAAAACAGCCATCCTAAAATGTGTTAAAAATATATACTGATTGACTCTCAAATCCATAAACTCATATTCCCCTCAAAATATCCCTACATTTCCTCTATAAAACACATTTCACTGAAATAAAACAATGAGACAATGAGTAGAGCTTCTTTATAGATCACATTTTCCTTTGTTATCCATGCTGTTCCTACATTAATAAAATAGGGCATCCAATACAGAGTGTAGAAATATGTTTCTCACAAAGAAATGTATTTCATACTGTAGAAATGATGTAACACAAAGTGACATGAATGTATTTAATCAAAGGTTACATTCAGTTCACAGTAATTCATATGGACCTTTGATGAGCTGTACTTCAGTGTCACAGGGGTTAAAGTACAATAAGGGTGAGGAGGGTGAGATGCGAGGTCAAGGGGGGTCGGGCATGATGATGATTGACAGGGCTGTCAAAAAACTGTAATCCAGTGGGTGGAGATGTTAAATCCGCCACTTCCTGCGCTGCAGTGAGTGACAGTATGAATTGGACAGGTGTGGGGCTGTGTGTGTGTGTGTGTGTATCAGGATTATTGGGTGTATCACTGTCCACCCACTGCCCCACCTCACACCCCCAAGGGACCTCTCTATTCCTCTCTTTCTATCCCCCTTTCCATCTCTTTCAGTAGCTCTCTCCTTCTCTCCCTCTGCGGCAAGGTGACAAAGCAGTGTGACAGGGAAGCATGGTAGAGATACAGACAGAGGCCAGGTTCCAACACTGCTACAGTCCAGATTGGGGCCTCGCACAAAATACACACCGGTCGCCCTCTGTCAAGCTCTGCCCTCTTTTAAAGAACAAACTTTAGTTCTGTACTTGACTTGTAGCCAAACACGCTAGACACAGACACGCAAACACGCAAACACGCTAGACACAGACCCGCAAACACGCTAGACACACACACACACACACACACACACACACACACACACACACACACACACACACACACACACACACACACACACACACACACACACACACACACACACACACACACACACACACACACACACACACACACAGGCTGTTCCAGACCGTCAACAATCCAGTGTGAAATGGAATCATGTCAAAGGGAAGGATTAAGAGAAAAGTGTGTGTGGTGGAGGTGGTGGAGATAGACAGAGGGTGTGGGAGTGCAGAAGAGGGTGAAGGAGGAGAGGAAATGTGGAGCCAGGCCAAGTGGTGGCTGAATGAGAGGTGTACAGTTAGGGTGAGGCAGCCCGGTTAACCTGATGGGGATAAGCGCTGGGAGCTGTGGAGACAAAAGAGAGAGAGAGGGGACAAAAATGTGTTGCTGTTAATTATACACTGCCAGTTCGGTTTCCTACCCTGGATCGGTTTCCCCCAGGTGCAGTTGTGTGTGTGTGTGTGTGTGTGTGTGTGTGTGTGTGTGTGTGTGTGTGTGTGTGTGTGTGTGTGTGTGTGTGTGTGTGTGTGTGTGTGTGTGTGTGCGCGCGCGCGAGCGTGTGCATGTGCGTGAACCAGTAGGGTGCACCGCCAACACGGGGCCCTTGAACAGCAGTCTTCACAAAAAAGGAAGGGAGGGACCGAAAAGAGTTTCCTGCTAAAGGCCCCAGCGACACAACCCTCCTCTTCTCTTTAGCCCACCTGTAACCAGGGGCGTAGCAGCTTTCGGTTCCCTCCACACAAAAGCACAAGGTGGAGGTCACATTCTAATTTCAGGTGAAGGGAGGAGGAGGAGAGGAGATTTGACAGGCTCAGAGCTCTGGGAAAAAGTGCCAACAGGACACGTGGGATTTGCTGAGTCAAGGACAGGCGGGAGGGGGAGGACTGAAGAGAACCACACAAAGGTTTGGCAAAAGGCTTTTGCGAGGCTCTGGCTTGGCTGTCTTTATCAAACGTTTACAGGCTACTCATGGATTATGAAAAGAGTGTGCTTGGTTATCATAGAGTGAAACCACCTCTTGCTTTGGGTTAAAAGTAAGATTTGTGGACCGAAACAGAACTAAACCCAGCCCACGATGGTGAATGGACTGAATCTTAAACAGGGCAAAGCTTTTGATAGCTTTGTCACAATTAACCTTCTACTGCAGCAGGCTAAATCAGGGTCACACAGAGTGTTTTTCTTGGTAGTCTTAAATAAATCTACTTTGAAACAAAAGTATACACCTCACACACATGGTTAACACCAGCTGCCCCTGGTGGAATGTTATTAATATTTTTCATAATTTTGTAATTAATAAACATTATTTAAAAACTCTGATGGAAATCCGGTGTTTCTATGTCAAACGATTTTGTTAAATTTCAGTCTTCTGTTTTTTTTAAAGCCATAGCAGGACGGGCTCATTGTAATGTCCTGGAATGGACTTAATGCAACGGTATCATGGAAACCACATGTTTGACTCTGTTCCAGTTATTCTATTCCATCCATTACAATGAGCCTGTCCTCCTATAGCTCCTCCCACCAGCCTCCCCTGCATTCCACCCACGAGGCCACTAGGTCATTTGACTGCAGGAAAGGGCTAAACTGACCAGGTAATGACACCCTGGCCCAAATTTGAACAACCTACCTCAACATTCTACCTTAGCTTTACAATCCCTGACCACTGGAGAGTAGGCGTAATGTGCATGTCCTTCACTATGTGTTGTTGCGTCTCTCTTTTGGTAATTGGAGGCCTTCCTCATCGCTGTTTGTCATTTTTCTGTCTGCTGATATAGAGCTCCTGCTCCCTGCCATGGCGCTGTCACTCATTAGTGTTGCTGTGGCGAGTGGTGACCGCCCATGACCGGCACCTTGGCGAATCTCTCCAAAAAGTTTTCATTAGACAACTGGGGCAATAATTAGCCCCGCATGCCGCCTCAACCTTGAACGCTCTGACACACAATGGTGGTACGAGGTGAAACGTTAAAAATGATGACAAATCTTGAACAATATGATCCCCCTCAATGTCAGCTTTCGTTCCGAACGATGTTTCTTTTAGACAGAAATACATTGTGCAAACAGGTTCATATGAGAAAGTAAGACATCTTTAGAAATGAAGGAGAAATAATACTCACTGGCACATCCACATACTTGGCAGCCGCTTTCACCTTCGAGGCAAAAGGAAAGACACAAAAACGTTCAACTGAGCAGATTTGGTTGCAACAAATAAAGCGTTGCTTTTGTTAGCACTTAATACACTGAAAGCGCTGCTACTTGCCGTGAAAGAGAAGATCGAAGAAAATAACGTCCCCTCGTCATATCTGGAGAGCTTGGAGAGAACGGCGTCTAGAGGTCCAGCAAACTCCAGGGGAGAAGACAATCAGACATGTTAGTTTGCCATTTGTAAAGGAATATGGGGTATGAGTGCACAGCCTGAATGACTTTCTCCTGTTCAAATGATCTATGTGTTCCTGTCATCGTTTAATTAGAACATATTCTATCATATTTTGCATAGAATATGAAAATAAAAAGCAGGTGTAATAAAACTGGGTAAGTTTAGGATCAAGTTGCTGTAGAACGGAGAAGGAATGATAATGTGATTCTTAGCAACACGGACATTTGATTTGAGGTGGGCTGACATATACTGCACAGGGAGGATGTTGTCATTGAGGCTGTGGAGGATGTGCAGTAACATACTGTACCTTTGAGACCAGGGAGGAAATCATGTCTTTAAACGTGTCATCGATCAGGTCGTCGATTTTCGAATGGTACTGTTGCTGAGAAGATGGTAAGGAAACAAACAAACAAGCATTTTAAAAATCTATGAGGGAGATAAGGTGAAAATGATTCCTTCATCCTGTCACGCACGCACAAACACACAAGGCACGCATGGACGACCACACTCTCTCCCCTTCTCTCTACCCCGCCTCCCCACCCCAAACATTCAGCAGAGAAAATCTTCCCATGTAGTGCCGCTGAGTTAAGCAGCTAATAGGGCCATTATGTGGCTGAATGGCATTCCCGCTCTCGTTGGAAGGCAAAGGAATTCGAAGGATACTTTTTGTGCTTCCCCACAATTAGAGCAGCCTTGTGTTTCTCTAAAGCACCGGTCCAGCTGCGGGGACCAAAGACTCTCACTAGATTCAATTAATCCGCCATTTCATGTCTCATAACCCCCATATTCATGGCTTTTTTCCCCTCCCCAAAAAAACCAATGGCGCAGCCAGAAAGAGGTATTGATAGAAAAGAGTAAGAAAGAGAGAGATGGAGGGAGACGGTGGAGAGAAGAGGGAGGGAGAACCTCCATTTGCAGCGTTGAATGGCTGGCTGCCTTCGACGCTCGCACAGCAGCCAGAGAGTTCATCTCTTAGCGACAATGCCCTTTCACGGTGCGTCTAAAGAACACCCAAATTAAAAATTTCAATCAACAAAGCCCGCAGATCAGTGACAAATTGAGGGTGCATGGAGGTCACTATCGGCAGCCCTAATTTTCTTTTCACCTTTTTCTCCATCCCACGAAATGGCAGCTTCTTTCATAAACTGAATTTCAAGCGAATCTTAAGGACTTTTTTTTTTAACCTCAATTAACATTACTGTGTTTTCTTTCTGTTTTATAGAGGGGGCCTAATTGTGAGGTCCTTCTTCACATTAGAGAATATTAAATTGTGAGGTTTTTGCCATGTGTGCATCACACCCAAAAGAACAATGATTTATTTTAAAAACATTTAACTGGTAGCAAACCACTAAGAGTCACTTCCGCCATTTCTTTTTCATCCAAGGCCCGACTGACATTTTCAAATGCAAGTGCCTCATTCCACTGACAGTAACAACAGCAACAACAACATAGTCAGCAACTGATCATTCCTTAGACATAACAATCCTGGGGATAAATTGGTATACAGCAACACAGTCCTAATTCGCAGAGATGCTTTTGATGAAGATATTCGATCATACGCTGGGGAATGATTAAGTGGAAAATCACAAACGAGGACATTTTTGGTCTCGTAAAAGTTTATGACGACTCCTCCATTCAGTGGTTTGAATAGGAAGTATGATGAAGCAGGCAATGGCAGACACCATTCAATGCACAAGCATCTGAAATGCCAGGATCTCTTTTGTGTCGATCGAAAGCGAGCACTCTGGCACAGACTGCTATACCCAAAGACATTCTCTGGTGAATGTGCGACAGAATGTTAGGATGTAGTTCACATTGAGGTCCCTTTGAGACAAGTCAGAAGTTAGACAAATTGCTTAATGCATTTACAAGGATCAGAGGGAACTTAAATGAGTGTGTGTGTGTGTGTGTGTGTGTGGGGAGGGGGTTCTTCAAAGCTACAGAATTTAGCTATTTGATTATGGATTTTAGGATCGCTTTAGTTCTAAAAACATAAAAACATATACAAAATATTTTTTGATGGAACATTGAATTTGGCCTGACTGCTTTTAGCCCATAGAAACAGATTGAATAACAGATTCATACATGGGAAAACAGATAGTCAAAAATAAATCAAAATGAAGTTTGTTTTAAAGTGTTTGTCCTAAATCTGAGAGATGTAAGATTTTATGAGATTTTTTTCAGGAATTTTGATTGATTCTTTACCCATATTTAACCCCTTTCTTTGCACGAAACTACTACATATACTGTACTTCCATAATTTATTAAAACTGGTCCCGGGTCCTGGTCTTCAGACAAGTCCGACATGTACATGTTCTTGAGAGTCTCACCTTTCCATAGAGGGTCATATTAGTGTGTAGCCCAAACTGTTCGGACGCTACAGACGTTTTTGTAAGAAGAACGATTTTTGGGACGTCTCATGGTCTGATAAACATTGCTATAGCTTGGCTTGGGATAGCTTGGGATTTTCTTATTATGCTAATTAGATTTCAATTAATTTCCATTCACTAAGCCTAAAGCATCTAGTTTTCGCAGATTTTTTTGTTGTTGTTGATGAAAAGATTGACTCTAGAGTAACCTTCATGAATAAATACAGTTCAAGTCGGAAGTTTACATACACCTTAGCCAAATACATTAAAACTCAGTTTTTCACAATCCCTGACATTTAATCCTCGTAAAAATTCCCTGTTTTAGGTCAGTTAGGATCACCACTTTTTTTTAAGAATGGGAAATGTTAGAATAATAGTAGAGAAAATGATTTATTTCAGCTTTTATTTCTTTCATCCCATTCCCAGTGGGTCAGAAGTTTACATACACTCAATTAATATTTGGTAGCATTGCCTGTAAATTGTTTAACTTGGGTCAAACGTTTCGGGTAGCCTTCCACAAGCTTCCCACAATAAGTTGGGTAAATTTTGGCCCATTCCTCCTGACAGAGCTGGTGTAACTGAGTCAGGTTTGTAGGCCTCGCACACTCTTTTTCAGTTCTGCCCACAAATTTTCTATAGGATCGAGGTCAGGGCTTTGTAATGGCCACTCCAATACTTTGACTTTGTTGTCCTTAAGCCATTGTGCCACAACTTTGGAATTATACTTGGGGTCATTGTTCATTTGGAAAACCAATTTGCGACCAAGCTTTAACTTCCTGTCTGATGCCTTGAGATGTTGCTTCAATATATCCACATAATTTTCCCGCCTCATGATGCCATCTATTTTGTGAAGTGCACCAGTCCCTCCTGCAGCAAAGCAGCCCAACAACATAATGCTGCCACCCCCGTGCTTCACAATTTAGATGGTGTTCTTCAGCTTGCAAGCTTCCCTTTTTTCCTTCAAACATAATGATGGTCATTATGGCCAAACAGTTCTGATCTTGTTTCATCAAACCAGAGGACAAAAAGTACAATCTTTGTCCCCATGTGCAGTTGCAAACTGCAGTCTGACTTTTTAATGGTGGTTTTGGAGCAGTGGCTTCTTCCTTGCTGAGCGGCCCTTCAGGTTATTTTGATATAGGACTTGTTTTACAGTGGGTATAGATACTTTTGTACCTGTGTCCCCCAGCATCTACACAAGATCCTTTGCTGTGGTTCTGGGATTGATTTGCAATTTTTTCACAAAAGTGTGTTCATCTCTAGGAGACAAAACACATCTTCTTCCTGAGCGGTATGACAGCTGCGTGGTCCCATGGTGTTTATACTTGCGTACTATTGTTTGTACAGATGAGCGTGCTACCTTCAGGCATTTGGAAATTGCTCCCAAGGATGCACCAGACTTGGGGAGGTCTACAATCATTTTTCTGTGGTCTTGGCTGATTTATTTAGATTTTTCCCATGATGTCAAGCAAAGAGGCACTGAGTTTGAAGGTAGGCCTTTAAATACATCCACAGGTGCACCTCCAATTGACTCAAATTATGTCAATTAGCCTATCAGAAGCTTCTAAAGCATGACATCATTTTCTGGAATTTTCCAAGCTGTTTAAAGGCACAGTCAACTTAGTGTATGTAAACTTCTGACCAACTGGAATTGTGATACAGGGAATTATAAGTGAAATAATCTGTCGGTAAACAATTGTTGGAAAAATGACTTGTGTCATGCACAAGGTAGATGTCCTAACCGACTTGCCAAAACTATAGTTTGTTAACAAGAAATTTGTGGAGTGGTTGAAAAACAAGTTAATGACTCCAATCTAAGTGTATGTAAACTTCCAACTTCAACTGTATATAACGACTTGGGGCTAGCTATTGCAAGTTCAGATTCACTCGCCCCAACAGTCCGTGTGTGCTGGAGGCAAGTGAAAGCTCGGGAGAGAGAGGGAGTGTGGTGAGGGAACCTGTACCAGACAGAGGGAGACGGGCCAGGGCAGACGGTGAACAGATCGCCAAATGGAATCCAAGAAGCCTGTGCAGCAGGCAATGGGAGTAGGTGTCACACCCACTCGGGAGAAGCTTTGATTTCTGAAGGCAGATTTCTTATAGAAAATGCCTCTGGATGGTCTTTGAACAGGGCTTCAAAGGGGGCTTCAAAGACCTCTGCCACTTGTTGGGCCCAAAGGCCTCGCCACCTCTCACTTCACACCTCAGTGCTAATTGAAGTTTTATCTGGCCTGTCCTAGCTAGCCTGGCAGCCTTAACTCAGCATGCAGGCCCCATAAAGGAACATATTACATTGTAATGTACTTTATTTTTATTCTTGGATTTCAAAATAGCATCAGACCAAACACTACTCACTCAGTTCCAGGTTGGATGGTGTCCTCAGGTCTCTGCTGTTTGTTTGCTAGAGCACCCTCCTTATATATTGGAAAAATGAATCCTTGGTAGCAGGTCATTTTGGCCAAAATTAGGTTATAAATTTGGAGTTTTTCAAATGTCAAATGTTTCAAATATTTTTTTATTAAACACACACAAGAATGGTGTATAGGTAAACAAGACAGGTATACAATTCTTAACTAAACATAAAAGAGCATACAGGAACAACAAGACCCAGAGTTCTGGGTGCAAAACAAATAATACAAAACACGACATACAAAACAAGGACACGTAGAAAGAA